>NC_068380.1:18775213-19093963 GCF_023724105.1 Carassius gibelio | reverse complement strand
GTGAATCCTTTCAACAGTGCATGGTGGCGCTATCTTCCTGAATTTTGGGAATGTCATGACAGAACAGTTTTTGCACTTTATGGTTTTACATTCCATTGAAGCTATAGTCTTGCAAAACAATCATCAGCCCTAATGATTTCCACAAGATGACTGCCCAAACCATAATGAAACTCAGAGTGTAACAGTTAGCAAACTCAGCTGGATGAAGCAAACAGGATAAAAGAAAAAAAAATTCCCATTACTCAGGGGTCTATAGATTTCCTACTTATTTCTCCAGATTATTCTTCATTGTACATGGTTTTCAGATACAAGTGGTTTCCAAATGGCAGCCCTCTGACATAAATTTGCTCAGTTTTTACTCAGAGTGGCTCACAGGGTTCAGTTTTGATGTTATATGTTTCCAGTCTTCAGAACCAATCCTGTTAAGTATCTATCTATCTCTATAAAAGCAATAGTTCATCCAGAAATGAAAATTCCATATATCCACCTACATTCAAACCCCACATGACTTTCAATCTCCGGACAAGAATAATAACAATAACCATATATATATAGAGAGAGGGAAGTCGTGGCCTAATGGTTAGAGGGTTGGACTCCCAATCGAAGGGTTGTGGGTTCTAGTCTCGGGCCGGACGGAATTGTGGGTGGGGGGAGTGCATGTACAGTTCTCTCTCCACCTTCAATACCATGACTTAGGTGCCCTTGAGCAAGGCATCGAACCCCAACTGCTCCCCGGGCGCCGCAGCATAGATGGCTGCCCACTGCTCCGGGTGTGTGCTCACAGTGTGTGTGTGTGTGTGTTCACTGCTCTGTGTGTGTGCATTTCGGATGGGTTAAATGCAGAGCACAAATTCTGAGTATGGGTCACCATACTTGGCTGAATGTCACTTCACTTTTTATATGTGTGATATTTTTAAATTCAAAAATGACAAAAACCAGCATTAAAGTGTTCATGCCTTACATATTGTATTCCGAGACGTATGAAAGTTTGCTTGAGAAACGTACCAAACGTCAGACAGTCAAGATGCATTACAACAGGTCTGACGTCAATCACACATCACTGGTTCACCTGTCATCACTGACGTCAAACTTAGTGTTATCAATGCATGCTGAGCATTCAAGAGCAATGGAAGCATTCTTCAAAAACATTTCATTTGTATTGAATTGAAGAAAGAGTTTTTTGTTTTTTATGTTTCTTATCAGGGTTTCCTTGACAAGTGATGTAATTCTGGTGTCGTAAAACATGGAGCTGTCTTTAAAAAGTAGTATAAGTCAGTTTATAGCTGCCACACACTGCTAATTGGCAATCGACTCAGTGATTCACCGCTGCAACAGCTGCATTTGTTATTGTAATTTAGTTACTTTTAGCTCGCTTGACGTGGTGCTGTTATTTTACTCACCCTTGGATTTCAAAACAGTTTACTCAGTTTTCATTCTTACGGATATTACAAGTAGGGTAAAACTTATACATTACTAAAAACTGCGACTCTCTGGACTTCCTACACCTTAAACAACAGAATGAGATGAGAGACTTCCTGTGTCATTCACTGTTCTACTGAACGCCCAACTTCAGACCTGAAAGCGATGTTATTAAGCTGACTTCATTGTTTAATTTGTGACTCATAACTGAGAGTATTACAACATGCTAACTATCAGTAACAATCAGGCCTGTATTCTTGACTACTGATGTTTTAATAGGGTTAATCAAGTAATTTAAAGATAAATAGGCACCAGATGCTGGACATAGAAAACGAATGTGATCGCGTTTGATGAACTCGATGGCAAATGATTTAAATAAAGTGTTCATTGACATCAATGTAAGAAAACTTGAGGAAGAAGCCAAGGGGTAATTTTATGCTCTACTCCGAACTATTAAACCCACGTTTCCCTCATACACATGAGGCCGGTTGTGATCACAGTTGTGTCACAGTTGTGTATGAATGTGTCTTGAAATGCATATGGGCTGCATACTGCAAATATTGTAACAGCCCATATGTTTTAACTTAACATCTTGTATCAGTTAAACAAGCCAAGTGAGACATAAGGCAACATTTTAATGCATTCAAATAAAGGACAAATTATTATTCACATTTTTTTCAAGAACAGGTCATATTTCCAAAAGAAGGTTGAAACTGTATTTTGAATGTATTTATTATTATTAAATATGTTTATTCAAAGATTTGTATGTATTGTTACATAACAAGTAAAAAAAAAAAAAAAAAAAAAAAAAAAAAATATATATATATATATATATATATATATATATATATATATATATATATATATATATATAGGTAGACTTTATTGTACCATCATTTTCATAAAAAAACCCATAAACAATAAACGTCATTATTTTCTACAACTATGACATTTTTTATTACTGTAATAAAAATGTATATTAAAATGAATATTATTTTATGGCACTGACTTTATATATCATGTTACTTGGTGTTCTTTTTAACTCATGCTGATTTAAAGTTTTAAAACATTATAACTTTATTTATATATATATATATATATATATATATATATATATATATATATATATATATATATATATATATATATATATTTCAGAAAAAGCTAAAATAAAATAAAATAAAATCTTATGGGCTTTTTTTATTATTATTATTATTTTATTTTTTTATTGGTCAGTTAAACTTGGAAATATTTTCACCCTACTACAAGTAAGCAAGTTATCACAAAGTTCTAACCACACTGCACACTGCACATTGTCAAAACTTTGTCTTTGAAGCTGACCAGACTAGGCGCCGTGAACTCCAGTGAGGACATAAAACAATCGGCAGATAACAGCTTGACACCAACGACACAACAGATCATTATCATACGAAGATAATACACAGCTTAGAAATCAGTAAACCTCATACTGCAGCTGAACTAAACTCTTCTGACATCTGCATCTTCTCACACATTCAAAGCAACAAACCTCAAAATATCACATATATCAAAATAGTGTGTGTTATTTATACTGTTGACTGGGTGGCCGTTAAAATAGCACACAATAGAGCACAGCCAAGCACTCAATCGAATCACAGAACCTCCCAGCCATGCCCATTCCACTTATTTATTCAGAGAGCACCACTGCCGCAAATTGAAGGCCACTGAACACATTTTGGACTTTGATATCTCCCTTCAGCAGCTCTGACACCCAGCAGGAAGGGCAGGAACCAGCACTGGCATCCCAGCTCTTCTGCACGGCACAGCTGCACCCATTCCTGACCTGGGAGGTGATGGGGAGCCATGGGTGTTTTTTTGTAAAGGAGAGGCTTTCCTGTCTCTGTCTCTAGTGCAGCAGACCAGCCACGGATATATTAAAACCTTGGCACTATATTTGTTAAGTCTTCCTTTTTGAAGCCTAAAACAAAGGGTTTTTTTTCACTGTATTTCTACTTTCATGATGCATCTATTGCACTCTTTAAATGTTAGTTGAACCACACCTTGAATGTTTTTGGCAAACAAATTATATCAGTCTCTCTCTCTCTCTCTCTCTCTCTGTCTCTCTCTCTCTCTCTCTCTCTCTCTCTCTCTATATATATATATATACACACACACCTATATAATACAAAATAAATCTAATAATGCATTTTGATATAAAGAATCTTATTTGTTTAAAACAACTGAATTACTTTGAATATACTTGATTTCTGTAATATTAATATTCTTTAAGAAACAGATGTACAGTCATCAGGTAGCTTAACTGTGGTTTCATTTGTAATCTCACTAAAACTACATAACAGAGTAACCACATCATGACTCAGTCTAATAATGAAATGAAAATAACTTTGCCCTTGATTGTCATGTTCACCCCCCACAGCGGAATAAACACACCTCCACCTCCACAGCAATGTAAGTTAAACTTCAGAATATAAACAGCATCAGAAAACTTTAATAAGACGGTTGTTGTGTATAGACCTGAGTCTGTTCTGGATGGAAATACATTATTCCAAGGCGTGTTTTTTGGGAGCCGGCCAGAAGGGCCAGGAATGTTTGACTGCTATCAATCTGAATTTACAATAAACCAGAACGGGCTGTTACAACAGCACCTACACAAAACACAGTATGAAACTTTTTGTTAGGTACATGTTATCATATTCTTGTGAGAGTTTAGTCTATGTGGAAAAGTGGGGGAGGTATTAACGTAAATTGGGGCAAACGCTGAAGTTTGACACCTTTTGGGAACAGGGTGGCACCTATGCAGACGCGCAAAATGAAAACCCTTTGAAAGAGTCTGATTTATATCTTCAAATGTATGCAGCACTAAACTCATTCGAGTAAGACATTAATTAGAGGTTAAAAATGTGTCAAGATTTTATTTTATTATTATCATTATTATTATTGCCCACCCCCCACCCCCTCACTTTTCCTCGGACTCTTCTGTCGGACACTGCCACGCGTAACTGTCTCTGAGAGCAGACATTTGCATCATCTGCTGAGTTCACATTTTTATCTGCCTCGCAGCAAAAAAAATAAAATAACTAGGCTATTCGTAGATAGAGAGTGAAAAGAGAAAGCATATCTCATTTACCTTTTTCAGATATTAAACTTGCCATATGATACTTACTTGGAGTAGAGACAGAGAAATCCAACAAAGTTATTCCAAAACTCACTTGTAACTCCTCAAAGAGTACAAAAAGCTCCCAGGCGCGTCTGGTTAAGAGAAATGGCTCGACTGTTGTTTAGCGCTGTTTATTCCACGGATGTTCGGAATATTCATTGTATTCCCTCGCAGTCGCGCGCAAGTGAACTGCAATAATTCACCTCTGTCCCGTTACTCAGAGAACAACCGCTGCACTGAGACTCAGCGGCAGCTCTCTCTCTCCTCTCTCTCTCTCTCTCTCTCTCTCTCTCTCTCTCTCACACACACACACACACACACGCACACATACTGTAGGCGCGCTCTGGTGTGGCGTGCTTGTAATTCAAAACACATTGTTAGCTCACTCAATGAAGTTCATAAGCAGCCAATGAACCACCTTACTTTACATGTGTGTGAACGTGATATCTCAGAAAATAAAATTGTATATAAAACAGGGTCGTAGCCAGGGTTTTAAAACTACTGAGGCCCCAAATAATGTTCTGTGAACATAAAGCCTGCCTACTTTGATTTGACTGGTCATCTCAAATATGTTTTTGACAAGCGGTGACAATCACCTTGACGGACGGCTGAGGAGACTCAAATAAGGAGGCTTAAATGTAATCTTGGTACTGTGCAATATCTTTGCAGCATGAAGGAAGCCTTAATACTATATTAGGCAATTATTTCACAAAGTAGGCTACACATCGGAAAAATACTCATGAGCATGAGCCCGCTGTTAATATACATATACACGTGTATATATATATATATATATATCAATCAATCAATCACCTTTATTTATATAGTGCTTTAAACAAAATACATTGCGCCAAAGCACTGAACAACATTCATTTGGAAAACAGTGTCTCAATAATGTAAAATGATAGTTAAAGGCAGTTCATCATTGAATTCAGTTATGTCATCTCTGTTCAGTTGAAATAGTGTCTGTTTTTATTTGCAATCAAGTCAATGATATCGCTGTAGATGAAGTGACCCCAACTAAGCAAGCCAGAGGCGACAGCGGCAAGGAACCGAAACTCCATCGGTGACAGAATGGAGAAAAAAACCTTGGGAGAAACCAGGCTCAGTTGGGGGGTCAGTTCTCCTCTGACCAGACGAAACCAGTAGTTCAATTCCAGACTGCAGCAAAGTCAGATTGTGCAGAAGAATCATCTGTTTCCTGTGGTCTTGTCCTGGTGCTCCTCTGAGACAAGGTCTTTACAGGGGATCTGTATCTGGGCTATAGTTGTCCTGGTCTCCGCTGTCTTTCAGGGCAGTAGAGGTCCTTTCTAGGTGCTGATCCACCATCTGGTCTGGATACGTACTGGATCCGGGTGACTGCAGTGACCCTCTGATCTGGACACAGACTGGATCTGGTGGCCACGGTGACCTCGGAACAAGAGAGAAACAGACAAATATTAGCGTAGATGCCATTCTTCTAATGATGTAGAAAGTACGGTGTTATGTGAAGTGTTCCGAACAATGTTAGGTAGGTCATTCCAGAGTTTAGGCGCCAAATAGGAAAAGGATCTGCCGCCCGCAGTTGATTTTGATATTCTATGTATTATCAAATTGCCTGAGTTTTGAGAACGTAGCGGACGTAGAGGAGTATAATGTAAAAGGAGCTCATTCAAATACTGAGGTGCTAAACCATTCAGGGCTTTATAAGTAATAAGCAATATTTTAAAATCTATACGATGTTTGATAGGGAGCCAGTGCAGTGTGGACAGGACCGGGCTAATATGGTCATACTTCCTGGTTCTAGTAAGAACTCTTGCTGCTGCATTTTGGACTAGCTGTAGTTTGTTTACCAAGCGTGCAGAACAACCACCCAATAAAGCATTACAATAGTCTAACCTTGAAGTCATAAATGCATGGATTAACATTTCTGCATTTGACATTGATAGCATAGGCCGTAATTTAGATATATTTTTGAGATGGAAAAATGCAGTTTTACAAATGCTAGAAACGTGGCTTTCTAAGGAAAGATTGCGATCAAGTAGCACACCTAGGTTCCTAACTGATGACGAAGAATTGAAAGAGCAACCATCTAGTCTTAGACAGTGTTCTAGGTTATTACAAGTAGAATTTTTAGGCCCTATGATTAACACCTCTGTTTTTTCTGAATTTAGCAGTAAGAAATTACTCGTCATCCAATTTTTTATATCGACTATGCATTCCATTAGTTTTTCAAATTTGTGTGTTTCACCGGGCTGCGAGGAAATATAGAGCTGCGTATCATCAGCATAACAGTGAAAGCTAACACCATGTTTCCTGATGATATCTCCCAAGGGTAACATATAAAGCGTGAAGAGTAGCGGCCCTAGAACTGAGCCTTGAGGTACTCCATACTGCACTTGTGATCGATATGATACATCTTCATTCACTGCTACGAACTGATGGCGGTCATATAAGTACGATTTAAACCATGCTAATGCACTTCCACTGATGCCAACAAAGTGTTCAAGTCTATGCAAAAAAATGTTGTGGTCAATTGTGTCAAACGCAGCACTAAGATCCAATAAAACTAATAGAGAGATACACCCACGATCAGATGATAAGAGCAGATCATTTGTAACTCGAAGGAGAGCAGTCTCAGTACTATGATACGGTCTAAATCCTGACTGGAAATCCTCACATATACCATTATTCTCTAAGAAGGAATAGAATTGTGAGGATACCACCTTTTCTAGCATCTTGGACAAAAAAGGGAGATTCGAGATTGGTCTATAATTAACTAGTTCTCTGGGGTCAAGTTGTGGCTTTTTTATGAGAGGCTTAATAACAGCCAGTTTGAAGGTTTTGGGGACATATCCTAATGACAGTGAGGAATTAATAATAGTCAGAAGAGGACCTATGACTTCTGGAAGCACCTCTTTTAAGAGCTTAGATGGTATAGGGTCTAACATACATGTTGTAAGTTTAGATGATTTAACAAGTTTATACAATTCTTCCTCTCCTATAGTAGAGAATGAGTGGAACTGTTCCTCAGGGGGTCTATAGTGCACTGACTTTGATACTGTAGCTGACGGCTGAATGGTTGCAATTTTATCTCTAATAGTATCGATTTTAGAAGTAAAGTAGTTCATAAAGTCATTACTGTTGTGGTGTTGGGAAATGTCAACACTTGTTGAGGCTTTATTTTTCGTTAATTTAGCCAGCGTACTGAATAAATACCTGGGGTTATGTTTGTTTTCTTCTAAAAGAGAAGAAAAGTAATCAGATCTAGCAGTTTTTAATGCTTTTCTGTAGGATATGCTACTTTCCCGCCAAGCAATACGAAATACCTCTAGTTTTGTTTTCCTCCAGCTGCGCTCCATTTTTCGGGCTGCTCTCTTTAGGGTGCGAGTATGCTCATTATACCATGGTGTCAAACAGTTTGCCTTAACCTTTCTTAAGCGTAAAGGAGCAACTGTATTTAAAGTGCTAGAAAAGAGAGAGTCCATAGTTTCTGTTACATCATCAAGTTGTTCTGAGGTTTTGGATATGCTAAGGAATTTGGATACATCAGGAAGATAACTTAAAAAGCAGTCTTTTGTGGTAGAAGTGATGGTTCTTCGATACTTGTAACAAGAAGTAGAATTTACAATTTTGGCTATATGAAGTTTACACAGAACTAAATAATGATCTGAGATATCATCACTTGGCTGAATGATTTCAACACTATCAACATCAATTCCATGTGACAGTATTAAATCTAGAGTATGATTTCGACAATGAGTAGGTCCTGAAACGTGTTGTCTAACACCAATAGAGTTCAGAATGTCTATAAATGCTGATCCCAATGCATCTTTTTCATTATCGGCATGGATATTAAAATCACCAACTATTAAGACTTTATCTGCAGCCAGAACTAACTCGGATGTAAAATCACCAAACTCTTTAATAAAGTCTGTATGGTGCCCTGGTGGCCTGTATACAGTAGCCAGTACAAACATAACAGGGGATTTATCATTAACATTTGTTTCTCTGGATAATGTTATATGAAGCACCATTACTTCAAACGAGTTATACTTGAAGCCTGCCCTCTGAGAAATCCTGAAAACGTTATTATAAATTGAAGCAACTCCTCCCCCTTTGCCTTTTAGACGCGGCTCATGTTTATAACAATAATCTTGGGGGGTGGACTGTATTCATCAGGTTTTAGCCAGGTTTCTGTCAAGCAGAGCACATCTATATTATGATCAGTTATCATATTATTTGCAAAAAGTGTTTTCGTAGAAATGGATCTGATATTCAATAAGCCAATCTTTATCATTTGTTTATCCATATTGCATTTGTTTTTTATTTGTTGATTTTATTTGTTTGTATATATATATATATATATATATATATATATATATATATATATATATATATATATATATGCAGTCATGCCCAGTAAATATGGACACCCTTGGTAAATATGATCAAAGAAGGCTGTGAAAATTAATCTGCATTGTTAATCCTTTTGATCTTTTATTTAAAAAAAAAATTACAAAAATCTAGCCTTTCGTTGGATAATAAGAATTTAAAATGGGGGGAAATATCATTTTGAAATAAATGATTTTCTATTACACACATTGGCCACAATTAAGGACACCCCTAGAAATTCTTATTATCTTATTATATTCCCATTCATATTTTCAATTTTGAGTACTCCATGGTGACTATGAACATGAAATTATCCAGCCATTGCTTCCTGTTTCACGGAAATATAAAGAGGAGGGAAAACAAAGCCCAAATGCACTTAATCATCCATCACAATGAGAAGAACCAAAGAATATATTTCTGATGTTCAGCAAAAGATAATTGAGCTTCACAAATTGGGGAAGAGGCTATATGAGAAGAGCTAGGGCAGTAAAAATTCCCATTTCCACCATCAGGACAATAATTAAGAATTTCCAATCAACAGAAAATGTTATGAATCTGCCTGGAAGAAGATATGTGTTTATATCATCTTAATGTGTGGTGAGAAGGAGAGTTTATGTAGCTAAAGACTCTCCAAGGGTCACAGTTGGAGAATTGCAGAAAATAGTTGAGTCTTGGGGTCAGAAAACCTTTAAAAAAAATCGTCAATCAGCACCTACATCACCACATGTTGTTTAGGAGGGTTTCAAGAAAAATTATCCTAGCTCATTCAAAAACAAACTAAAGCATATTCATTTATCAGCCATGACTGGAACTTCAAATGGGACTGGTTTCTATGATCAGATGAAACTAAAAATGAGCTTTTTTTTAGCAGTAAACACTCAAGATGGGTTTGGTGAACACAGAGATAAAAAGTGCCCCATATGTACACTGAAATATACTGCTGTATTTTTGATGTTGTGGGCCTGTATTTCTGCTGGAGCTCCTGGACATCTTGTTTAGACACATGACATCATGGATTCTATCAAATACCAACAGATAAAAAATCTAAAAGTGACTGACTCTGTTAGAAATCTTATAATGGACCATGTTTGGATCTTCCAACCGTACAATAATCTAAACACAAGCCTCAAAATCAACACAGAAATGGGTCACTGAGCTCAAAACCAAGCTTCTGCTATAGCCATTGCAGTCCTCTGACCTGAACCCTACGAAAAATGAGAGGAGTGAACTGAAGAGGAGACGCACCAACATGGAGCAGGGAATCAAAAGGGTCTGAAGTGATTCTGGATGAAGGAATGGTCTCTTATCTTCTTATTATCCAATGAAATGTTAGATTTTTGTGAAATTTTTTAAATAAAAGATCAAAAGGATTAAAAATGCAGATTAATTTCCACAGCCTTCTTTGATCATAATTACCAAGGGTGTCCATATTTTTGGGCATAACTGTATATCCATATATATATATATATATATATATATATATATATATGGATGGATGGATAGATGGATAGATAGATATGCATGAATGAATGTACAGTATGTATATACAACAGTTTGTGGAATAATGCGTATTGGAGAAGCGAACCGTTTCAAACGATTCAGTTCGATGAACTGGTTCAAAAAGATCTGTTTACATCCAATGATTCGTTCATGAACCAAATATCACAAACTGCTTTGTTTTGAACTCTCTCACAACAGACCCGGAAGAGAAGACAATGCTGAATAAAGTCGTAGTTTTTGCTATTTTTGGACCAAAATGTATTTTTGATGCTTCGACAAATTCTAACTGACCCTCTGATGTCACATGGACTACTTTGATGATGTTTTTCTAACCTTTCTGGACATGGAAAGTATACCATACACACAGCTTCAAAGGAGGGACTCAGAGCTCTCGTACTTAATCTAAAATATCGTAAACTGTGTTCCTACCCTTACGAAAAATAACCATGGTTTTATTATAGTAAAACTGTAGTAACCCATGGTTTTTTGGCGTGTTGACCACCATTTGTACAACCACAGATTTACTACAAATACCATGGTTAAACTATGGTTAATATAGCAAAACCGTGGTTATTTTGTGGTTACCATGGTTTAACTATAGTAACCATGGTTTTTTGGTTTTATTTGTAGTAAAACCATGGTTAATTTTCGTAAGGGTAAGATAAACTGAGGTCTCACAGGTTTGACATGAGGGTGAGTTATTAATGACATAATTTAGATTTTTAACCCTTTAACCTTTTCTTCTCCGAACAATCAATTTTCTAATGACCCAAACAGCCAGAAAGGAGGTTCATCAGAGAAATGAGATAAGAGATATCAGATAACCAGTCTTCTGCTATCCAATCCTTGTTCTTCTTTCAGAATTTAAGTCTGACATTGTTCTTGGAGAGAAGTGGCTTCTTTGCTACTCTTCTTGACACCAGGCCATTGTCCAAATATCTTCGCTTCACGGTGCGTCTAGATGCTCTCACACCAACCTGCTGCCATTCATGAGAAAGCTCTGCATTGCTGGTGACACAATTCCGTAGCTGAATCCTCAGGAAGATGCTCCTGGCACTTACACCTGACATTCTGGGACATCCTGAGACTTCTTCACTGCAGTTGAACCTCTCTCCATGAAGTTTTTGATAATCTAGTAAATGGTTCTTTCAGATGCTATATTCTTTGTAGCAATTTCCTTGCACGTGAGGCCATTTTGATGCAAAGTGATGATGGCTGCACGTGTTTTTTTGGAAGTAACCAATGATAACAATAACACAATAATAGGAAGTGCTTCTCTTTTAATCCCCCATTTCCCTCCTTGCTACACCCTTGCTATTCACATATCACTTCCCTCTGATAGGAATCAATTATGGGTAGGGGTAGGTTTAGGGGTAGGGATTGGGTTTTTATTGTTTTTAGACAGTAATGTTGATCAAGGAACATTTCTCATCCTTAAACCATCCTCAACACTTATCCTTACTCCATGTCAATCCAAAGTCATCTCTGAGATTTTATAGTCATCATCAGATCATCAAAGTAATCTTTAAGTCTCCAAAGTTATCTTTAAATTAATCCAAAATGATCTATGAAACTTCATAGTAATTTTCTGGTCATCAAAGTCATCTCCATGTCTTCTAAGTCATCTCCAAGCCAATCCTATATCATTGCCAAGTCTCCTAAATCATCTCTAAATCTCCTAAATCATCTCCAAGCCAATCCTAAATCATCTCTGAGCCAATTCAAAGTCATCTCTGAGTCTTCTAAATCATCTCTAAATCTCCTACTTCATCTCCAAGCCAATCCTAAATCATGTCCAAGTTGATCCAAAGTAATGTCTGAGTCTTCATAGCCAATATCCAGTCATCAAAGTCATCTTAAAGTCTCCGAAGTCATCTTGAAATCTTATAAACCATCTCCAAGCCAATTCTAAGGCATCTCCGTCCAATCCAAATTCACCTCTAAATCATCTCTTAAACAATCCTAAATTATCTCAGAGTCTCATAAATCATGTCCAAATTTTCATAGTACTTCTCGGTCATCAAAATCATCTCTGAGCCTTCATAGTACTTGTCATTCATCAAAGTCATCTCCAAAACTCCTAATTCATTTCCACATTGCTCCAAAGACATATTTAAGTCTCTGAAGTTATCTCTAGTCAATCCAAAGTCATTTCTGAGCCCTCACAGTCATTCTTCACTGAACAACATCATCTCCAAGGCTTCACATTAATTTTCTGGTCATCTTTAAGCCTTCACAGTCTTCATAGCAATTGTCTGGTCATCAAAGTCTCTTAGACTCTTCTCTGTGTCTCTCCTGCCCTCCTGTGTGTTCCTGGACATCCTTTAAGACAAATCCAAGCCCCATTACTCAAGTCTCCAGGTTTCTGCACGCTTTAATGTTTTACTAAATGGTTTTGGTTTTGTTCCTTAAAAGGTTGGCACTTCCTATAGGCAGAGCAGGCAAAATACCCTATATGCTAGCAAGCATATACTACATTAACTAATAGGTACATACGCCAAAAAGTAGATAGTAAGTATATAGAAATAGGACTGTAAAATAAAGTGCACCATTTTACATAAATATTACACAGGAATTACCAGGTTTTCAAACTTTGTAAGCAAAGTTGTGGAGAACAGTTTAGCATTAACAGTCCTAAACAAGCAATTGAAATACAGTCCTCTTTGTATTAGGTAAGGTTAGGACTTTCCAAGCGTACCATATATACCAAGTGGGTGTCTTGTTTGTTACCACATAATATCACTTTTTTTTTTTTTTAAATAGGTGCTACACGTTTATCATGTACAGTACAGACCAAAAGTTTGGACACACTTTCTCATTCAAAGATTTTTCTTTATTTTCATGACTATTAAAATTGTAGAGTCACACTGAAGGCATCAAGGGCTATTTGAGCAAGAAGGAGAGTGATGGGGTGCTGCGCCAGATGACCTGGCCTCCACAGTCACCGGACCTGAACCCAATCCAGATGGTTTAAGGGTGAGCTGGACCCCAGACAGAAGGCAAAAGGGCCAACAAGTGCTAAGCATCTCTCGGGGAACTCCTTCAAGACTGTTGGAAGACCATTTCAGGTGACTACCTCTTGAAGCTCATCAAGAGAATGACAAGAGTGTGCAAAGCAGTAATCAAAGCAAAAGATGGCTACTTTGAAGAACCTACAATATGACATATTTTCAGTTGTTTCACACTTGTTTGTTATGTATATAATTCCATATATAATTCCACGTGTTAATTCATAGTTTTGATGCCTTCAGTGTGAATCTACAATTTTCATAGTCATAGAATGAGAAGGTGTGTCCAAAATTTTGGTCTGTACTGTACATTTCATTAGTATGTACAGTGATGTGTATTATTAGTTACCATATATACGGATACTGTAGGGACATGCCTATTGGTACCTACGTCTGTAAGTACTACGTACGCATTTATCATGTATATACATTTAAGTACAGTAAAGTATTGAATTAGTTACCATGTACAGATACTAAGTGCCCAAACTTGTCAGTATGTACAAACTAATTAGCATGCATGTACGGCACTTCAGGTAAGTACCTTGTGTTAATACTCATTTGCCTGGAGATATTTACCATGTATGTACTAGGGAACTACATGCACTGTAAAATAAAGTGCTACCGCATTCTAAATATAAACTTGTTCTGTCAATCAGTGTCATTTCTGGACAGATCATTCAGTGGTTTATTGAGAGTTTAAAGGACCGCAAACACCATTGATACACCCAGACACAACATTTAGAATTTTCATGAACAATGTATGACATCGCGTCGAGAGCTGACTAGCAAAATTGCTACAAAAGTAAAATCAAAGCAATTTGTATTCAAAGTCAAAAAGCAAACACACTAGAGCATTTTTTTTTTTATCTTTCAAAAAGGACTTCAGATTTGTGTTTCTTCTAAATTCGGATGATGATTACATTACTGCTCCAGCATAACACTTTATTTCAGTTTCAACAAACTAAAATTAAATTTTCAATCTTCAATGTTCAATTTATTTATGAAGCTCATTTGATTTACTGAACAAAATACTGCAAAATACTGCAAAATACTACTACTACTACTAATACTACTAATAAAAACAACCTCAACCAACAAAAAAACAGATTACGTTAGCTAAAGATATCCAAGTATATATATATATATATATATATATATATATATATATATATATATATATATATATATATATATGTGTGTGTGTGTGTGTGTTTTTGAAAGAAGTTTCTTATGCTCATGAAGCCTGCATTTATTTGAAAATAATAATAATAATAATAATAATAATAATAATAATAATAATAATATTCAGCAAGGATGTGTTACATTGATTTAAAAAAGAAAGTGATAGAAGATATTATTTCTATTTTTACTATAAGACTTCTAAGATTGCTATTTTAACAGCTTTTTAATTATCAAAATATCCTGAAAAAAAAAAGGATTCCAGGAAATGAAATAAACATTAGGCAACACAACTGTTGCTAACATTGATAATAAATCAGCATATCAGAATGATTCTGAAGGATCATGTGACACTTAAGACTGGAGTAATGATGCTGAAAAGTCAGCTTTACATCACATAAATATATAAATATATTTTAAAGTACGGTAAAATATAAAACCATTATTTTAAATTGTAGTAATTTTCACAAAATTGTTATTATTGTTATTAATTTTATTATTTTTTTTATCATCTGTATTTTTGATAAAACAAATGCAGGCTCGATGAGCATAAGGAACTTTAAAGATAGTAATGTGTCCAAACGTTTGATTTGGTACTGTATAGGTAAAAATACACAAAATAAAATGAAATGCTGTATAAATAAAAAAAGCTAGGAATCATATTTGTGACCCTGGAGCACAAAACCAGTCTTAAGGACCTGGGGTATATTTTTAGCAATAGCCAAAAAAAAAAAAAAAAAAAAATTATTGTAAATTGCCTACCTTAAATATATATATAAAAAAGTTTTTGAATAGGAATATGCATTGCTAAGAATTAATTTGGACAATTTTAAAGGCGATTTTCTCAATATTTTGCACCCTTAGATTCCTGATTTTCAAATATTTGTATATCGGCCAAATATTGTCAGATCCTAATAAACCATACATCAATGGAAATATTTATTTAGCTGTCTAAAAAAAATTGGTTTTCTGGTACAGGGTCACAAGTGCTTTTTATTGGGGGTGCACGGGGGGCCTCCAACATGAATTTTGCCTAAGGCTTCCAAATGTGTAGAACCGGCCCTGGTTCCTCCTTCTTTCAATACAACATACCATGTGTTGTTATACCCTCTCTCGTCATCTTTGAGTCTGTGCCATATCGTTACACTAAACCTAATGAAAGAAAGCTAAATTAATCTTGGAGGAAAGCACCTTTTCACCTACACACACAAACAAACATGGAAGTATAGGTAAAAAGTACCTGGATGGCCTACTACATCCGTTGAGATTCCAAAGTCTACATTTAATTTACAGTTTACTATCCCATCAGCCAGAGACTTAAACGACTGCAGTGAATTAAGTGATAAAATGAAGATGCTCACTTGAATATTCTTAACTGAAAGTGGTTGAAAGAAAGACACAGTGATTCATTTTAGGGGGAGATGTCAACAGAACTGTTTCTTGGCTGAACACTTCTAACTGGAACAACTGAGACAGATCTTAACCAGGTTTAAACATGGCCCAAAGTTGGGAAGAGCAGCTTTCAGTGTTAGTAATTGTTTTTTGAATTCCCAGAAATTAAGTCCCTGCAAAAAAAAAAATAAAAAAATAAAAAAAATGTGTTGTTAAAATACCACTTATGTAAATACATAAATGCTGTTTCACTTCACATAAAAGTAGAAAATGTTTCTTGCTGTTCCTGCAGATTGTGGTCCAACATGATTCCATGACAGCCCTTCACATGAAGGTGATTCAATTTGAAATTGCAATCATTTGTTTAAATGAAACTGTGGTTACATTTCTTCTGAAGTTTGCACAACAGCATACAAAGGAGCAACATCTGACTAACAGCTGGGTTTAACAAGCTTTCTTTCTTTTTATAAACTGTCGAGCTTTGAGCCAATAGCACCAATGTTTCTTCCTGCAGTAAACATTGTGAGATTGTCAGTTCAGTGCATTCATGACATGAAAACATCAGATGTCCTTGCAGTCAGCTGCAGTGCCCAGTGTAATAAGCTTTTTATTGAGATTGTATTAAAAAAATAATAATAATAATAACACATTTTTTATATTTCGTATTATCATATTAGCATGGCAGCACCAGCATGACACTGAAACCACAGCCACATTTTCCTCATTCTTCCAGACATGTCATAACTCAACTGACTTCTTACTCCATATTTTTCAAAGGAAGTAGGGACATTTCTAAACATGTATTCCAGGGCCAGGGGAGTTGACAAGGAGAGCTGGTGTCTCTTGTTTCTGCCAGAACAGGCCGGCCGAACAGTTAGAACAAGAGTTCAGAACATGAGGGTGAGATTGCGAGAGGAAGCAGGAGGTCATGTGGTGGAGGGGTTGGCAACCTTCCGGACTTCTGTCAGAGACAGATTAAATGAGCTACAGATAGAGGCGATGAGCTATGGTGTCTAAGTAGGTTCCTAGTTAAATGACAGAGGACCTTTGCTGAAGGCGTCTTTGATTGGAAAATCTTTTACTGGAATCTGTAGTAAACACACTTTAGCTAAGAACTGGGTCAAACAAGACTAATGAGTCAACTCCCACGTGTATGCTGTAATGACTTTGTCAAGCTGAAAGAAGTGACGCTTACATCTTGCTAGCAAATCACAACAGCACATAGTCAAGACACAGTCATCAACACTCTCAAACAGTCACTTCAGAATAGATCCTAGAGGTGCTTAAAAAATTTGATATAATTCGAAATAATTTAGGACCTACGTTCGCGACGTTCAACAACGTTAACAAAGAAGAACAACGTAAACAACAGGAGGATGGAGGACTCTGTGATCGGAGCTGTGTTTTTGTTGCATCTCGCGGGTTTCACAATAATGGACATGAAATGTCGATGTATACGTAAAGCGACTGAAAGAACGGAAAGGAGGATTAAGAATCTCCAACGACAACTGGCAGTTCTACATTTGTTACACGTGCCTCATTTCAGCCTCATTTAGCGCTGTTCATCATACTTGCGAAATGTTGACACAATGTTTACAGTGTGTTTACACAGTGTTTTCAATCATGAGTGAGGGCGTTTTTGAACGCATCTGGCCAATCAATGTATACTTACGTCACAGTCCGTACCAGTTGTGCTGGTTAGACCCTGCTCCAGAGTAGGAGCTAATTTGTTTCCCGAAAAAGGCAGTCCGGTACTAAAACGCTCAAAAGTGGGTAGTTCCACAATTAGTTCTGGTATTATGAAAAGGTTCCTGCGATGCGAAAAGGCCCTTATGTGTTGTTTTAAAATGGCATCTGCTGTATATGCTTTTGTATAAAATTGTACATTGCGTACATAATGATGTGTGATTGATCCATTCAGCATGCTTCTGTTTTTCCAAATAATCCACACGCAAAATGAAGTCAATAGATGCACAAGTACTGTTGAATGAAGCCCAGTTGAATTTAAGATATTAACTGTTCTCTAACATAGAAAGGAAACACAAAAACAAAATAAAAATAAACCAAATATCCTCAAACTGTCAAATTAAATTCAATTTAAGCACCTAAATTTGATCCAGTGTTAATGGAAACTGCCCCAAAGCTTTCATTTTTTCAAGATTAGTTACAGATTTTGTGAACCATGTGTACATGTGCTGTGCATGTGTACTTACAGTGCACTTTCCCAAGGAAATATTGGGTAACTACATTAATAGACGTTAGGTTTAGGGGTAGGTTCAGGGTTATTACCTATATAATACCTAGTTACTGTAATTGCTATGACAACTACATACTATACACGCCGAACAGGCCGTTGGCTTGGTTTCGTCCGTCGTTTTGTTGGTTGATATTGCAAATTTGCATGAGCAATTTTAACCTGTTACAAATTCTCAATCTTATATTCCTTTAGAAAATCTGCTCTGTTCCAATCAACACACCTGTGGTCCAAACAATTCTATGAGGTCTAATGACTCACTAGCACCCTCTTTACATCCAAACCCCAGACCCATCAACATCACTTTGTTTATTCTTGAATAAACTTTTGCTTGTTTGGTGATTAGATTGACTGTTTTGGACTGCCGTCTTGAACTGTCCAGTGTTGAATAACTGTGGGTTGTCCTAGGCACTATGCTGTTTTGATTCTTGTCCAGTGTTTAACCACCAGTAAAGCCTGGTGTGAACACCAGAACAGCAGCTGTTGGACTGGATGCTGTGAAGCAAAAACCAAACCACAAAATATGCCACTGACCAGTATAAATGGTCTTCCAACTGGGAAGTGCTTGGGAATGTAATTCCTGAGAATACTGAACAAATCCTGAGTTGTCATTTTCTAAAGCCCTGTTCACACTGCAATTCTGGAAAATACACCGGTAATGTGTCCCGGCAATTGGTCCCAGGTTGCTAGATTTTGCACTTTCACACTGCCAGTGATTACCGGGAATATGTGCGTGCTTTCAGACACAACCCATAAAGGTCCCGCAAAGACAACTGACATCAGGACGTGACGTGTAATGTACGAGTCGAAAATGCTAGGCAAGATAACTTTCACTTAAACTGGCGAATGATGTCAGCTTCAGAACGGATAGTGAGGAACTACCTGATCTCTGCTTCATTACAGTTTGCACATATTTATTTAGTTGCAAATATTGATCTAAAAGAGTCGCGCGATAATGTGCGTTATCACTACGACACACCCTTTACGGCATTGGTTTTGGCTTTTGTTCACACATCACTCGTTCCGGGACTAAACCCGGGCAATGTTACTAGGTCCCCGACCCGGGATCAATCCCGGAATCAATCCCGTGATGTGATTGCTTTCACACAGAAGGAGACCCGGCGATGTTCCTGCGTCCAATTCGCAGTGTGAAAGGGGCTTAACTTATATGGTATCACTGAAAGATGTCTGGCATAACCATTTCTCCAGGTTGAGGAACTGTTGAGTGACAGACTGAGCCTCTTTCTCTACAGATGTTAGTTATTGAGTCAGTGAGGTCAGTAATCACATTTCCACTGCGTGTTAGAGATACCTCACCATGGGTGTGTCCTGGGGGTCATGGCAGGATTGGCGAATCCCTTTGAAGCCAACTGCAACTCCCAGTCGCACCATCTTGTCAGTTTACTCACAGATTCAAAGGAATTTTTTAGTTAATGCCTTCCATACAAGCGCACATAAACCGGGGTGCTTCAGTATTACCGATCTATCTCTTTGTTCTCTCTGTGGGGAAAAATTGAAGAGAGACGTTTTGTTGAAAAAAAAAAAAAGCATAAAACAGGATCTTCAAAGACATCTGAGGTCTGGTCCATATTACCCCAAGTATTTGCGTGGTTTTGATCAACCAATCAATTCACAAGCTGAGCAAACAGGTGCTATCCAGCCATCTAATAAAAATATATTTTCCTTGTGTTGGTTTTGAATAAAGCTACCGGTTGCTTTTGAGCAAGAATTACTGTTAATTAGTTATTCTATTAATTGCATTGTTATTTTACATTAATTACTCTTCGAAGCAGTCAGACTCATAGATTTCACCCACTATCAGACTATCAAATGTTTCAAAACATCCGTGAAGTTGGGCTCCTTTAACTTGGACCAGATAAGCATGCACATAACGACCACTCAGGACACCTAGCAACCACACAGCAATACCCCGACATCCATCTGCAACATCTTAGCATTGTAGCAGTGCATTCTTCATAGGTCAGCAACACTCATTTTCTTCATAAATTGTAAAGTCCAGTTTTACTCCACTGCATGTCTGACACCAAAATTAACCTGACAGAAGAAGCAACAAACAATGTGAACTACTGATCGCTTCATTTCTGAGTTTGTTGTTTCGCCTTCTACCACGGCAAATGGAAAAGGATGGAAAAGCCATTATTTGAAACAAAAAAGCCCTGTTATTTAGAGAATAACTTGGTGTAGTTTGACATAAGGAACCAATTAACCCCACTTTCTATCCCCAACCCCCTACCCCTACTCTACCTCTGTCTCGTCCGTCCTGGAGAGAGAGAGCAGAGGAACTTGTTGGCATATATATATATATATATATATATATATATATATATATATATATATATATATATATATATATATATATATATATATATATATGCAAATATATATAAATTGTTTCAATTTTATTAGTTTAATTTTAATTTAAACTAAGTTTGTAGTTTGATATTTTATTAGTTAGAATAGGCTAACTATTGATTTTTTTTTCATGGTTATTATTATTATTTTTTATAGTAGTTTTAATAATCTAATATTTATGTTTTGTTTTATTTCGGCATATTTCAATTAATAAAAAAAAACACCTAATAATACGTTTACCTTTAGATTCAGCAAACAATAACATGGTTTAGCTACTTTAACATGAATATATATATATTTTTAAATTAATTAATTAATTAATTAATTGACTTTTAGATTTTATTTTACATTTTCTTTAAAAATCATATAGAATAACCCCTAAAAAGTATATTACTTTTTTTTCTTTTTTATAGCTTTTACAAAATCACACATATTAAATAATACAAAAAAATATATATATTACTTTTAGTTATACCACTGCCAGCAGATGACTTTACTGTGTACAGCTATTACAACATAAGATGATCAGTAATCCCTAGTTTTCAAAATGCCCTGCTGCTTACCCTCTTTCACTGCATGAGGATGATTACTGGATCCTATTTATCAGTTTGACAAACAGGATTTACAGATTCTTGATCTCTCATGGGAGCTTTTTATGACACATTTCCATTCCAAACAAGCGTACCTTTGTATTTATTCACGCAATCAAGGTCAGATCAAAGGAACATGAATCAGTCCCAGTGTCTCGGGTTTATGCAAGCCAGTTATGCACCTCATCTCCAAACGTACATATAACATGATAAGCTTCATTAGGACAATTCTTCGGTTCAAAACAAATGTTTCTTTAACAACCTTTATAGCACTTCATCTTTGTTATACTCCAAGCTGAAAAAGAATGTTAAAAGCCCTTGCATGGGAACTGGAGTGTTTTGTATAAAATCACAAGCTCTTAACCCTTGGACATGTGTTTTGCAGATGGCCCAACAACACAAAGCACACTCCTTATAAAGTTTCTGAATAAAAAAAAAAAAAAAAGGCAGAAGAATAAGTGCCCCGTAAGGGAGTTAAATGTTCTTTTTGGGGCGATCAGTTCTAACAAGTTAAATTTCCTGACAGGGGATATAGCCAAAACACTAGCTGTGTCACATTTGTGTCTCTGGACCACAACACCAGTCTTAAGTCTCTGGGGTATGATTGTAGCAATAGCCAAAGAAACACTGTATGGGTCAAAATTATAGATTTTTCTTTTAGGCCTAAAAACATTAGGATATTAAGTAAAGATCATGTTCCATGAAGATATTTTTTAAATGTCATACTGTAAATAAATCAAATCTTATTTATTTTTTTTTATTTTTTTTTTGCACAGTTGGATTCCAGATTTTCAAATAGTTGTATCTCAGCCAAATATTTTACACTTAAAACTGGTTTTGTGGTCCAGGGTCACATTTTTCTCTGGTACATGGTTACGTCTGTCACTTTCTGGCTGTGCTAACAGCTTGTAGCGTTTCATTGCTGTGTGTAATCCCACTCTGGTGCTAATCTATGTGGTTAGCTTTGTGTGTGCCTATGCTAACATACTCACAAGCCAACATCTAGCTTTGCAAAGCCAGACTTTTGACTGTCAGCCTAAAGTCTGGTCTAGAAAAGCCGTGTTTCCACTGCCGGGCCAAAGGTGGGCGTGCTAGTGCATGCCAGGGCAAGTCACGTTTTCACTGTCACTTCCGGTGCTTGATCGTGCCTCACCGTTGATTCCTCGGGGCAAACGGCTCGGGTTTTTTGACCCGACGAAAACCTTGGATGAGGTTGTTCCTTACAGGTCCGAGACTATTAGCCCTGCCCGGCCTGTTTAAAGCACTGGCTCGCACTGGCCCGAAAGTGGAAAAGTGGCTATTGTAAATTCTCAATACATCTGTGACATTTTAACAACAATATATATTAGAGTGTTTTGCATGTTTCTTAACACTTTCAAAGTGAAATGTCAGGTAAGCGGTACTAAAATAATGTTTAGTTGTATCCCTAAAACAATTGGACGTTATTTTTTATGTTGGTTGTTCGAAGTATCACAGCTGATCAAGTGTTGTGACTTGGATTCTTGGATGTGTTTTTCATTGCAAGTGCAGTGCTGTACCGGGTGAGCTAACAAGCACTTTTACTTCGTCAGAAAAGTCATGCTGATTATATGATGCAAACATGAAAATGTTTTCATTACCAAATCACAAACCAGCCTCACTGAAAATGTATGCTTTTCCCAACTTTTCTGAAATACTGATATCACATACCTTATTGCACCTTTTTGGCAGTTTCAAAGTGAGTGGTGCTAAAATGCACATTCAGTTCATGACTGTGGCCAAAATTTTGTTACGTTGCTTCATGTATGTATTGCTGCAGTTCAGAATTATGCTCTATTATGCTCTATCATGTTGGAAAATAACAAATCCCCTGCGCCAAACCCAACACTAAACCTACCTGATAGTATTAATGAAAGCAAAACTGATATAAAAACCATTCGCTGATGCAACAATGTTATTTTAACTTGCTTCTATATGGATTTAAATTTATCGTTGAACCATAGTTTCATGGGATACATAACGGAGCATTTCACCTCACAACAAACATTCAAAACGACCAGTTTTCAAATCATGCAGAAAGTGCGTAAATTAGACTTTCTTAATCTAAACTCTGACCCTGTAAATCAAAGTTTAACTGCCTCTAGTGTTAATTTCAAGTAAATACTGCATCTACATTTTTTTGTGGAAATGTAGATGGAGAAATGTATTTCCAGTGAGCTTGGGCAGCCAGTCATGTACTATGGTAAAAGCGTTTCGAGATCATAACATAATATTGTGTAAGGATACAAATAAAAAAATAACAATTAATAAAAAATTAATGGTCAGTTTTATTTAATAACATTACACTCTAATCATAATTTGTGCATTTTACTGATACTGGTTTTCATTTCAGCTAGAAACTGCAGTGAATTGTATGTATTGTATGCTTTTGGAGTTTTACAAAACATACACGTTTTTCCAATGAGCCTAGTTTGAAAATTTCAAACGATTGAGATGGTATTGTGTTTAGTTCCACCAATGTGTAACAAATTTTACCCTGGCAAATGGTTCAAATTATGTCATATCAACATATGCCAAACTAATTAAGCTAGCTAAATAACTGGATGTTACTGTAATACCCAGAGGCTCAGTGATGCAGTAGACATCCGATTAACCTGCCAACAGGACGGACAGCTAAGACTTGTTTCTTTGGATGACGTCTCTCCTTAGCCCACCATTACACACATGGCTTCAAGACGCAAAGTTCACATACAGCTTCCCTGGGCCCTGGGAGACATTAACTTGCAGAGTTTGCATGTGTTACAACATGACTACAAAAAAACAGAGCATTACCACAAATCTACTCTATTTGACTAGTCTTTACATAGGGACTTTGTGAAGTTTGTACAGTTTGTACTTTCTCGGTTGGTTTGGCTGCTCATCATAGTCTAGAATTGGTCTATTACTCTTCGTTGGTGTAATGAATGCTATTATGTTGCAGGGAGTATAGCTCAGTTATATATTTGATACATAAATAACAGACGAGGGGAGCTTGACGGGTAGAACATATTATTGGTTGTCTGGAGAATGGCCAGAGATCTCAACTGGGAGGCCTGTTCAGTAAACGCTCTGACAGTGTGGGTTGGAGGGAATAAGAGGCTTTCATGTCCTGGGTGGCCTGTTTAGCTTGCATTGAAGAGCAAGAAGAGCATGACCGTTTACTTCAAAAGTCCATCAGGGAAGTTATTGTCTGAAAGACTTGCACAACCATACACAGCTGGATGACTACCATTGTTTTCCAAGACAGTCATGCACATCCATTTAGATGAACGTCTGTGTTGAGTTTATTCACCAACATATGACAGTTCTGTCATCATTTGCTCACCAAACTTAAAGGGATAGTTAACCCAAAAATAAAAATGCGATGTTTATCTGCTTCCCTCCAGGGTATCCAAGATGTAGGTGACTTTGTTTCTTCAGCAGAATACTAACTGATTTTTTTTAAGCAATCTATGAGTCTTATAATGGACATGGATGGGCTAAAACAGAAAAAAACAGAAAAAAAAAAGTATGTGCAAATTCACAGTTTTCATAAAATAGTAGGCAAAAAGAATCTACTACTTCCAGCGAAATTCGTAAAATGTGCATTAAATGGACATTTTACTTTCATACGGGAGAGGATTTGTGAAATGCAATGAGAATGATGCAACTGATGCTGGCAAGTCACATGACAATGACAACATGATAAATGTAGAACGTCCAAATTCATACTACACACATTCATACAATATAGAGTCTACTTTTGGAATGGTTTTTAAAAAGTACTTTTTTAGAAGAATTACCTGATCAGAGAATAGCTTTTTGGGTTAAACTATTCCTGTATACTGTATATATTAAAATGCCCAACTCAGTCTTAAAAGATTTTCCTTAAAATTTAACAACATGGTATTGCATTGACATGGGAGTGTTGAAATGCCTAATGACATTTGGTGTCAAGGGACCATTTGTGTAATCCACAATAATTTTGTAATCCATTTGAAAGCACACCACAAGCATATCCTTAATGCAAAATGAATGCAAGACTGAGTCAGTGTTGAAGTTGTAACGTGTTAGTCAATCTTGAAACAAGCCCAAGGTGTGTAAAACCACATTGTAGGCACATTAAATTTAGTGAAACCGGTTCAGCGTCCGTATTTGTTTAGAGTCTCTTTAGGGAGGGTGAAAGGGAAGGACACCTGTTGTGATGCAATGCTCGAAGTTGGCTGTATTCTTACTCTGAACTATAAAATTATGGGACATGAGAAAAGGGAATGAATCAACGAAGGGTGGAGGTCCCAAAGGGAGAGGCTCACGTCCAACCATCTTTTGCAATCCATGTGAAGCATTCTAGATTTTTTCCCTCTTGCTATTTGCCACTGTCTTTATGTAATACATTTCGTTTTCCTGTGTGTGTTGTTCTAAGATTGAGTTACCTGAGATAGGTAACTCAAATCCATCAAACTAATAAAGACCCAGGATGGAGATCAGTGTTCAGCCTTTAATAAATGGTGACTTAAGTGTCAGCTTGATGAGTACGAGCCTGACGGGGTTATAATCGCACATCTCCATGAAAAAGACATAGGGTTGATGTTATCTTTGGGGAGCCAGCTCCCTTGCATTCCTGCATATTTTTAAGACGAGAAATACCTTGCATTCTCCAGCAGGCTCAGCGGGACGCTCTCCCCCTCGCTGAGATGTCCTTCCTTAACCTCTTACGGCCTCCTGAACTCAAGGTGTTGTGGGGTGAACCCTGAGGATATCAGCCTTTGATGATGACCTGTAGTAGTCAGACTAGCTGTGCAGTTGGGTAAACACTTCCCAGAGGTAAGGTGTTGATCTTTATTTAATTTCAGTTATCGAATCAAATGTTTCTCCTAAAATTCCCAAAGAGATCAACTGATAGAGGTTTATACTGCACAAAACATGGTGTAATGTCCAAATGTATGGTAGGATTTGTCGCAAACAAGTCTAGATGTGGATGAAGTATTAGGCCTAGCTGTGAAGCAATGTCGTAACTTGTCACATTAATATACATTTTATTTTTTATCTTGGTGTTAGGGTTAGGGTTATCTAGTGATATATAATGTAAGATCTACAGTATCATTCAACATTTGTGAACAATCTTTGATTATAATTGATTGATAATTTTTGTTTCAGATAATAAAGGTGAAATAAAATTAGATTTTTAATAAATTACACGTTTTGCCATTCCATTGAATTGTTCATATTGTCATTTTGATCTTGAGATATTGTTAAAATCCCTTAGCATTTTTATTCTTCTCAGAAGCAAATTTTTCTCCATGATTACTCTTTGTAGTCTCATTGCTCCATACAAAATAAAAATAAATCGATATTCCTTGATTTTTTTTTTCTTTAATATAATTGCTTTTCTGTTAC
This sequence comes from Carassius gibelio, assembly GCF_023724105.1. Taxonomy (NCBI): domain Eukaryota; kingdom Metazoa; phylum Chordata; class Actinopteri; order Cypriniformes; family Cyprinidae; genus Carassius; species Carassius gibelio. The sequence continues at coordinate 19,067,323 of NC_068380.1, read as the reverse complement.
TTTGTAGCATGCTGTATTTCCTTGGTTTGTTCTGATCTTTCTTTTGTTATATGTTCCCTCTCTTTTTTCTCTTCAGCGTTTGTCTGTTTCTTTCTCTCCCCTACTGCACTTGCTTGTTTTCTCAGTCTTTGTGTTTGGCCTGTGTCAGTCCCCTCCGCCCCCCTGAACACCCACCGAATGGTTTATTTGATTTATTGTGGAGTTGCAGAGAGACTCATGTTACAGCTTTGAAGTCAGCAGTGACTGCGGGACCCTTGGCTCCCAAACGCTCCTCCAGCATTAGCCAGACGGACTCTGCTCGCGGGAGAGAAAGGAAAGCCTTGTTGTGCTTCGAAGCACTAAAAAGCAAACTCAGGTTTTTCAGAAATGGGAATCTTGGCAGTTTGAGGTTTTGTAAAATGTGGCCCGTTTCAGTGATGTGGACATCACATGGTTTGGAACACATTAAACATTACGTTTGGAGTCTATTCCTAGCTTTTCAGATGGGAACATAGACAACTTTCACCTACCAGACATTTGAACAACTTCTTACTGTAGTTATTAATTCGTCTTATTTAATAACAAAAAAGCCAAATATATCTATAATGTTTATTCATCTTTTTTCCATCCCAACTATAATTCATTGTGATTTAGAAAATTATCACAGTCAAAATTTAAAGCTATAATCTTATGGAAGATTATTTTCTCCATTGAAAAAAATAAATAAAAGAAAAAAGAAAAGTAATTGTGACTGTTTTCTTGAAATACTATTTTTATTTCTCACAATCCAGACTGTTTTGTTCTTGCAAATAAACAGGTAGAATATAATTATGAGATATAAACTCACAACTTTTTAAATGTATTTTTATTTTATTATTTATTCAATGGCGGGGAGAGGGGGGGGGGGGGTTGTGAGATTTATAACTATATATAATCGATGGCAGAATTAAGCTTCAATATAGTAAAAATAAATAAATAAATAAAACACATTTTGGTTTGTTTCTCCTAAATTTACAGGAGGAATAGGATTTGACTCAATCTCTGTTAACTCCATTGCCATTTGTTCCTGTTGATTGTTGACATTGTCAGTGGGCAGTATGAAGGGCTCTTTCAACACCCCAGCTATTGTTTTGACATCAAAGCTTTGCTCTTAGCACCCAGCTGCTAACAAGCCATCAGTGAGAGTGCAGACGTCAGAACATCTGCTGGACTGCTGCAGTGTGAACTTTCACAGCAGGAAGGGATGACTGAATGCAAAACCTGACCTCCATATCGACCTACTCAATACAGCATTAGCCCTTTCACTTTCTCTGACCTAAACCCCATTTGTCATTCTTTTACTCCTCTTATCATTCAGCTTTTGATTAGGTAAGCAATCATAATTGCTGCACTGCCTTTAATTTATGCTGATTAAAACTAACACTGTGCAACCATAACCAAGTTACATTTACATTTACGCATTTAGCAGACACTTTTATCCAAAGCCACTTACAAAGGAAGGATCATTGAGAATATATAATACACAGAATACAAATGAAGCATACTAAAAATTAAAAATAAAATATCTGAGCTTTTTACATTTTTCAACAACTCATGGAAATATTTACAGTAAATGTCTGGAGTGAGTTGGAATAGGCTAAGGACAGTACTAAGAAATCTCTCATGCACTTTACAGGATTCACTGAAAGACTCCTTGTTTAAATTGACCTTAGTAGCCAGAAACTAAATCTGCCACACCATGCGTGCAGGCAACCAAGCTAAATATTGACCGTTCAAATTTAGACACCTCAGAAAGTTCTCAAGAAATCCCTAATTACAGCGAGACTAAGATTGTAGGCAGGGTGGCAGAGGAGACAAATGAAGGGATGCCGTGTCAAATCAGTCCCTCATCCGTTCTTCAGCTTAACTGTGGACTGGGAGGAAAGCAGAAAAAGACACCTCCCAAACATCAGCCAAAACCACGGACAGACACCACTAACATTTCATCAGAATTACGCCTGAATGCAAGTATTTTACATAAGAGGAAATAATAATAATAATAAATAAATAAAGTAAAAAAAAAATTAAAAAAAAATTAAAAAAAAAAAATTATACGATTCATTATTCTAAACAGAGAACAACAAAGATGGAAGTCACATGAAGTCTAGTGTTTGTTTTGTCCGTTTGAGTAGTAATTATTTGTCCAGGATCTGGCCAGTCTAGTCGGTGTCATTGTCATTTTTTCATCTCTTGATTTGGATATTACAATTATGTATAATTCTAAAGTAATCATACACAGTTCGACTGGAAAGAATCAGTGAGTCCTTAACTAAGTGCTTGACATATTAATACCACAATATAATAAACGTGATAACGTGATGCCTAGAGACACATAAAGCTGAGCGAAAAATCAGAAATTAAGGATGTTGCTAAAAATAGCTGAATGGATGTGTAAGTTATTAATTTTCATTCATAATTCAATAAATAAAAGTACTAGAAGCCAATTTCTTCCTCAGAAAAATAAAATAAAATAAAATAAAATAAAATAAAATCAACTCAACTCAACTCAACTCAACTCAACAACAGACTTAACTCTCAGTCAGGGGTCTGAACTAAGGCTTGCCCAATCAGATGCTGCCTAGGATTAGAATGTCACTCCCCTTAAAGGAACAGTTCACCCAAACATGAAATTTCACCCGTTTAATAATGTACTCACCAGTATATCATTCCAAACCACAAAAGTGCAGTAACGGAAAAATAAATAAATAAATAAAATTACAGATTTACAGTTCTGGTTAAACCATCCTTTTAAGTTTTGTAAAGGTGAAAACTTTCTTATATCAGCTTTGAATGGAGTCTGTAGATCTAGCTAGACACTTTGAGAGGAGTGTCTTATTACCATAAACCCACGGGTTTTTAACTAAAACTGTCTTCATTTGTTTAGAGGTCTGTACAATCCGAGGCGTATTAGATGTGAGAGTGACTGAATGCTAGGCAGGGCAACATGTGGGATTTTATGATTCTTCTGGTTAAAGGCCGCACAGCGAGCCTGCGGGTGACGTCTGTACCACATCACAGGAAAGCAGCGTTTGTGTGTGTGTTTGTACACTGAAAAAAAAGATTTGTTGGATTTACTCAATTGAATTATGGACATTGGTTCCACACATTCAGTTTGAGTACAGAGTATCCTATGCATTTATGCGGTTTCATTATAATACGGTTGTGTTAATCATATGCAATTTCAAAAAGTATTGTGTACATGATCTTTTTAAGTTATACTTACATAATTCAGTTATGTTAGTTTAACATTAATATTTTATTTCAGATATATGCTTATATCATGTTAATCCTGTGCAATTAAATCAAGTTATCTTAACATAATTTTGATAACTTCACTAAAATTAAATTTTAATACATTTCAATGGTTTGTTGTAGCATGTTTAATTTCATGTAACACAAAAAACCTTTTGTAAATCATTTATTTAATAATTTGAACAATGTGTAATTTAAATGGCATGTCTCAATAACATTTTGCTTTCAAAAACGTAGCATAAATAACTTCTCTGATTAAATTTAATAAAAATACATTTTTTAGTTTTAATTACACTAGTATAAAAACAAAGACAATTCATTTTGTATGCACAACATGTAACATGAATATCAACAATATATGTAAACCTTCATAAGTTTTACAAGATATACAACTTTATAAAAGTAACATTACACTGCATGTAACACTGTTTAAAAACGACATTGTAACACTAATTTATTTCATTTCTCCCAGAAACCTTAAAACTGTACCAAAGAACAGCAGTACCTGGAACTGTTATTTCAAGAAAAACACTTTCGTTTCAAAGATAATTATATAAAGACATTACAAAATAATGTGAAAATACAGTATCTGACCCTTATCTAAACTATTAACAGTGTTTTTTTATTTATGCTAGTTTACCCAGATTCAGCTCTCTAATCATTCAAACTTCTGGGCCAGTCCAAAGAAAAGTCAAATTCAGAAAAAAAAGATAAAAAGAAACAAGTGCAGGCAAAGCGGAACGGTCTAAACAACAAGATCACGTTTTACTCTCTGCAGCTCTGAATGCTGCTGAAATTTTCTGAGGTTGCTCATTTGTCTCAGTAGTCACTCAAAAATCGGTCCATCTCACTGGTGGAGTTTAGATTTCAAATTTTGGGCCTTGATAGAGAGTTCACCTGCATCCAACTCCATGATGAGTTTCTGCAAAATTTCAAATGTAAAACGCAACTTTGTGGGGTACTGCAGGTTAAGAGTATAGATTAGACCAAACAACATTGAAGTTGCAAAAGCCACGCTGTCGAGGTCCTGAAGCACTGCCACACCCTCTAGCACAATTGCTACATTATGGGCTTCATTGTCTGCAGTGTGCTTCATCACGAAGATGCCCATGGTAGTCTTCTCAAACGCACTCTGTAGAAGATCTTCTTCCATGTCCTAAAGACAGAAAAAAAGATGAATATGTATTTAACACATGAACAAGAAATATGAGGGGTAGCATAATGGAATATTACTTAAAGAAAGGACTATCACATTTCCCCCCATTTTATTTTTTACTTAAGTACTACTAAAATTGTGTTAGTTTTTTAGAACCCTAAACATCTGTGTTGACATCACACATTCCAAATTAGCACATAAAATGTCTGTTAAATTTGACACCATCTGTAAAATATACATCAGGGGGGGCCAATCCTGCTCCTGGAGATCTACTGGAGATTTCTAGTAATCCTAAAGACCTCGATTAGCTGAATTAGGTGTTTCATTCAGTTTGAGCTAAACTGTGCAGAGCTGCGGCCCACCAGGAATTGAGTTCGACACCCCAAAAAGTCATAACATTGTAAGAATAGGAGATAAGAAAAATATAATGAAACTTGTTAGAAATTAGAAATGTAATTTGTTTCCCACATCTGATACTAGCCATGTGCTGGTTTAAAGTAATGTGGCATATCATGGTATTGAATATGCACAGTAGTGTTATAGGGAATAGGTTTGCTGCAATAGACAGTGTTTTTAGTTATACTGGTGTTAAGCCACAACACTGGTTACGTCATTTTGTTTACCGCAGCACCGCCCCCACCGCGTTTTTGATTTTTTAATAGTAACAAAAATAATTTAGCCTAGTTCAGTTAGAGGACAGACATGCTTAAAAACTAAACGCATTTGATCAACATCAGTGCGTCTGAGCGCTCATGAATCTTTCTGCAGTGTTGTGATGCTCTCGACGCCGGCGGTGTGAACACACAGTAAGTATTGTTATTTTATTAGGCATATAAATTGTATTTTTATTTGTTTTGTTAATAAAAGTTCTGAGTTTGATGTATTTGTTGCTTGTAAAAGTTAAAGTAAAATGCCAAGAAATAAGAGTAAAAATTTGCTTGACGCCGAATTGCAGCAATTCAATTGCTGCTAATTTGAAAGTAAAATGTGCATGGCACTTTTACAAACCATTTGCAAGCGAAAGAAATGAGGGAAACTCCAATGAACTAACACCCCCCCCCCCCCCCCCCCTTAACACCAACGGTAATATCGGTTTTACCAGTGTTGTCCTTGAATAAGTAAATATGTGTGCTCTGTACGAACATTTAGAAGTTAAACAATTATAGCTACGTGTCTAGTGGATGAAATTATTTTTAATTTATGTTGCAATGTGCATATTTGATGAAACCATGGTTTTTAGATGTAGTAATGTGTTTCTTGTTGAACATAGTACAGATTCCATCAGTTAAGCTATAACTACTCACCACATACTCCTGAATGAGATCTTTAGGGTCCTCATTAAGATAGATACACAGTCCTCTGATGGCAAGTTCACGAGCTGCATCAATGTCATCCTTAAAAAAATAAGCCATAGCAGAGAAAGAAAGGTTAGGTTAAGACATTACTCGAAATCAATTATGTTGCAGTCTATGGGTGCGACTCAGAAAGCCTTCTGAAAAGACTTTGTGAAAGGGGCTTATATGAATGTTTTTGATGTGATCACCATATGCAAGTGCAACTTTGCTCACTTACTTCAACTACAGTTGACATCATCTCTTTCAGCTTTCTGCCTTGTTGCCCTGGTCGCCTTTCAAAAACCTTCAGAAAGCCTTCATAGTGAAGGTCAAGCTGTGACAGAAATTTTGACTGTAGAGGAACTGTTGTGATTCGCTTGAACTCTGCATTCACCTGAAAGCAGAATGTTAACAAAAAGAAATAAGAGTAGCAATAAGATATGACTCTCTGTTAGACATATTCAACCAATTTTGGAAATCTATCACAAACCTCAGTGACATCAAAGAGAGCTGGCCATCTCATCATGAAGTCCCCGATCATAGGGGCACAACGAAGCACTTCTTGTCTCCTGAGTGCAAATGTTCTCTGCATTTTAGTTTTAATAGTCTCTCGGTTGTTGTTTTTTTTCACATCTGAAAGAAGCTCAACTCTTGCAATCTCCAGAGTATGGTCGTTCTCTCCAGGGGAATAGGAGGGGCAGTAGTGCACTTCACCTCTCTTGGGCTTCTTTACATTGTAGGCAGGGCTTTTTTTCCCATCTGGCTTATGCTTTAAAGAATTTACAGTAACTTCAGGACATCCAAGTTTTCGGAGATGTGTGCGATAGTTAGATAATTTGTACTTGAGGCTCACTTTCCAACCCCCATACCCAGTGTCTGAGCCCCTTTCTGTTAAACATGGATGCTTCTTGATGAGTGCCTCTCCCACTTGTTCAAACTCTCTGTCCGTCACATAGACCTTGTATTGAACAATTTTTTGGACCAACCCCTCAAGTATATCTGACTTCAGCTTGATATCAGGAATAAGCAGTGTTCCATTTTCTCTGAAGACACTGTTTGCCTGTTCAAGCTTAAATTCTGCATCATATGAAAATGGTGGAATGCAGAATGTTTCAGGCCAAGAAGATCGTCTGGTAGAGGAGAGAGAAGAAATGGATGCAGAGACTTCGGAATGTCCTGGGGCAAAGGTTGAACTGTTCATTGTGCCAGCTGAAGTAGCATTCAGTGGTGAGAGGGAGTCAGTAATGTTTATTATTTTTATTGTGGCTTTGTCCTTAATTTCATTCATTGAAGTCAAATTCATAAACTGGTTATCAAAAAGAGTGTCCATAAACTGCAGACGAAAGGGGTCCTGTAGCTTACATTGACTCCTCACAGCATCTTCTAGTTCAGTCACAGACTCAGGCAAGCCAGATGGAAAAACCACTCTCTGGCAGCTGCTCTCCCCCAAAATGATTCGAAGAACAGCCGATGTCATTGTCCAGTGCCTCAGTCTGTAAGTTGAACAAAAAAACAATAGTGAACACACCTGTTTGCATGTTTGGATACAGCACTTTTTAAATGTGGAATAATTAAAGATATTTATACAATATCACTGTAAATCAAAGTAGCTTTTCCATTGTAGGAAACAAACAGACCGATTTTGAAGCTATTTTTACTTTTTTTATTCCTTACCTTTGCAGCAGACAAATCTCTTTAACGTTACCATCTGCACATGTCCAATCAAATAGTCAGCCAAGGGGTATTCATCAGTTAATTCACTGACTTCTACAAGGCTAACTGTCTTTGTTGGGGACTGACTTAGCTCGTAAGCTCTATAGTGCTCTCTATACCATCCACAGAGTTGTTTCACAATAAAGAACAACTTTTGATGCAAAACACAAATTTGCTCAATTTGACCAAATTCAGGTAATCCACCTTCAGATCCATGAACAACGATCATTCCTGTCCTGTAGTTGATACCCTTGCTCCAAACATTTTTTGTGATATGAATTTCAGAGAGATTAGGATATCTCTGCCTCACAACTATAGCTATCTCTTCCTTCAAAATATCCACTGGGACTGTATTCGTTTACTTGATAAAATAGGTAATTGCACTAAAAACGTACTGTATGTTTAACTTAATGATTATTCGTTGGTAAATCAAAGGCATGCACTGACGGAGCATTGAGCGCTTTGCCCATTGCCGTGATATAGTAACGGCTATGAACCCCTCCCCCACACAAATCCTAAAGCCAGTGGAGAGGACCTCATTCTCAGAGATGCAAGTTAGGGAGATTGTAGAAATACCGGTCCTAATAACACATAGCAGTGAACTTGGAAGCAGTGGGTTTTCTCTGGATACAAAGCACAATAACGTTTTCATTTTTAACTGATTTCAATGCTTTAAGGTCCACGTAAAGTGCAAAAACATTTTTTAATCTAGATAATTATTTATTTTAGTCATAAGGAAATATTAAACCTCGATCTTGTGAAGCATTAATTTATGCTTCAGTTAGGTTCCTTCTTTTTTTGTTAATACGTACGCATTATTTCCTATAAACCCTCAGCACAAAAAGTTAAATATTTATGATCACCGATTTAGAAAATCTGAATCAAGTTAGCCAATGTATTGAAAGGCATTATTATTCACCTGATGAAAACTTGGTTTCCATTTTAAATTATTTATTCGCATAGTAGACGTTTGATCAACTACCGTTACCAGTAATATGTATGGTTTACTTAACATTAACGTTAACTTTACCCAACCCCCCCAAAAAAAAAAAAAAATCTGCGATGACACTCGACTAAATATACCATTGACACGATTTAAAAGCGTGTGGGGTTATCTTAAAACATTATTATTGCATTTAAACTGACAATGACTGCATTTTATAATATATCACATGATTTTCTACTGAAATTCTTACCTTTTAACGAGCTTAAACAAGTCAGTCAGTCCCCTCGTGTCTTTCCAAACCAACGGTCCTGGTGTGGGCTGGATTTCAAAGCGCATGCGCACGCGCACGTTGCTCCCGCGCAAACGACGTATTTCACAAAACGGAATTAGATTAATTATAGCATACACAATGGAATTAAGTTGAGAAGAAAATACAAAGTAATTGTGTGACACGGTCCTATTTCAATTAAGTAAATCAAACAGCAGAAAAAAATCATTTTACGTGAACACCATTTGTTTGAAATCTGAAACAATTTGAACATTTTCTTGCAAAGTGATTATATCATGTTTTGATGATTGTGTTGAATTTCATTTAGAATTTAAACAACAAAATTATGTTTCCATCTTAAACATAAATGTATTAAGTAGACTGTAAGTGTATTGCTTTAGTAAATTCAGTAAAACTGCTTTTCCTTTTTTTCAGTGTATGTGTGTTGTGTGTGTGTGTTTGCTGTTTCTTCCCTAGCTCTCTAGCTGAGCAGATGCTTGATTTGACTTCATTTCCAAGGTTTCAGTGTTTTCCCATCAGGCAGACAGATCCACCCATAAGACCAATAAAATCCCTTGAACTCCTCTGTGGTCCTCTGTCATCTCGAGTTTCTCCCAGAAAAATGCAGACAGTTTATCTTGCCAATGAAACGCAGAAGTGGCTGTATATGAAAGTTCTGCCATTAATGCATGCCTCGTTCATAACATGTAAGTAAAAATCTATGTTTAGCCCAGTTTTAATGTTGAAAAGTAGCAGTGTTTTGCTGGCAAAGATGACTGTGGGACTGGCTGGTTAACATAACCGGTTAGTCCCTGCTGGTAGATACTGTAACTACATTATTCTGACACCAATATAGCAGAAACAAAGCAAGGAAATGCAACTTTAATAATGATGATATTAAATATATAATTGCATCAGTAAGTCATACAATATTAACATTTCCCAAACTCACACCATTGGTTGACACAATATTGATGTGTCCGGCTGGCTCAAACTGACCGGGAAATATTGTGGTAAACTAAACTTAACTAAAATTAAGAAATAAAATATTTATATAATAACATATATTAATACAAATTTATAAAAAAATCTGACATATATAAATATTAGATGAAAAACTGACGTTTTAGCAGCTAACTGAAATGCATATAAGTTTAAATAATACAAATAAACCAAAAAAAAAATAAAATAAAACTTAATAAACTAATAATAATAAATGTAATTGTGACGTTTTATCTCATAATTCTGACTTTATTTTTCTTACAATTCTGAAAAAAAATATCGTCACGTTACGCTGCTGCGGGAAGACCGCAAGAGACTCGGAGTAGGATTGTCTTCAATGACGAAAACACGGGATAGTCCACAATCAGAGCTAGGAAAACACATGTAGAAACAAGTAGACGTGACAGAGACAGACTGCACGGACTGGGACTTTAATACAGGGGACGACTGGGCAAACACAGGTGCATGGGATGACTAATCAAACTAAACCTGACCAAATAAGGAAAAACAGGAACAGAAGCAGAAACAGCGGCAAAACACGACACAGAACAGTGCAGAATCCTGACAGATATACACAATCTTTACATCTTACAATTCAATTAAATAATAATAATAATAACACACACACACACACACACACACACACACACACACACACACAAACACATATTATTATTATTATGATTTAATCCTATGTAGGAGATATCCTGCTAAAGACTCACTAAAACTAAATTCAAAATGAAAACGTAAAATTAATGATAAATAAATAAGTGCATGTAAAATAAATAATAAATACTAGAATTTAAACATAAAAAAACTGCATTACATAGTCAAACTTCTGCCAAGCATTTAAGTAGTGTAATATTTTTTGGACAGTTAAAAGAACAGAAACCAAAATATGAAACAGTATTTCTCCATTCTTCTTCTTTCTTTCTTTCTTTTTTTTGTTTTTAAAAAAACCATTCTTCATCATTTCCCTTTAATTTCGTATGAAACTGACCTTCCAAGCAATCTATGAACTTGAAACCACTCTTCTCGTTGCCAAGGACAACAGTCAAGTGCGGTTAAGGATGTGGCTTTTGCGGGATATATCCCAATCCCAAATTCAATCGAATGCCTTCGTCCCATTGTTGTGCAGTTATCACACACACTCTAATATCCTCACAATGGTGAATTGTGAAACCTATCTCAGTAAACATTTGAACAGCATTCATGCTTTCTCAAGGGAGTTTATTTACATATTGCATATTTTCATTCATTTATCTCTTTCTCATTTTCATGGGTTACCAGATACAGAAAGGTTAAACAGGCCTTTAAAAAAAAAAAAAAAAAAAAAAAAAAAACAGAAACCTTAATGCATTAAAAAAACAGATTGTGATATAAATCTCACTGGTGATTCGCTCTATAATCTATGACATCCGTCCTCATTATCCTGATTTTCTAGAATCCGCTCATTCAGTCTGACTTCTCATTTCTGTAACCGCCGGTTCTCAGTCTTGCACTTTCCTGTCTGAGAAGTTGTCTGTGAAGCTGTTCACAGCAGGCCCAAAATGGAGGACACATCTGGAAATAACTAGTCGCAGAGACTCAATTATTTTCCCTTTACTCCAGCAGGACGGGGGCTGGGCGGCCAGGTAGACAGGAAATGAACTCACACCACAGAAGAGAGGGTAGTGTGTGTGTGTGTGCATGTGTATGGATGTATTCGTGCATGCGTGTGTGTGTGTGTGTGTGTGTGAATGAGAAAATATGCTTAGTGTCAGTTAGTACAGTATAATGCTAAAGATATATATATATATAAAGCTGTTTAAAAGCATCCCTGCCCCTCATGAAATTTGTTGAGAAAATGTCCAGACTTTGCAGAGTTTGGATTTACACAAAGGGTCTTGACTTTTGAAGAAGCTTTTGTAATACTGTATATTATAACAATGAGATCATCAGCCGCATGACATCACACTGCATCAACTGCAGTAATCATAACAGCAATTAAAAAAAAAATACTTAAAACAATCATCCCAAACATCTTGATAATGTCAAAACATATCAGATTTCCTAAAAGGATAGGGGAGTAGAGCGATTATGAGATGATAAGAGCAGAACAGTTCTTGGAAGGAAGTGCTGCTAGTGGAAAGTGAGAATATCTCGGCAGTGAGGAATTTTATAGCCTGCAGACATTCAGTGGAAAGACTGAGGTAATGCGACTTTTGCCTTACACACGAATCTGAAATGTGTAATTTCTCTGAGCTAGAAGTGACTCGTACTGTTTCCTCAGCCTAGCCCTGCCATATCCAGGAAAATAAATGAAAATAAATAATAATAATAATAATAAAATTATCTAGAGGTATTTTGGTAGCTTTGTTGAAGAATGTTACACTATTGTGTACAGACACAAAATCCAAGTATAAAAAGTGTAAGCGTGAAGCTCCAGATTCTATGGAAGCATACAATTGAAAATGTGTGAATTCAGATGAATTTACTAAAGTGTAAAATAGCAACAAACTGTCAGTGGGGTGCACAGGAGGGGGACGGGGGGACTCGAGCACCTGCCCCTTTGAGGTCCAACGCTAAAGTGCCCTTGCCGTCCGATCTAGCCCCCAGTCCACGATTTCTGCCGAGGGTAGGGGTGTGCGATGTAACGATAAAATTGTCTCCATGATCTGCTTTTGAAGAAGTATCGTAGTATTGTGAAACACACATGCTACAGCTAACAGTTCTGGTGCCGCCAAATTAATATACTGCAACAAACATCAGTGTTAACCCAGCCGTAGAGTTACTCTCACGGGACACGGCACTTATTAACAATCACAAAAGGAATGTTTTTTGCATCTTCTTTAAAGCCTTACGGTTAATCGTTTAATTCGTGTGCTGTTCTGACGTGCTTTTTTTCTGAGCACACCCAAAAAAGCACATCAAACAGTGCCTGATCACAGAACTAATTTATGTTTTGTGCTAATATGGTCAAAACACTCAAGGTTTATGTATAGACTTAGTTGGTAATGTCTGAAATGAAAGTAAACAACTGAGAGAAAAAGATGCGTGCTTGTATACTAGATGTGTGTAGGTCTTAAAGGGACAGTAGGCTAATACATGCAGCCGACTGTAATTAAAGGGATATTTCACCCTAAAATAAAATTTCTGTCATTATATATTCACTAACATGTTGTCCCAAACCTAAATTAATTTAATTCTCGTGCTGAACACAAAACACAATATTTGGAAGAATCTATGTAACCAAACAGTTGCTGGTCCTCGTTGACTTTGATGGAAGGGGAAAAAAAAGAAATACTATGGAAGTTACTGTGGACAAGCAACTGTTTGGTTTTCCACCTTCTTCAAAATAGCATTAATGTTTAGCAGAAGAAAGAAACTCATTCTGGTTAAAACATCATTTGAGTTAGTAAATGAAGGTATAAAAATAAAACACTAGTCTATTAAAATTTCTGGGTGAATTATTCCTTTAATGGTAATGAAAGACCAAACGTAAAGAGAAGAATCACTCATACTCTTGACTGAAAAACTTGAATACAGTTGTTTTAATAGGAATCAATGTGTACATATATATAGTGTTTTAATTTTATATTTGTTCATTCATTTTTAATGCTCCTGCTAAGTGCACCACATTGTAGCCTATACCTGCAAATAAAATGATGTTTATTTTATTTGTATATAATGTGTATTTGTAATGTGTATCCTTGTTCTCATTTCTTTAAAGATAAAGATATAATAATGCAATTTTGCTATACTTCTTAATATTGTCTTACCTTGAAAGGCTTATTCCTTGAAAATTACTTTGATTGTAATGCTCAAACAGCTTGCAAAATAGAAAAACTAACCTGATAAAGGATAGTGATAAAATCATGAATCGTGATAAAAAATAAATAAATAAAAAAAATCTTGATATTTTTGCCATATATCGCCCACCCCTAGCTGAGAGAGAACAAACCCATACACTAGACCCAAACAACCCCCGCACCGGCAATTGTGCCCTCATAATGCCATTTCACCTCCAGCAGACGTCACTGCAAACTGTTATAGAAGTATGTTGGCACCTTTAGTTCAAATGTATGCAAGCTTAAATTAGTTTGGGTACAGATTCGACCAAAAGCTACAGTAAATGGATGATATTCAGTAAATGTCAATAAAATGTCCATTTCAATCTCTTTCCAGGAATAAAAGGCCACATTAGGACTTGGAATATTGCTGACTGTGTGCTTGGTAATAACTGATTACATGTAATCTGGATTATGCAATCAGATTACAAAAATTAAGTTCTTATAATTAGATTATATTACATTTTAAAATACTCATAATCAGACAACAGTTACTTTTTAACTGATTAAACTAGATATTTACACAATAGCAATACAATTACTCATAATGTATTGATTCTCTCAAATTATTATTATTATTAGTAGTAGTAGAAGTATTATTATTATTATTATTATTATTATTATTTTATTATTTTAAATTTTCCATTCTAAAACAGCCTACCGCTTAAGAATATTCTTAAGAAAATCTTTGAGTTTTCAAATTTGGTTAATGGTCATGTGACATGCAGGTAAACAAATTAACCATTTTTAGTTGTTGTTGTTGTTTTAAAAATGATTTATTTTAATTGTCATTTTGTACTGTTTAATTAATTATTAGCTTTTCATTCATTCACAAACTTAAAACCTTGGCCTAATGTTTAATGCACTTGGACTTATTGTGTCTTTTTTTTAAAGAACTAAACCATTACCCTGAAGACAAAAGGATACCTCATATTATCAAGACAGAAGAAGAGCTCTACAGTCCCTGGAGAGCATTCAGACAGAGTTTGGCCATCACACTTGCTTTGCTCTCAGAAAAACAAAACCAGGCATGAGTCAACACATCTACAACACATTTAATGACTGTCCTCGAAACAATAGAAACATCAGGCTCCAAGTCTCCAGTGAGCACTTCACCTTGTTTTGCAAGAGTTGCCATGAGAACTTTTCACTTTTTTTTTTTTTTTGGTGGAAACTTTTAGAGAATACATATCCTGAATGGTCAACACAAGTGGAAAAGGTCTTGTCCCCTAATATAATTTGGTGGGGCTAGACATTATAAAGTTAAACACCCTACTAAAAACTTTCAAGAACCAAATTGCTCGTAGATGTACTGAGAGGAAGGGAGTGACCATAAAGTCCTGTCTGAATGCAGGTGCACATACGAGCTCCATGTTTGAGCGTTTTAAAGACCCCCGGAGGAGCAATGGGGAACATTCATAGTTTAATAACCTCCTAACCTCAAACAGAAGAACACTTTGAGGCTTGGACTTCACACGTGGCTTTGTGGGTTGGGTTCCTAACACTTTATCTCATTGTGTAAGAACAGTCTGTTAAGTTTCAGCCAGGCTGCTTGGCCTAGGGTCAAATCATCAACAGATGGTCGGATGTCAGTTGCTTCATTGCTCTATTTTGTGTGACCAAATTTAAGAAAAACAAAGACAATTTATATATATATTGATACTTAGCAAACAAAACTAACAAAACATTCCCAGAAAAGAATGCAGTTATTCAAGTTAAACAAAATTGTCAATATCCCATCACATATCTGCTTCTGTCTGGTGCTACCAACAGAACTGAGCGATGATATCTGTCAAATGTAGAATAAAGAGCACAATATGCTAAAAAAAAGGCCAATGCCATATCATCCTCCCTTGACAGTAGGAGTTCCCCCATATGCACTGTTTTTCCATGAAGTTTCTCTCAGGCAGGAACGACATAGCCATCAACATAGGTCTTTTTTTCCCTCTCATGTGGTGCAGCTGATTGGGTGGAGGTAGACTTCAGTCTGAGTGTGTGTGTTGTGTTGTGACTTCTGGTTAAGTACAAGGCCTGGCTATAGAAAGGGAGGACAAGGAATTCCTTCATACAGTTTTAGTTGTAAACACACCTTGGCAAAAGAGCTTTGTGTGGAAGCGGGTGCATGTTGTTTTACACGTGCCTCAACTTTCATGTGATTCTAACACTTCAGGAACCAAGATTTCCTCATGAGCAGGACATCTGAACGTCCATTTATTCATTTCAGTGACAAGAGAGAGAGAGAGAGAGAGAGAGAGAGAGAGAGAGAGAGAGAGAGAGAGAGAGAGAGTCAGTTCAGTGAGAAAGCAGTATTTAGTAGTGCAGTATTATTACTTTATGAATCTGTCTTATTTTTTTAACCCTTCCTATCCAATGTTGTAGTCCGTTCCTAATGGATCAAATCAAACCCTTTATTATTTTTTCAAAGGTTTGACTCAGAACGGAAGTAAACTGGGTTACAGATGGCATTCACATTGACCTTAAAGGCTGTTAGAGATCAGAAATACAGACATGGACAGAATTCTTCAACAATGTCTACCACAGGGTGGCAAATGGGCATTTGACGTGTTTCAAATGAATGTAAACAACTGGTTATAGTGGAAAGGCTTTTCATTTTGTGGTAAAGCAGCATGTAGCATTTCACCACATGTCAACCTCAGACCTTTCACACAAATCCTGCACATAAAAACTGGGTGGATGCTGTTTTAATGTTTTCTGAAATACATTTTAGTATATATTTCTAATTTATAATCAATATGTACATGATTTCATGACATATAAATAGACTTTAATTCCTGCTAATTTGGACTAGCTAATGACCAGCTCCCATGTTTCCAAAACACAGATGCCAGCTTAAAATGGATTTTCCAGGATTTGGATATTTCCATGGATTCGGCATATGGCTAACTTCAAAAATGACTGGTTTAAATAAGGGCTTTCAGCCACACCAACACACAAGCAGTAAATCAAGCAAGAGTGAAAAATGTTAAAAGGGACTAAAAGCCTACATTCTAGTACTGAACTTGTAGGTACAAAGTGGAATTGTTCCATTCCTGGGTGTTAGCTTACTGGACAGGAAGTGCACATTAGGGTCACTTGGGAATGATCGGCTACAGACCTGCCAGCATCTGTTAAAATAAGAAAGACCTTTTGAATCTGAGAGGAAACTAAAAAAAAAAAAAGTCTATTCACAAAGTGAGCTGTGTGACTGCCTGTCTGATCAAGCCTTTCTAAGAAAAAGGTTATGGCTAATACTGGAGGGGTAATACACAATAAAGTTTAACAGTGGCCTTTCATTCTGAAATGTCACAGAAATAACTGGTTTGAAAATTTGATTTGTGCACATTCTAAGTTGTTTATATAATGATACTGATACCTGTTAATCAAACAAAACATGTTTTACAGCAGTGGATCTCAATTGGTTTTGCTTAATTCCTATTTAATCTTCATTTAATGTAATCTGGTATGCACTTCAGATACATTTTTGACAATATTGTGCCAGCAGTTTTCTGACTTTGGGGTTTTAAATCCATCAACACATCATACAACATTAACACATCATTGTTACACATGTAAGATACCTATAAGTTCATAAAGTGTGGTGAAGATGGTTGTATTATTATATATATATATATTTTTTTTTTTTTTCAGTTTTGCTCTACAGACAAAGCATCCACTTGGAAGGAAGAAAGAAAGAAAGAAAGAAAGAAAGAAAGAAAGAAAGAAAGAAAGAAAGAAAGAAAGAAAGAAAGAAAGAAAGAAAGAAAAATAGTATCATGTATCATTAATAATCTGAGATATCGATGATAGCCGATATCAGTTTATTATTTAGATTAGTGGTTCTCTCATTCTTTGGTTTAAAACACCAAATAGTTTTGTAATGTTCTATGACAAGTACAGAGAGCCTCTCTCTTGCTCCCACCCACCCTTGCACGATAATATCGTCTATCGCGATCTCACAGGCTGGTGATATGACAATTTGAAAAATAACCATAATGCCCAACACTAAAACATTTAAGACATTGTTTTGTAGAAAACATGATGAAAGTCTTTGTAGAAACAAGAATGTGTCTTGTTATCAAGTGCAAGTCAATTACAAATTATAATAACGTATACAGAATAAAGTCACACATTCCAGCTTCCTACGTTCTGCCACCGCCTCTTAAGACACAATATAATCCAGCGACAACATCTCTGGTTAGAGGGTTGGATTCCCAATCGAAGGGTTGTAGGTTCTAGTCTCGGGCCAGATGGAATTGTGGGTGGGGGGAGTGCATGTACAGTTCTCTCTCCACCCTCAATACCACGACTTAGGTGCCCTTGAGCAAGGCATCGGACCCCCAACTGCTCCCCGGGCGCCGCAGCATAAATGGCTGCCCACTGCTCCGGGTGTGTGCTCACAGTGTGTGTGTGTGTGTGTTCACTGCTCTGTGTGTGTGCATTTCAGATGGGTTAAATGCAGAGCACAAATTCTGAGTATGGGTCACCATACTTGGCTGAATGTCACTTCACTTCACTTCATTGTTGTTTTTAGTGTAGGCTTACCAAAGCAACTTGGTTTCTATAGAAAGCAATGCAACTATACAGTAAAACGAAAGCGCAACACAGACACCCAAATCAGGTCTGAACATTTCGATGGACAGTCAAACATTTAAACCAGATTTCAGTAGGATACACAAATTATCAGATTTGGATAGACAGGCTAAACAATGTTAAAATTGGTAGCATCGGAACTTGTGACTATAGTTGGTCTTCTTTGGCAAACTCCTGAAATTAACTCCAAACTAATTTTGTTTTAGTCTGATTTTGTTCAAAATTATGTTACCCCAATTTGTTCGTCAGTTTCACTTAAAGAGATAGTTCAAAAAAGATAATGACCCCATAATTTACTCACCCTCAACCCATAATAGGTGTTTATGACTTTCTTAATTCAGACGAATACATTTAGAGTTATATTTGTCTTGGCTCCTCCAAGCCCTACAATGGCAGTGAATGGTGGTTGAGGTGATTGTGAAGCCCAAAACACTTCTTACATCCATCTGAAAAAGTCAGTCAAGAGGCATCAAACCATGTTGTGTCACAGGAATCATGCCACAAAGTTCTGGACAATGTTCTGTTCGAAGCCAACTTACCAGCAAAGATGGTCAACACGACAAATTAACATGACCACCCTGAACACAAGCAGAATCTGTGTGGGGAAATCCTTCACACTCACTCAGATCTCCCGGTCACATGGATTCCTATTGAAATACACAATAGTAGAGCAACTGTCAATGAGACTGGGTGATTGGACATAATAGCATGCAATAAGGATTACATTCCTATGACTAAGTCAAAATTCTGGCTAAACAAGACACTTCATTGATTTCCCACACCTCAGTCTCAGATTCAATCAACTGGAGGTGAATTTAGCCTGGGAGTGTAGCTGACCTGCCAAAGCTCAAGCCTCAAAGTCAGACCACAAAGCGTGGCGGGAACTTACTAAGATGAAATATGTGAGCGGTGTCAAACAGAAGAGTAATTCACCATTGCCGCACACCTGCTGTCTCTGAATTCACAGAGCTGAGCATGACTTTGCCCACGCAACTGTTACTTAGTCAAAGAATGTGCTGTATGCCCATAGAATAGGGGAGTATTGTCTTTCCATGCCATTCTGGAAAAAACTGCATATCCTCTAACAAATGGATCTGGATGGGAACACAACACTGGATTCGCTGTGCTTGTTACCCAATCTTTTCTTTGTTTATTTAATAAAAAGTGATGTGCCACAATGCCAAGTATGGTGACCCATACCCAGAATTCGTGCTCTGCATTTAACAAATCCAAAGTGCACACACACACAGCAATGAACATACACACACACCATGAACACACACCTGGAGCAATGGGCAGCCATTGATGCTGCAGTGCCGGGACCAGTTTGGGGTTGGTGCCTTGCTCAAGGGCACCTCAGTCGTGGAATTGCCGGCCCGAGACTCAAACCCACAACCCTAGGGTTAGGAGTCAAATCCTAGTCCCTTTTTTTTACGATAAAATAAGAGGAGTTTATAATAATGCCCTTTCACTGGTTATCTACTGCAATATTGTTTAGTCCAGTGACAATGAGGATCAACAAAAAAATAAAGAAAACTTATTAGATCTCCTGATCTGAAATTTGGATGGATATCCTGTTTCCACTTGCATCAAATTCAAATGACAATCTGTATATTTCAACGAATGAGAATTTACACATGTTGTTGAGCGAGGTCCTGAAGAGAGCCAGCCTGAGGGAGTCTGTGTTTTGGAACAAGATGTTTACACCACCAGCCATTATGACAGTGTATTGTTGTCTTTTCCACAAACCACCAAACTTCATCACATTAGTCTTTCCTCATGGGAATTCCTCCCTAGATATGCTTCATAATGATGATTTTGCCAACTTAACTTTTATTGCTCATGAGAGTTTATTGCTATGTGAATATTAGCAGATAAACAGAAAATAAATATGAGATTGTTGATATACATTTATATTTTAATATTCTAATTAGTATGGATATTATTGCTCTTGTAATATTTTGTTGAAATTTATATAAAATAAATAATAATAAAAATAATTATTTATTTTTATTTAATTATTTATATTTATTGCTGTGATCACAGCTCAATTTTTAGCATCATCACTGCAGTCTTCAGTATCGCATGACCCTTCAGAAATCATTCTAATATGCTGATTTGATGCTTAAGAAACATTTCTTTTTATTTATTTGTTTGCTTATTTATCTAGCTATGTTCAAAACTGCTTCATATATATGTATATATTCTACTACTTCAAAAGTAGTGTATTGTGATTGCTCTGTTTAGCAGTCCCTGACTCGGTTGGAAGAGGTGGGCAAGAGCGTGGTTCAGTTATATGTAGAGTGTGAGCGCTAACTGTGCCAGAGTGCAGATCTTCTGATACGTGCTGCATGATTGCGTGAATATATCTGAGCGGCCAAAGAGATAGATGTGAAGCATGTGTTACCGTGTCCCATATGACTCAAAACAATAAACCACTAAGTCAACAAAAGGATTCACACCACTGTGCTGAGGAAGTGTTTCTCTGCTGTCTTCACATGCTATCAGAAACTTCCTGTTTCCCATTTATGAAGTCGTGACTACGAGCTCGTTGCATTCTTTTCTGTTTAAAATAACCATGGACAGTGGTTTGTGAATGCTGAGTGTTAACCTAAATGATTTGGTCAGGAGCATCCCCTCCAGTGACACATGATTTGTCTGTATGTGTATTCAGAGCCAGTGAGCAATGGACTTTCATAACAATAATAATAAAAAAAACCTGATAAGAAAGCGTTAACTTGCCAAGCCCTAATATATAATATCCCCAATATATATATATATATATATATATATATATATATACATACCAGAGATGGGACCAAGTCACACATGTGCAAGTCTCAAGTAAGTCTCAAGTCTTAACCTTCAAGTCTCAAGTAAGTCCCAAGTATTTTTTTCTTGGGCAAGTCAAGTCAAGTCAAGTCCTGTAGTAGGTCAAGTCAAGTCCAAGTCAAGTCACCTTATTATTGTAATTTTACCTGCAGAATCTGATTTTAATAAAGTTAAAAGACAAGATATAAGTAACTGTCAGTAAATTAAAATAATTTGGATTTGCATTGTAAATACTCATGTTCAGTAAAATACATCATGGAATCAAACAAAATTGTAACTTCATAAAATTATTTATTTTCCATTTCTGCCAACAGTGTTTGAAATGTTTTACATTTTCAACATTGAGTCCATAAAACAAATAACAGCTTAACATCCAACAGACTCCTCTCTGAACACCTCTCTCTCTCAAACACAGTTTACAAACAACATTAAACTTTGTTACATTTCTCGAAAGTTTGGGCACCCTTTGCAGAATCTGTGAAAATGCGAGTAATTTTCAAAAAATAAGAGAGATCATACTAAATGCATGTTGTATTTTATTTAGTACTGTCCTGAGTAAGATATTGTACATAAAAGATATTAAAATTTAGTCCACAAGACAAAAAAAAAAAAATACTGAAATTATTAAAATAACCCCACTCAAAAGTTTGGGAACCCTTGGTTCTTAGTACTGTGTTCTGTTACCTGATGATCCTCGACTGTCTTTCTGTTTTGTGATGGTTGTGCATGAGTTCCTTGTTTGTTCTGAACAGTTAAACTAAGCAGCATTCTTCAGAAAAATCTTTAAGGTCCTGTAGATTCTTCAGTTTTCCAGCATCTTTACATATTTGAACCCTTTCCAGCAGTGACTTTATGATTTTGAGATACACCTTATCACACTGAGGACATTTGAGGGACTCAAACACAACTATTTAAAAAGATTCAAACATTCACTGATGCTCCAGAAGGAAACAAGATGCATTAAGAGCTGGGGGGTGAAAACATTTGGAATTTGAAGATCAAGGTAAATTGTACTTAATTTGTGTACCGGGAAACATACAAGTATCTTCTGTTGCTTACGAATGGCAGAACTAAATGGAAAAAAAAAAATATTTCAACAAAATAAGACAAATTTGGCCATCTTCATCGTGTTCAAAACTTTTCACCCCCCTCTTAATGCATCTTAGAGCTCTTAATGCATCTTGTTTCCTTCTGGAGCATCAGTGAAAACTGAAGAATCTGCAGGACCTTAAAGATTTTTCTGAAGAACGCTGCTCAGTTTAACTGTTCAGAACAAACAAGGGACTCATGCACAACCATCACAAAACAGAAAGACAGTCCTGGATCATCAGGTGACAGAACACAGAACCAAGAACCAAGGGTTCCCAAACTTTTGAGTGGGGTTATTTTCATAATTTCAGCATTTTTTTTGTCTTCTGGACTAAATGTTAATAACTAAATGTTAATAACTTTTATGTACAATATCTTACTCAGGACAGTACTAAATAAAATATAACATGCATTTAGTATGATCTCTCTTATTTTTTGAAAATTACTCGCATTTTCACAGATTCTGCAAAGGGTGCCCAAACTTTCGAGCCCCACTGTATATATATATATATATATATATATATATATATATATATATATATATATATATATATATATATATATATATATAACTGTAATATGCACTTCTCATGATTAGGTAATCGCGGCAGCTGTAGTCTTATTCACATTTGTTTTTCTGATTAATTGTTTTGCTCTATGAGAAAGACAAGGTAACAAAATATTCGAGGCTTAAGCCCCCTTAGCCCAGCCCTAGCGTTTTTTGGAACGCGTTTTTTTTTTACGGCCTGCTAGCGGATCGTAAGGGGTGGCACATAGCACGTATTTTGCGCGCGCAAGTTCGTTATTTCCAATGTAGGCGCGCGGTATGGGCGCTCGTAATGGAAGCAACGCGGTCGCGACGCGGACGTGGTGCGGCGCGCTCGTTTTTTCCAGGCGCGTCCGCACCGCATCGAGTTAAAACATAAACTTTTCAGAATGCCGCAAGCGCACCGCAGGTCATGTGACAAGAATTAACCAATCAGCTTCATCCTTTCCCGTAACAACGTTGAAAGCTCAGCCAAGATGAAGGAACAGCTGATCATAGCTGTATATGGATTGCCATTTTGAAATAAATTTAGTAGCAGAGCTACTGCAAGCGATTTTTAGAGCTGCAAATCCTTTTATCCTTTGCTGAAATTTCCGCGTCTCCATGGAGAGAGCACGTCACGGAGAGAGCTCGTCATGGTTGCTTAGCAACGGCAGACGCCTAAGGGGCGCAACTGCCCGAGCGCTTTGGAAAGAAGCAGAAAGCAGAAAGCAGAAACGCGTTTTCTACGCGTTTTTAGGCGCGAATTGTTGAAGACAAAAGCGATGACCATCGGTAACCCTCAGGCTGACATGTTGATGTGATGTGATATCTGATCTAAGTGGGCGTGGTGTGTGTAAGGTAGAGAGGACATGACTGATGATAGTGTCCTGATCCAGTCAAGGCGCTATTCTCAGCCTGCGCTCCAGCGGAGTATTCACCTTTATTTTTTAAAATAATTAATATATTTTATATTTAAACTGAAAACATGGTGTGATTAACACTCAAGTCATTCAAGTCATCGTGTCTCAAGTCAAGTCAAGTCCCGAGTCTTTAACTTCCAAGTCCGAGTCAAGTCTCAAGTCCTAAAAATAGCGACTCGAGTCGACTCGAGTCCAAGTCACCAAGTCACAAGTCCCCATCTCTGATACATACACACACACATATATATATATATATATATATATATATATATATATATATATAGAGAGAGAGAGAGAGAGAGAGAGAGAGAGAGAGAGAGAGTTTTTTTCAGAATCCTTTCATGAACAGTATTATAATTCCTTGCTGAGCAAAATTTTATTAATTTATAAAAAATGAAAAATAAAAGTCTGGGAAGCAATAAACTGTGGAAAAAGCCCCAATTTGCTCTCCGTTTAATGTCACTGCTGTCAAGAAGTATAAATTGAGGCATAAACAAGTGATTTTCTTCCTAAAACTATTCATGCTACAAATAGAGGTGTCTTTGAAAACCTCTTTGACTTCATGCAGGATAATTTATTGACATTTTTACAGCCAGCAAAGGTATCATTTAATAAGAAATCACGAAAACAACAGTAAAATTCGCCTCTCAAGGTCGCCAGACTGGTCTCCAAAAACAACAAGCTTTATGCTTCATTAGCACATTTAACTAACATGTAGTTACACTTGGCTTGGTCCAGACAGTAAATAATTCAGGTTTGTTTATGGACAGTGACTCCACACTGTGTCGACGCGACATTCACTGTTTCTTTGTATTATAAAGGACGTGACCTTTTAATATTCCCATGCTTCAGAGAATAACCAATTCAGTTGTTCCTGCTGTAAGCAGGGGCCGAAACAAAGGCAAGCAACGTAAACTGAAATACAGAGACCTTCTGGAATCCTGCACAGCTACCTCACACCCTGCAGAATCATTTAACTCAGGCTGGGAGTTGCAAAAAGGCAGCATGGGAGTTCCCTGGGACGGCTGTTTTTATACAGTCCCTCCATGAAACGCTGTTTCAGTGACCCGATCAGCCTGAGAGCTCACGTCAGCTCGTGAAACTAGGACATGGAGCTAAAGGAAAGATGCTTTTCAGATTTACACCATTCAATTATCTGGAGTCACCTAATGTGCATATAAACACATAGCATATAAACATTTCAGCATAGGATTGATAGGATCTTACAGGCATGTACACAATGGACAGAGTCTTTTATGATAAGCTGTGATTTCTTGTATCATAGAAGCATATATACTATTAGTGAGTCATGATTTATTTGTATTTTTTTCTTCAGCAGGTTTTGCGTAATAGTCCTTCAGTGCAGTTGTGGCTGACTCACATGGCACAAGCACATGTCACACTTCCTGCTTTTGTGCCCCATCTAGTGGACCAAACAGCAGAAACACAACTGTGATTGCTCCATGTTCTTTGTACTGCATGCATACACATGTGGACATGTATTCTATAATATATTTCATTCCACATAACATGCATATAAGTATTATTATGCTTAGTCTGGTCTACTGCATTATATTTTATATACAGTTTTGTATATTTAGTCATGTGTTTTATTGAACATAAGACTGACTGTATGTTGTATATTTAATATTATATTTATTCTGGTCCACTTCTATTGCACATATTTTATTGTACACTAGAGTAGTAATAATAATTGTAAATGTAATAATAATAATAATAATAATAATAAAACATGTAATTGATTAATATAATAAACATTATTGTTTAAAGTCTGTATGTATTTGTGTATGCATCCATGCACTAATTTATTTTTATGTTATTCATATTTTAATATGAATATTGTTTTTGAAAGCTGTGCTTCATGATGTTTTTTTTTCCCCAAATAAAAGTTTATTTCTCTGAACTGTTATTGCTAAAATATAAATATAAATTCTTCATACGATAATGTTAGCATTGATATGGAAATAGCATGAATAGAAAATTAATTGTATAATTAATGTGTACAGTATAGTATGTCTTTTAATGTTTTTAGATTTCGCAATATTTCGTATTTAATGCTAACCAAGGCTGCATTTATTTGATCAGAAATACAGCAATATTGCAAAATACTATTACAATTTCTACTGAAATATATATATATATATATATATATATATATATATATATATATATATATATATATATATATATATATATATATATATATATATATATATATATATATATATATAAATGATTTATTCAGTTTTGGAATCATATGAATAAATTACATTTTATATATATATAAAATTTAATTTATTCATGTGATTCCAAAACCGAATCAATCAATTCATCCATCCATCCAAGTTTACAAGATATACTTTGTTTTATTTTAGAAATCTTATGTAACATGAAAAATGTCTTCGCTACCAATTTGGATCAATTTAATGCATCCCTGCTGAATAAAGAACCAATAAATTTTTATTTACGTAATAATTAGATTTTATAATGTGTGACCCATTAAATATACCTATAAAAAATGAATTAATAATAGGTATAAAATAAAATAATAAAATAACAGTAAATAAAATAAATAATAGTGTGTGATAATATTATTAAACATAAAAGGCAGTCCTGGTATTAAACACAATGACATTTATTTTATAGTAAACTTAAAACATAAAATGCTAATATTTACTACTGCTTTCTTTATTTGCCTCTTAGGATCGCTTCATGTAATCCTCAATATTAAGTCGCTTTGGATAAAAGAGTCTAAATATAAATAAATAAAATAATTTCATCATATTCAAACTTAAAATGCAGGCTTTTATTTTGGCAGGTTGCCGGCAGTATACATGCTTCCTGATTAAGCGCTGCAGATTAAAGAGCGTCAGTGGATGAATGTCACAGTTTTGTATTGTGCTTTGAAAACTACATGGCATAGCCTAGATTTATGCTTTCAGGTTGAAAATAAAACTTATATAGTACAGTATGTGATCTAAAATGGTAATTGTGTATTAACAGCTTTCAACCATGTCGGTACGCAAATGTGCTGTCAGAACATATTTATATAATGCATTTTTTCTTTGGACCTGCGGACCACTTATGTGCACCGCATCATCAGACACTGGCATCTGGGGTCACCTGGAGGTCATGGATGAGGACACCTCAGGAGCAGCTGGGATCCAACATCCCATTGGAGCATTATGAATCAAATAAGATGAATACCATTTGCTGGTGCACCATACTGAAACTTTACTGTCCCTCACATCTCAAAGCGCTTGATACTTTTCTATCAAGGTCAAAATATAAGGCTCTGCGACTCTGGCATTTTAAGGTTTAGAGCTGCTTGATTAATTTAATAATAAAAATAAAATAAATACATCTGAGGAATTTAATTTCAGAATTTTCAGATCATTGTGAATATTTAGGTAAATCATTTCACTGTGTATGCAATCTAGAATTTCCGAATATTAACTAGGTTAATTAAACTCATCCACCATATGGTGTCTGGTACTTCAAGAGAATGAATCCTGACGTTTCGAGTGAAATCCACCGGCGGTATGTAGCTTTTGGCTCAATCTTACCTCAAGCAGCAATGGATTTTTCTCTCCGCAGCCTGCCGATCTCAAAATAAGGGAGCTCCAATGAAAATATTGTGACATATTTCATTTCAAATATCTCACCCTATGGTGAACTCCCAGAAGTGTGAAGGATGGAACATCGAGTTCTGCTTCATATCGCAGCCTCTGTCTCCTTTAAACCCCAGAAAACACATTTAGTTCTGAATTCTTTGTATTTTTGCTTTCTCGTGTAACAGTTAAGAAGACTTCAAAACCTGAGAATGAACTATGCTTACACCACAACCAGCCTTTCATTATGCAGTTATTCCCCTCAGAGCCGACCTACCGTCTGTTAATTGGTCGCTCCATTTCAGCTCTGTTTGACGTAACGCACCATTCACCTTGCGTAAGACCAGACCGACTGGATTAAGATGTCGCTCCTTAAGAAGCATGAGAAATGTGGAGTCTCACAGTAGAGGAGATAGTCTGACGTGGTAGAGGGAGAAGACAGAACTTAAGGGAGCAAAAGATGATTTGAAGGTTATGGAGTTCAACCAGGAGTTGATGCTCTCTAATTAAGCCAGCTGGGAACGTGAAGCCGAACACATCATTTACTTTTCTGGGTCAAACAGAATGGCTAAGAAGAGTTTCATGCAAGACATCCAAAGGAAATCCTAAAAGTTTCATATTTGTTTGACACCAAATGCAACGATTAAATATACCTTCAGACCAAACGCGAATTTTGCACACCATGTTAAATGAACCTACAACTGCTAACTCTTCTACATTCTGTGCTCTGATTCAGGATTTCTATGCTAATGAAAGTGTCAAAAGTACAAATAACAGTGGTAGAAATCTCAGAGACAAGAAATATCCTTTACACAATAACCTAAATGCAGATGGGAATGCTTGGCTAACGAATTGCAAGCATTGCGATGGCAGAAAACTGTCAGTGGAAGAAGACATTTTGTGCTAATTACACTAAATTGGACTGGCGTAATCAAACAATGTTTTCAGTTTTTGATCCTGAAGTATAGTTTGTTTCGAACCTAAGACTGAGTGAGTTATAGTCAAGTGTTGAAAATAACATTTTACGGTGAAAGAATGTTTTAGGCCTATGTTCAGTCTAGCTTGAGAAAGTTTTAAAATGCTTATTGTGTTTTAAGATAAGCAGTCATAACATTGCTTGAAATGTCTTAAAGAAGCTAAAAATGTATTTTACAATGTCCTTGTTACATTACTCAATAGTAATAGCAGTAAATTATGCATAATTACGAACAACTGACCCTATAATCCTAACCCTATACTATAGAAAGTTGTCAATTAACATTAAACAGTAATTTGTTGTATAATTGCACTGTAACACGGATACCGAAAGAAGACTTTTACTTTTGTGATTTTAGTTCAATTATTTTTTCTTTAATATTTATATTATTTTAGGGGATTTTTACTAATTATTAACATCACTGATACGCACATTTTTGGTCAGTGTACACACTTGCTGACTGAATTCTTCACTTTGCCGAATTTTCTAATCAGAAACAAAAGTGCAGATGTTCATGCAATATAACGAAATTAAGAGAGTCATTGATCATACACTTCAGACAGCTTCACTTATTATAACATTTTAACTTTAAATTTTTTTAGAGTGCTTGCACGCGCTAGGCTGAATTCAGTGATAATTTTCTTTGCTTTCTGTATAATTTGTGCATTGTTTGAATAACTGTGGACATGCAGCATTATACTAATGCTTATTAAAGTGTCTTTTTTATTAAAGATGATCAGATTAAATACAAAATCAGTCTCATTCAAATATTTTATAAGAGCACATGCTCTTCCATGATAAGTGCCCATTCAAGTGCCCACCCTTTCATTATTCAATTATCTCCATCTGGGTGACCTCACAGACACCACAGAACTTGACTGGAGGGAAGCCAACATTAGGTGGAGAGCATCTACCCCTGATCTGATTGTCCGAGACCACCACAGACAGAGCCTACCGCGACAGAAGAGTCAGTGTAAGAGGATGCGACTGAGCCTGCCAGAGCCTAATGACACATCTGAACAGGTGCCCTCGGGAGTTTAATTAAAGTATGAGGGAATGGAAAG
This sequence comes from Carassius gibelio, assembly GCF_023724105.1. Classification (NCBI taxonomy): domain Eukaryota; kingdom Metazoa; phylum Chordata; class Actinopteri; order Cypriniformes; family Cyprinidae; genus Carassius; species Carassius gibelio. The sequence goes on along the minus strand of NC_068380.1, from coordinate 19,038,172 downwards.
AAGCCCTGCCCACACTTCCACCACTGAGGGTGAACTTTAATTGGCCTCTGCGCATTGTCTTGCCACAGGTTTTCCAGTCTCCTGCTCTGCCATGGGTTGTGGGTCCCCTGCCTCCAGCATCCGAGTCTTGGACTCCATCTCCGCCTTGGCTCCTTTCTACCTCATCTGCATCGTGGCTCATCATCCCACTGGCTCCAATGGGCTCCCTTGTGCCTATGGCTCTGCCTTGGTCAGTTGTCGACCCTCCTCTGCTTCAGGATTCCACTCCTCCGACTTCACCTTATCCCACCATCCCTCTTGCTCTTTTTGGCCTCTCCTTCTCTCCACCTCCACCTTGGTCCTTAGACACAAAGGTCTTCCAGGTCTCTGCCTCAGACTCAGTTACATGACCTTCAACTTTGCTTTGGCCCTCCAGACCGACTGTGTTATCCTGACTATTCAGCTCTCCATCTTTGCCCGGGTCTCCTCCCCCATTATCTCTGTCAGTTGGCATCCTGGTGTCTTAAGCCTTAACTCCACCATGGCTCCTCCCTCTGTCAACTATGAAGTGGGCTGACATCCCTGCTGTGCTCTGCTGCAGTGGGTATCATCCATCACCTCCACAGGGGCTTTGTCTTCCGCCTGTTGCTGGTGCTCGGTCTGTGAATCTAGAAACATCATTCCAAACAACCAAACAAAAATGAGAGATAACTTTTCAGGAAATGTCAGTTTTAGGCTTACAATCAGGATTAGGTGCTTCTACACCCTTGTTAATAAGCCGTCATTATCCACTGATTTTAGGAATAAATTATGGGTAGGGTTAGGTTTAGGGGTAGGGATTGGGTTAAGTCTGTATTTTTGGAAAGTAATGTTGATCCAGGATCAACAAAAGATGGACAACGTCTTGCTTGGCAAAATCACACTGACCATCTGTGAATGCCATCCCTTTGCCTGCTCCTCTCGCCATCCCTGCATTATTTCCTCTCCCACCTCCAAAGCCCCCACCATTCATCGCTATTCTGTTTTCACAGTGTGAGTCTGCGCCTTTCGTTTTGAGTTTTATGGACATTTAACTTGTATTATTTAGTTGCCTATTGTTTCCCACTTGTTATTGGTTGTCATGGTTTCTGATTTGATTAGTTATTTGTTTTTAGCTGTGTGTCATTATTTAACCTTGGTTTGGTTAGTACGTCAGTTCATTCTTTTCCTGTGTTCGATGTCTGGTCTCAATTACTGTACATTAAGTACATTAAAATAAATATATATATATATATATATATATATATATATATATATATATATATATATATATATATATATATTACCAATATTTTTTGTTAAAAATTATGTAGGAAAAGTAATAGATTAATTTATGACAAGAGTGCACCCTCGGAAATCTACATTACAAAAGGAGCTTTGACCTTTGTTTAAAAAAAAAAGACTTCCTAGTTGCCTTTTTCTCTATTACATTTTAGAAATCATCAGAAGTTATATATCACTTGAAAACATAAAATCTCAAAATTCATCCTTTAAAACCCATTTTAAAATCAGACATTTCATTACCATGTAAATCGCAAATCAGAATCATATTACAAAATGTTTTCAGTCATGAATTATAAAAATTTAGGTTTGTATCATGCACATTCAAGTCTATCTTCAAAAACGTGAGTGACAGTTAACAGGTAAAAAAACATTAACTGTTTTAATTGAAAAAAAAAAGTCCTTCATACTCTAGGATTGTATTTTTATAATTGTTTACATAAAAATAAGTAAAAAACAAAATTCTCATGGACATAAATCAAGGGTGAACAACTATGTTAAGGAAAGATAAAGCATCAACAAGTGTTGACATTTCCCAACATCACAGCAGTAATGACTTTATGAAATACTTTACTTCTTAGATCAATACTATTAGAGATAAAATTGTAACCATGCAGCCGTGAGCTATAGTATCGCATCAGACTATAGATCCCCTGAGGAACAGTTCCACTCATTTTCTACTATAAGAGATGAAGAGTTGTATAAACTTGTTAAATCATCTAATACCAACAACATGTATGTTAGGCCCTATTCCATCTAAGCTCCTAAAAGAGGTGCTTCCAGAAGTCATAGATCCTCTTCTGACTGTTATTAATTCCTCATTGTCATTAGGATATTTCCCCAAAACCTGTCTGTTATTAAGCCTTTCATGAAAAAAAAAAAAAAAAAAAACTTGACCCCCCCAAAAAAAACAAGATAATTACAGACCAATCTCGAATCTCCCTTTTTCTACCCAAGGTACTAAAAAAGGTAGTATCCTCCTTAGGGTCCTGAATCCTGATTTAGACCACATCATAGTACTGAGACTGCTCTCCTTAGAGTTACAAATGACCTGCTCTTATCATCTGATCGTGGTTGTATCTCTCTTTTAGTGCTATTGGATCTTACCACTGCGTTCAACACTGTTGACCACAACATTATTTTGCATAGACTAGAAAACTTTGTTGGCATTAACAGAATTGCATTAACATGGTTTAAAACATACCTATATGACTGCCATCAATTTGTAGCAGTGAATAAAGATGTATCATATCAATCACAAGTGCAGTATGAAGTACCTCAAGGCTCAGTACAAGGGTCGTTACTCTTCACGCTTTACATGTTACCCTTGGGAGATATCATCAGGAATCACAGTGTTAGCTTTCACTGTTATGATGATGATACTCAGTTTTATATTTCTTTGTGGCCTGGCGAGCATACCAATTTGAAAAACTAACAGAATGCATAGTCAATATAAAAAACTGGATGACAAGTAATTTCTTACTGATAGATTCTAAAAAAAACAAAAACAAAAAACAAAAACAAAAAAAACAAACAGAGGTGATAATTATAGGACCTAAAAACTGAATGTAATTACATAGAACACTGTCTAAGACTTGATGGCTGCTCTGTCAATTCTTCGTCATCAGTTAGGAACCTAGGTGTGCTACTTGATAGCAATCTTTCCTTAGAAAGCCTTGTTTCTAGCATTTTTAAAACTGCATTTTTCCATCTTAAAAGTGAAAGTGAAAAGTGAAAGTGAAGTGACATTCAGCCAAGTATGGTGACCCATACTCAAAAATATCTAAATTACAGCCTATGCTCTCAATGTCAAATATAGGAATGTTAATCCATGCATTTATGACCTCAAGGTTAGATTATTGTAATGCTTTATTGGGTGGTTGTTCTGCACACTTAATAAACAAACTCCAGCTAGTCCAAAATGCAGCAGCTAGAGTTCTTACCAGAACCAGGAAGTATGACCATATTAGTCCTGTCCTGTTAACACTGCACTGGCTCCCTATCAAACAATGTATAGATTTAAAAATATTGCTTATTACTTATAAAGGCCTGAATGGTTTAGCACCTCAGTATTTGAATGAGCTCTTGTCACATTATAGTCATCCATGTCCACTGCATTCTCAAAACTCTGGCAATTTGACAATACCTAGAATATCAAAATCAACTGCGGGCGGCAGATCCTTTTCCTATTTAGCACCTAAACTCTGGAATAACCTACCTAACATTGTTCGGGAGACAGACACACTCTTTAACCTGGTGTACACATAACATACTAATACGCTTCTAATATCCAAATCTGTTAAAGGTTGCTACATCCTTAGAAGAATGGCATCTACGCTAATATTAGTCTGTTTCTCTCTTATTTCGACGTCACCATAGCCACCAGGTCCAGTCTGTATCCAGATCAGCGGGGGCACTGCAGTCACCCGGATCCAGTACGTATCCAGACCAGATGGTGGATCAGCACCTAGAAAGGACCTCTTCACGCCTGAAAGACATTGGAGACCAAGGCAACTAGATGAGCCCCAAATACAGATCCCCTGTAAGACCTTGTCTCAGACAATCACCGGGACAAGACAATAGGAAACAGATGATTATTCTGCACAATCTAACTTTGCTGCAGCCTGGAATTGAACTAATGGTTTCGTCTGGTCAGAGGAGAACTGGCCCCCCGACTGAGCCTGGTTTCTCCCAAGGTTTTTTCTCCATTCTGTCACAGATGGAGTTTTGGTTCCTTGCCGCTGTCGCCTCTGGCTTGCTTAGTTGGGGACACTTTATTTACAGCGATATCATTGACTTGATTGCAAATGATTGCACAGATACTATGTAAACTGAACTGAGATGAACGATGACATCACTGAATTCAATGATGAACTGCCTTTAACGGTCATTTTGCATTATTGACACTGTTTTACCAATTAATGCTGTTCAGTTGCTTTGAGGCAATCTTTTTGTTTAATGTGTTATATAAATAAAGGTAACTTGACCTGACTTGACTTAGTTATACCACTATAAACTATATTTTATTCATTATAAAACTGAATTAAAACTGAATTAATTGATTATTGCCTTAACTGAATTCATGTTCTCCTAAATTCAAACTGAAATACAGTATAATATATTCCAATATATAACATTAAGACTACGTGCACTTGTATTCATTATTAGTTATTATTGTTATATAATATTGTTAAATAATATGGAATTATAATTCCAATAAACCTTATAGCTTTTGCACAAATAAAATGGACTACTTTTGTGAAACATTTATGATGCTTAGGCATTCTTTTTTGAAGTATCAGCCCCCATGGGGGACTAATTCCATGAAAAAAAAAAAAAAGCAATCAGTACATTTCCCCCCTTTGTGTTTCAGAAAGAATGTAAATCATACAGGTTTGGAACAACACGTAGCGGAGGCCAGCCAGTAAGAGCTGCGCGAGTTAACCCCAATCCCCTAATCTCAAGAGGTGCTCTAGCAATGTTAATGATTACGGTCTTTAGTGTCCTTGTTAGCATGACCAACTCCCAAAATGTAGACATCAGTTTGAATTTGTGGGTGTTCCACAAGGCTCTGCTCTGGGTTTTCTACTTTTTCTATTTTTATTAATTATTTATCTGTAATATGTTCAGATTGTTCTGTACATCTCTTACTATTGAGTTTTAAATGCCAACAACGATTTTAATTACATTTATGTTTTAATAAATAACCTGTTATTTTTAAAATGTCTAAAATGGGAAGTTATCATTTTTTGCATTCATATAATGTATGTCCATAAAATGAATCTTATACTGCTTTCTTCTAATTAGCCTTTGTCTATTTATGTGTTTTTTTTTTTTTTCTTCAACTCCTCATAATTTTTAACTATCATTTTAGTCCAAATTCATTATATCAGCAGTCTAATTGACACAAACAAGCATTTTCACACTTGCTGTGTATTCATGAGTTACGACCACACCATAGTGAGATTTACACTCAAGATGCAAATGACTGTGGATTTAGACATGCTGCTGATCTGTTGCTCTAGGGCTTCTGCACTGTATCTTATTACCCACAATTCACAGCAGACCACATCCATTTAAATTTCACCCTTAGTTCTTGCCTAACTAACACATATTAAACTTGAATTAGGAAAACGGAAACATGTCAGTCTGCTCATAACTCAAAGCTATGAATGGCTTTAGAAGACTTACACTTGTACTCTTGATGTACTCTCTTAAAAATAAAGCTTACAAAAGGGCATTTTATCATAGCTTTATGATATCAACATGGATGTTTCTCCAAAAGAAACTTTCAGTGAACAGTAAACCATTTATTTGATTAATATTCTTAAACCCTTTTAAAAATCTGAATAACTTTTTCCACTATAAATAACCTTTTTGTGCAATGGCGTTAAACGTTCTTCAGGGAACCAGTGATATCAATAAAGCACCTTTATTTTTTATTTTTTGTTTGTTTGTTTGTTGTTGTTTTTTTTTTTGTTATGTGGAGGGGTGGGGGACTAAATGATTGGAGAACTCCAGCATAATTTTTCATCAGAAGATCTAGTTATGACATTTGTGAACCTATATTACAAAACCATTTTATTTATTTTTAAAATTGAGATTTATACATCTGAAAGCTGAATAAATAAGATTTACATTTAAGTGTCCTTGTTATGATAGGACACTATTTAGCAGAGATTAAAAAAAAAAAAAAAAAAACTGGAATCTGAGGTTGCCAAAAAACTATTACTAATGATAATACATTTGTCCATATATTTACTGTAGGAAATGGAACATGATCTTTATTTAATATCCTAATTATTTTTGGCATTAAATAAAAATGACAATTTTGACCCATACAATGATTATTATTATTATTATTATTATTATTATTATTATTATTATTATTATTATTATTATTATTATTATTATTATTATTATTATTATTAAATAAAACATGCACATTGATGATTTGTTAAAAAAAAAAAAAAGACCAATAAGATGCCTTTAGAAACTTCTAGCTTCATACATTTCATGTAGGATATGCATTGACCACTTTTCTTTTAAGGTGCATTTTTGCAGAGCCTAACAGGATCTATTCTTTATATATATATATATATATATATATATATATGTGGAAAACAGAAGCTGAAACATTAAGCCCAACTCCTCCTTTTACGTTTAACAGAAGAAAAGAAGTCATCAGGGTTCGGAACAACAAGTAAAGAGTAAGAGTAAAAAGAGTAAGAGTAAATTACAACCATTTTTTTTTTTTTTTTGTAGCAAACTATTCCTATTCCTATAACATCATTTGTTACAGTAATTGGTGTAAACAGGCAACACATAATGAAGATGTGTTCTGCAGACTTCTGCCGTATTTCTTCCACTTATATTTCCTCAGGCATTTCTTCCAGAGCACTGTCTCTTGAGGGCCACCTATAGGGCACTTCTGCATGTGAATATTATATGCTTTCCTCCAGAACTCGGTCTGGCAGATTGCTTATTCGGTTTGTCAAAAGTTTAAGCTGATGCAATAAACTTATTTTGACCTTTGCAGTTTGCCAAAAAAAAAAAAAAAAAAAAAAAATTCTTTAGACTCACTGATGTTTTGGGAAAGGTCTGACTTCTTTACTTCTTGTACATGCTGCATTTTTCAGGAAATCGACCAGAGAAGGAATATGAATGTTATTCACACCCAAAAGTCTTCTTTATTAAAAAACACACTAGTTGCACTAGTAGCTTTTGATCGGGACACAGGGCTTCATCGCAGAGCCCAGGTGAAAGAAAAAAAATTAATAAAGCCTTTTAAAAGTTCCCACTGGGGCTGTCTGAAAGCACTGTTACAAATGCCACTTTTCTGCTCCTCACATCCACTATTTGAAATGATTAGGATTCATGGTGTAGGCACATCATGAAAAATTAATTGCATCAATCTTTTCATTGTTGTGAGCGAAACATCTCATTTACAGATGGTCATTCCCCACCTGCTCAGTCAACCGGCGACAGCTTGCATGCCAATGCAATTCTATTCTATTCTATGGAAGTGAATCAATCAATAAATAAATATTAGAATTCAAAGCTGAAATAAAATAAAATAAAATAGAAATATTAAATAAAAAACATTGGTGCAAACGTAAAAAAAAAAAAAAAAAAAAAGTATACTGTATCAAATTTGTGTATACTGACATTTTCCTTACAGAAAAATCGCAAACCTCATAAAAAGAAAAATCATATATAAATGCTTATATTTAGATTATATATATATATTCCACAAAATTTCCAAAATATATATTTTTTTAAAAAACAATATTTTTTTTTCAGGATAAAAAATGAAATATATTCCCTCCAAGACCCATTCCAGCATTACAAGCACCTATTAAGATAGTTAAAATCATTTAAATGACTATCTGGTTCACCATTGCACAAACAGCCTGTACCTTGCAGAGTTTGTGCGTGCACCAGCAGACATTGGGTCCAAACTCCAGGTGTTGGCCTGCACAGGTCCTGATATTGCCCTGGCTGGAGATGTATATTTGATCCCCTTATGAGACAGGCAGATGGCTTCCTTTGTGTAGCCACGGCTGTTATTAGCCAGGACTCTCGTCCATATGTTCTAATGGAAGGGCAGCTGGCCTGCAGATGATTTTTTTAATAATGTTTGCTATGACTCTATCTGCACTCAGGGTTCCCCAATGTGTCACCAGTGGTGTCTCCAATGTCAGTGACTTGTCTAGTTCATTTACTGGCATTTTTGAAATCATGAAGGTCAGGGATGGGTTATGGAGGGGACACATCTGTAAATTTTACTCAGCTGAAGATGATAAATGCACCGCAACAGGAAGTCCACGGCTTCTTGGACAAACCAGCGCAGGCAGGCATAAAATATTATAACTGTACATGCTATTTCTTTTTCTTTTCTTCTTTTCTGTCATGTGTCTGTCACAGAGGGCTGAAAACACTGATTGTGTGGTAACTGCAGAGACGGCAGCATCGTTGCACCTTCCCCAAGAGGAGGTGAACCTTCATCTACTATCCTCTTCTTCATCAGGTCATTAGTTCCAAACCCTGCTGCCTCACTGTCCTACCCAGCATCCTTTGGGGGAGCAGAGAAAAGCAGAACTGGCAAGGAGAAAGGGAGGACATTTGTTGAGAGGAAGGAGGAAGATAATCACAAAATCCACTTGAGTGTGAACTCGACAGTGAGAATTCCCACTGCAAGAGTGTGAAAAGAGAAGAGCTACACAGAGGAATGATGAAAACATTGACCACTGCTCCGGGTGTGTGTGTGTGTGTTCACTGCTGTGTGGCTGCACTTTTACACAAGCTAATACAATTATATGTTTACCATTATAGCGGCCCAAACATGTAGATGGAAGGATGCAAAGAAAAATCAGAGAAGAACACGTTCAAAAATACTGTGATTTGTTTTGACATGGCATTTTCCACCAAGTCTGCCATTTGAGACGGCCATGCAAATAAAAAGAACATGCTCAGAAATACCATTACATTTTACTCATAAAAGATTCACGCTGCACTTTAGCACAAGTTAATACAATTTTAGTAAATTTATTCATATGCTGCACATTCAGATGTTTTTTGTAAATTCAAAACTACCTAAACTTTTATTGCTGTCTTTCTTGCCACTCATACCATTCTGTCCTAGTCAAACACACAATAAAAATAAACAAAAACAAAAATAAAATAAAACTGCTTGTCAAGTCCATTACGTCATAAAAGCGGCAGAATGTTCTGATATGTATTCAAGTAAAAGATGGAAACATCCAAGACTGTGCAGTTTGATCACATCTGATATGACAGAAGTTCAATCGAGGCACGATTCCTTAATTATGTTGTTTATTCTCTTGAAAAGTGAGGGCTAATTAAAATGCATCTGCACAGAAAATGAAATGCACAGATACTCAATGTTCTCTATTTTATTTAAGAAACTTATTTCAGATTACATCATCATCAATGCCAACGTTTCTGTCTAGTCCAAATGACTTGTTCAAGAATCACACTCAGTCCTTGAGGATCTTTCTTGAGCTACTGATCTGCTCACTGAACCAAGAACAGTTTTTATATTATATAATGTGCATGTATGTACAGCACTTATACAGCATGTTCTGGTGTCTTGCTATGTCTTTTAGTTTGTGTACCTGAAATAAATCTCCTGTTCAGATAAATTGTACGTCGGAAAGGCTTTTTTCCCCTTCCCAACAAATTCCAAATAGTCTTTGTAATTCTACCTTGTCCATTGCTACAAGCAAGCCATACCAAAGTCCCTTTTGCTGGTACAACATAGATTTATTTATAAAAGAACCATTTTGCCAACCAATTTGATATTATTGTCTATTGTCACTGTGATTGCAGTGGAGTCATTCAGGTTCCTGGGCACCACTATCTCTCAGGACCTCAAGTGGGACATTCACATTGACTCCAAGATGTTCTTCGCCAGCTGAGGAGGTTTAACCTGCCACAGGAGCTGCTGAAACAGTTCTACTCTGCCATCATCAAATCCATCCTCTGCACTTCAGTAACTGTCTGGTTCAGCTCAGCTTCTAAATCTGACCTCAGAAGACTAACCCTCCCTTCTCTCCAAGAACTGTACTAATCCAGAGTGAGCAAAAGGGCTGTTAAAATCACTCCGGACCCCTCACATCCAGCACACTCCCTCTTTGAACTGTCGCCATCTGGTCAACGCTACAGAGCTCTGAGCACCAGAACGACCAGACACAGGACCAGTTTCTTCCCTCAGGCAATCCATCTTATGAACAGCTGATAATAACTGTGGAACACACTACACTATTTATATTTATAATCATTTTTTTTTTTTTTTTTTTACTCTGTGTTTTTTTGTTCTGTCGCTTTCATTCTGTTGCACTATGGAGCTTCTATCACGAATACAAATTCCTTGTATGTGTAAACATACCTGGCAATAAAGCTCATTCTGATTCTGATTCTGATTGTGTGTGAGAGTGAGTGAGTGTGTGTGTACATGTTTTTGTATCCCGTTGGGGACTTAAACCTAAATACTACTGACACAGTTTCCAGCGTGACCGCAAGTCAATAGCAAAAACAAATGAATGTGCAGTCGGTCAATAATGCACAGATTTCTATGCACAGTTGTAAACATGTTAATGTTGATCCTGAGCCCGTGCTAATAGGTTTTAAGCAGGGAACTTAGCGGATATGTCAAATCTAAAACCTAATGCAAAATATCAGTCCAGGTTGAATCGGATGGCGCTGCTAAAGGACTGAAGGACACAACACACGCGACAATTGACCATTGCAGATCTGAACACTTGTGCTCTAAATGTCATGCTGCTGGTGTTTCGAAGCGCGACTGTACGAAGAAATTCCTTACTTTTTGTCCTACTTCAGGCTCATATGGCGGGCAGGGAAATCATCTGCTGTGTACAAACATCTCATAGACAACTTTCAGACATCAGTTTTAGATACATTCTAAATCCCGAGGCATAGCAATAGGCAGGCAAGGCAGGCAATTGCTGGGGCCCCACATTTTGAGGCGGCCCCTTACAGCTGACCATTGAAAAATCGTAAATGTCATTTCTAATATAACAAACAGCAATATTTCTACACCCCCCTAGGGGGACCCCTCTCACATTACTGTCCTATGGGCCCCCACTTCATCTTGGTTCACCTCTAAACATCTTAAGGACATCTTCTAAATGTCTATTTGACATCTGATGTGAAAAGTCCTTTAGACATATTACAGATGAGCATGCTCATCATTCATATGTACATGTGCTATCAGGGGATTCACGTGCATTATTGAAATGAGAGGTCACTTAATACATATGTAGTTATCTTTATTGTTGGTATAAATTAGCCTTAATGGTTTGAACTATTATTGTGATGATTAATTGCCAAACTATATTTAGTAGTAATAAATAATACAGAAGTTTTTTTAAGATAAATTGCCAAAATTGCAACAAAGGTGATTTGGTCGATTCATTTCAGAAATCCACAATTAAACTTTATACTTTTCTAGTCATTTCTGGAACAGTAAACACTCTGAGAAAACCCCAAACAAATCACTGATCAAATGTAAGAAAGAGTTTGTGTGAATGTCTAACTCTATTCTACCATACTTATATTTCTATTTTAGGGATGCTTATTTAAAATGCACTAGTCCATGCAAAGGCACATAAAATATGCATCCTTTGGACTTTTCACCTTTTGAGAATGTATTTCTTGTATAAATCAAAGGGAAATTGAGTCTTTTATGGGTAAAAACTCATCCATGTTTCATGAGGTGCCAGAAGCAAGACCTGGATAAAAGAATCCCTATCATAGGCACTTTTGTGTTGGCCTCTACCTTTCCCCAGATTCCATTACACCTCGCACATTAATAGGCATGCTGCGTCACTGAGAAAATGCAATAAACAATCCACTAAGCTATTGTTTTAAGGCCCAAAGCATCTAGTTAGACTGCACGTTGTTCCCGATTGCATAAATGAACTCAGAATGACAACAAGCTTCTACAAGATTGTAGAAAACTCATGGAGCATTATGTTGTTCTACTGACATGATGTTATAAGCAACAGAAGGATCGTGCCTATGAAGCTCAAATGGGGTACTTGACTATACCACACAGGCACTGTACAAATTAAACACTGACTTTCAAAAGGGATGGATTGTTGTATAATAATAATAATAATAATAATAATAATAATAATAATAATAATAATAATAATAATAATACAATAGTATCATTTTTATAAATCAATGATATTATTCAGTAAGGACATATTAAATTGATTAGTAATGTTATTAATAATAACAATTATTAAAAATATTAATTTTAAAAATACTGTTATATAAACAAACAAATAAATAAAAAAATACATATTAATAATATAAGTTATAATAGTTCACTATATATATATATAGTATGTATGTGTGTGTATATATATATATATATATATATATATATATATATATATATATATATATATATATATATATATATATATATATATATATATATATATATTAAGATCAAATTTTAACCTCTAAAAGTCCAAAAATGCTTAAAAATGATTAAACTAACTAAACTGATGACTTGCTTGGGGGTAATAATGGTGTTTTGCTGCAGGAAAGTCAGCCCAGATCGCTACACTCTTTTTTGGATGATGGATTGCAGTCATTAGTGGCACTACTGTAGAACAGAGCAAACACAAAGTGTGATGAAATGTTAACCTTCTGGTTCTGGCCTCAACTGTGGCCATAGTTCATTTCTCTCTGTCAGGTGACTTAAGGTGAATTACGCCATGCTGCATTGATTGGACCACAGCTGGTCGACACTTCCCAAGCTATCATTCATTAAATGCCAGTGTTGTTGTGTCATTTCAAAAGCATGTCATAAAATATTTAAAACATTTAAGAAGAAGTGAAATGCTTTGAATTTGCTTCACTGCCTTCCTTTAAGCATTGCATATTTTGGTTGACTCCAGATTGGTAACCACTCAAGAAACAAATCTTCACAGCCACTCCTCGAGGTCAAGATGTCAGAACGGGAAAGTAATTCATCATTTAAGGCATTTGGAGTTAAAATGTTCCATCATGGAGGTCACAGTTCTTCATGTCACATGATCCTTCAGAAATACTCCAGTATTATTAATCATTATTGGAGCTCAGATATCAGTGATGGTTCTTAATATTACAAAAACTGATCTCTGCTGTTATATGCATCCTTCCATCCATCAGTTGCTGCTACTGTCTCCTTTATGACCATATCAAATGGAAGACTTTTCAGACACGCACTCCAACTTCGCCTCAGCACCAGGCTCTACTGAAACGAGTGCGGAAAGCTTCAGATGACGAGGAGCTTCAGTAGAACAACAGTGAACTGTGGTCAGATGAGATGTTGTCAGGCCATATGTCAGTAAAAACTAAGTTTCCTGACCTGTTAGCAGTTATTCTGTGCTCTTAAAAGAGCTCTTTAACTGGATGCCCAAATGCAGTGGCGTGCGCTTATAATTTCATATTAAAGCGCCAATGAAACTACAAGCTGCCTTAAAATGTGCATGTTGTAAGTATTTGTTATATAGGGGTCCTATAGGGTCCTTATCTCGGAGCCCTTATAGGTTATAATGATGTGTAAGACCTTTGCATTCTTGATGCCCATTCCAGGACAGTTAAATTGCAACACAGTAAATTGAAAAAAATAAAAGTTCCCAAGGTGCAGTCAAATCCTCCACTACTACTCTGAAATATCACTCTTTTTTTTAACAGCATTTTAAAGGATAACTGTGAGTCCATGCAGATGAATCACACGGCGTCCCTGATTGCTCTTGAAAGTGCTCCCATCTGGAGTTCGCTGACAGATGATGGAGCGTCCCGGACCACTCTGGCTCTGAAAACTCCCCTCGCTCATCAGTATAATGAGGACAATCATTTGTGAACTCATGCTGTGGCTTATGGCTGCCACCGGTGCTCTCAAGTGATTTCTGCTACAAGAACGTCCACACAGCTCATTACTTTGAATATGTCTGCATACCGCAACCAAGCCTGAGTGTCTCTGGGTAGCGAGGCAGAATTAGTAGGCTGCAATCACATTTGCTTCACCGCAGCCAGAGTGCTGTGTCATTCAGCAAAAAAACAGCTTTATAAGCATGTAGACGCCTGAGATTAATTCAAAGGCAAGAACACTGGGTTATGGGACAGTTGGTATGGTAGATTAAAAGTTCGCCTGAGAATGGAAATTCTTTCATTATTTATATTTTACTCCTACTACGTTTTAAAATAAATATTTTTTTATGAACTAATTAATTTACTATACTACAATTATTTATTATACACTTAGTGCACTTGACCACTGTGAACTATGATGATGCAAAACTCGTTTATCTAGTCCAATTCAATTCAATTTTATTTGTATAGCACTTTTTACAATACAAATTGTTGCATAAATAAATCAATAAAGAAATCAATAAAGAAATCAATAAAGAAATGAGTGAACTTTCCCTACAGTATAAGTTAAGGTAGTTGCACACAATGGCTTCAACACATCAGTGATCCTTTATGATTTACAGAAAGGAAGCAAAGAAAAAGAGCGTAAATCTAAATAGAAGAGCTGAGGGAGTAGATAGCAGCACTCGCCATGCCCTCTGAACTCCACTGACAATGCTCATTAGAACGAAATAATGGCGCTCCTTACATGCATTGGCCATTATTAATATGCCTTAGCTCAGGGAGGTCAAAGGTTAACTACTATTTAATTTCACCTGGGATGACCTCCAGCGAAAAATACCTAATAACGCTGTCAGCTCCCCTGCTGACAATAGCGATTTAGCACACCCACACTTACTACAGGGGTAGCACACTTTTAAAACACGGGAGACCTTGAGAGTTCCGCTGAAGTGACACAGACTTAATGACCCTCATCACACACTTGTGCGGTCTCGTCACGCAGCTTTCAGGTTCTCCTGGGCCTGGGCCTGCGGGCTCCCATAACATGACAGGGGCTGGCAAGCACAGGCTAGCGCCAAAGGCCAGAATTATTATGATCACATGTCACGGCCGAGATCAATACGAGAGCATTGGCGGGTAAATAAGAGGGAAATAACGCAAGAGCCTGGAGCAAAATAGCATGCATTGGCTGTTTATGGCAGGAGGGATGTTAGCCACACAGGCAGATTAGCATGCACTAGACAAAAGGGTCGCTGGATAATTGGTTGCAAGATAAGATGAATCACAAAGGTTGTTGGTGCTAGGTGGTACTGTGGGATAAATGGTACATTTAGGTCATTTCTTAGAGAATTGTTGCTAAAAAAGCTTCCTTTTGTAGCTTAGTGCTAAGCTAATATTGGAGCGGATTTACATTTTGCGATGTAAAGAAGTGTTGTGTAGAGACTTTTGGTGAATGTGTTACTAAAACACATTTTCTACAAAACTGCCTTTTGTGTAGAACAGGAGAAATCACTGTGCTTGAAAAACTTGCAATGCATTTTTATTACATTAATATGTTGTTTAATTATATAAGAGCACAACAAATAAACACACATAAAAAAAAATAAAAAAAAAAACATTTCTACAAAATCATGTTACACTGATTGCTTGATTGATTGACTGACTGACAGATTGAATGATTTACTGATTGATTGATTGATTGATTGAACAAATATAATGTTATATTCAACTGTATTAAAACTAAACTAGGTTCACAATCTATCTAAATATGCCCACCTTACTCCGATTTATGTACTTAATAAAAAAGTATAAACTATCTGTAAAATTGAATCTTTGTAAGATATCAATAAATATTTTAAGCTCTTTATTTATTTACTTTTTTATCTTCTGGACTGTGAAGGAACTACCTGTTGTAATCCACTTCCAAAGGGCACTTTGTAGTAAGAACAATCATGACTGCCATATTGAAGGGTCGCTCCAAACAGAAGTGCTCATAACTGGCTACTTCAAAAGGCCCTTTGGAATGAAGGATCTCAATGGGTACAAGTGGTGGACACTTTTTGCCCCATTATTTAAACATCAAAATATATTAGTTTACAAATCTTATGGTGAAAGCCTTTTGAGGCCATGCATAACAGCATTGTGCAAAGAAGCACACAACAAAAAGTGATTAATAATCAATAATCTCATCCTTTAATTATAATTTGTGTGGAAATTAACACATGTGTTTGTGTTGTACTTGCTCTAGTGATTTTTGCAGCTGGAAGCTGGAGTGAATTCTATATATAGGTATGCTTTTGGAAAGTTTTTTTTCAAACGAGCCTATGTTAAAAAAAGACTTGATATAAAGAGAGTTAAAATAAGCTCTTAGCAGAATCGAGTCATATAAACCCCCCATTCTGGCAGGACTGAAGACGATGAAGTGATGAAGGTCATTCATAATGATTAAAATCCAAATGATTCCTAAATGACCCAAGGGATCGTGGGTCTAGTGGCACCTCTATACATGAAAATTGCATTATTAGTCAAAGACACTGTCCAGAGACTCGCACCTCCAGCTTTAGCAGAGACATCCTGTGCCGCAAGCAGTGAGCCATCAAAGGAGCAATCAAATATGATGTGAGGCAAGGCAGCACTAGCAGATGAATGATACAGAAGGGTTTCTTGTATTGCTGATATGGAATCTTTGGCCATTTCGATATTTGATATGATGACGATGCCCTTGAGGTTGAGAAACATGGATTGATAATTAACACCCAAGGCAATGTTTAGCAATGTGATTTCCCAAAGGAGCGCATTGGTTAGATGAGATTTTGTGCCATTACAAACAACTGGATTGGTGTGAAATACAAAATAGGTGATATTAACATATATTGTAGCCTACATTTATTGGTACTTTAAGGGAGTGAGTGGTGAAGAGAACAATTGAAGCACTTGTTGGTACACAATTGGTGCCTTTTGTGTCCCCGAATAACAAAAATGTGTAGATAATGACTTAAAAAAAATAATAGCAGAATTCCAGATTACGTGGATTGCTATTGAATTTATTTATTTTTTTATTAACTATCATTTAATGAAGTGGAATAATAGCAGTAAATATTTCGAATCTAAACATATTGGTCATGTTTTAGATATATTGAAAGAAGTGAAGCAGATAATACCCATATTTGCCAGAATGAAGCTTTACAACAGCCATCTGCACTTTATTCATAACACGCTGTTGTAATTATACACACTCCAAGCATTTTAATGAAGTGATTCAGATACATTTTCAGCAATGGGGTCAAGACAGTCTTGTGAATTTCAGTCGGTCATATATGGCTACAAAAAAAAAAAAAAAAAAAAAAAAAAAAAAAAAACTATAACTTCATGTAAGAGATTCATGCAAGATTAAAATAATTATTTATACACCTCATGACACAGATCCTTCACATAGCTTAAATATAGTTTATAGATGTATCCATCAGTCTGGAAACTTTTCTTTTTTGGAGACCGAACTTCTAAGCACGTATACTATATGCAAATACACCCTTGTGAAAAAGTAGCACACTTTAACATACTTTTAAAAGATTCTGGGCATGCTAAATGCATGCAATTGGTTGAGCACACTTATATGAAACTTCATAAGTCTTTTGCATATAAAATATATGGTTAAAGTGTACTGTGTAGTTGACTGAAAAACATTTGTGACTTCACTAAAATACATACAACTATTTAAATATATTTGTCATTACACATTTGTTATGAAGAAGTTGCGATTTAATACACTTAAAGGGCTCATATGATGCGATTTACATTTTTCCTTTCACCCTGGAGTGTTACAAGCTCTTGGTGCATAAAGAAGATCTGTATAGTTTCCAAAGACTAAAGTCTCAAACCCAAGAAGATATTCTTTATCAAAGTAAACACTCGTCCACACCCCCCTGAAAAGGCTCGTTCTAACACGCCCCCCGCATGTCTACGTCAGTATGTGGGAAGATTTGCATAACACCACCCAGATGTTCACACGAAGAAAGAAGGCATACATTTTATTCTCGTTGTAGTATTGTTGTTCCCGCCGTCATGTCGTATAGAAGCTATGTGTTTTACTGTTAAAGCTAAACTAATTTGTTTGACCTTCCAAAAGAGGACTACATCCACTTTATCATGCCTGGAGTTGATCTGTCGTGGTTGCTGAGGAAATACATCAACTTTGCACTGTGGATCGCCGAATCTACTTTCACCATGGAAGAAGCGCCACAAGACCAACGGACGCTCGTTCATAGAATCCGCTACTCAATCTGGGCCTCTGGCCTCTGCTCGCTCAAGGCCACGGTGTGTGACGCTGTTTTGTTGAGAATGCGAAACTACTTTGTTTTTGCATTTCAAAAGAAAACGACTAGAAATCAGATTTATATCACGTTTACAATGGGTTTTATGTTTATGTCTCTTCGCTCCGGCTGGACAGGGCATCACAATATGTTAAGAGGCGTAACATTTCCGTCACATGCTTGAGGTACTCGGGCAATCACAATTCGTAAAATGTTTAATTTGACATTATTACAATATGCTCTTTTTAATAGTCTACTCAAGTGTGTCAGGAAATAATCATAAAAAAGTGTACACTTAAGTGTACACGCTGTCTTAGACTTGATGGTTGCTCTGTCAATTCTTCGTCATCAGTTAGGAACCTAGGTGTGCTATTTGATCGCAATATTTCCTTAGAAAGCCACATTTCTAGCATTTGTAAAACTGCATTTTTCCATCTCAAAAATATATCTAAATTATGGCCTATGCTCTCAATGTCAAATGCAGAAATGCATTATTGAGACACTGTTTCATAATGAATGTTGTTCAGTGCTTTGACGCAATGTATTTTGTTTAAAGCGCTATATAAATAAAGGTGTCTTAAGGGGCTTTGTATTGCATACATATTATATTATCTGCAATTATTTTTATTATTATTATTATTATTTTAAATAGACTTGTAAGATTGCTACAAGTACTTTTTACAAGGCCACAAAAAACAAATGCAATGCATTTCAATTGTGAAGCCATATTGAATGGTACAGTATTTAAATAATCTCAGTACTCAAGACGGCGATAGAGTTGTTTCAAATTTCAAATGTGTTATTATTCAGCAGCCAGATATAAGCATGTGTACAGTGTAGCAAACTGTGACTAACTTGCTCAGCAAGCTTCAGACTGTTGCTCCACTATGGCAGTAGTCAACCTGAAAGAGAAAAATGACCGTAGAAAACCATTTATGCTAGGATTTTTCAGTTCTACTCCGAGGTTCTCTGTCCTGCAGAGTTTAACACAAACCCCCATCAAACTCACCTCGACAAGTTCATCAGAGTCTTAAGGGTTAATACAAATTTACAGGCCATAGCATTTAATCAGGGTTGGAACTAATGTGTATGTTTTGAGCCTGGATATGTTTTGAAAGTGAATTTTGAGTGGCGTCTTGCACTTATAACATAAAAATCGTGAAAACCAAGGCCGCATTGCATAAAGAACTCTACAAAACAATAAAGAACAATATTGGGTTTCTCACCAGTTTATTCCAAAAAATATAAAATGTAATATATTACACTACAAAAGACATTTACACAACAAAACACAGCAGAAGGTAATGGACAAACAATTATCACATAGAAACTACTTTTTTTTTCTGTGCTTTTCATTTCCCTCTCTTTGTTGGACCAAATATAATAATGACAGCCATTAATGCTGATAAAATGCATTTGTAATCCACAGCCCACCAATACCATTCATACAATTTTGTATTAGCATAAATGTTTGGAAACGATTCATTTATGCTAAAGTCATTGTTTTAAATGTGTTTTTGGAGGATGGTAAGCTAATTTCACACAGATCAAATAGGTTGTAGGAGTTAATTGTGTTACTTTGTGTTTGCTGTTATTCAGAAACACTGAACTAACCTGAAAGGATCTTAATTGCAGCTCCATGTGTAAATTAGATGCATTTTGTGTAACCACAATCATAAATGTCAAATGAAAGGCATATCTCTTCTATGTTAATGACTACAGATTGAAATCATCCAAATGCATATATTTTCAGAGAAAACAAGCTGATAATAGGTCAAACTTGCTTGTAAAACATGATGAATTCTGGCAGATATGATCAATGGTTATGGAGAAATATCACTACAATAAACAACAGCCACAAATCTGAAAACACTCAAGAATTTTGCAATATTGGTGTGTGGGTTGGTTGTGCTAAAATGTTTATTTTAAGGTGTATTTATTACACAAGTTACATGTACTTACTATTATAATAACAGTTTTTTTTTTTTTTTATAATTGCATGCAAGTAACCCTAAGCCAAACCATGATCCTCACCCTTAACATATAGTAAGTACATGTAGTTAATTAATATTACTCAGTACTTAAATGTATAATCACACTGTAACAAGGACACCTTAAAATAAAGAGTAACCAATGTTTTTCAGTGTACAGTTTTATCTGTAAAACTATTTGCTCTTATTCTGAAAATACAGTAAAATACCAAATGAATGCATTGTGTAAAAGACCCGTTTCCCGGTATGTCAGAAGTGACATTCATCGCAACAATTAACACTATTAAAAAAGACAAAATCAGATTATTAATTTTGGCAATGAACCTATGATTAGCTCCTCAGGAATATTTATGGATTTTTATAATGTACTCACACATTCACAGGCACTTGAGCACTTTCGATTAGGAGCATTAGGTTACTAAGGTTAAATATCATTAAATTAAAATTTAAAAATCTACCAGAGTGGACTTATTGAAAATATTATACTGACCATACTTTGAAGAAATTCTTAAGATGTTTTACAAGATTTCAACAAAGTGTTAACAACATTTGCTGTAATATTTGTGGCCTTAAAATATGAGTAGAAATTACCTAATGTCTGGAATTTGGTTTTGAGTGAGTACTTTCTGACTATGTGTCCAAACGTTCAACATTTATTTTTATTCTGAGATCTATAGAGTAGTATCTGTAATGTGTGGCATGTTGCCTTTTACCACAGATGATAATTTCGACTTGTACCTCAGTGTACATACAGATGGAAGAAAATAGGATTGCGACACAATAGAGTTTGAGAGTTACTCCTGGAGTTTGAGAGGTCGGGAAAGCACAAAGGCAACTGATAACATTAGCATGCTAGGCTAACTGCGTTATCGTCATCTACTACATTTGCAATGCTTTGGAGATGTTCTGTAAAATGTGTCATTATGTTGATACCATAAAACTGTAATAATAATAACTTTTAAAGGAATAATTCACCCCTAAAATGAAAATTGGCTGAAAATGTCCTCAACCTCAGGACATCTAAGATGTAGTAGTGAATGGGTGCAGTCAGAATGAGATTCCAGACAGCTGATAAAACCATCACAATAAAAATGTGTTGTGAACCATCACTGTCTCTCAGATCAATAATTTTGTGATAAGATTGATAGTCTATTAACTCTAAATATACACAATTCACAGCTTGTCTGTACAGAGAGGGACGAGTCAAAATGATTGTCTTCAGTAATCCACAGGCTGCCTCAGATGTGGCACACAAACTTATTCTCACTGATTTTACTAATGCCTGACATACTGAACCAGCTTAAAGCCAACATGAAATGATAATCACAACCCATTTTGCTTCCATAATGTGACGTATTTCACAGTATCATGACGTATTGTTATTTGCTACTAGCCAAAAAAAGAATGTTGTTTAATATGGAGCAAATTAAAGGTTATCCAGAAAACAATAATTACTTGTGCACAGTGTGGCGGGGCCAAGAGACGTGGGAACGAGGAGTGAGGCCAGGTGTAGTGATTGGAGATGAACTACACCTGCGCCCCACCGCCGGTATGGAGTCCCACGTAGGAGATGGAAGGATATAAAACTGGAGCGACTATAGTGAAGGACGAGAGAGGACCAGGCCTGGACAATATTTTATGTTTTGCTTTGAATTTATGCACACCAGTCGTCCGTGAGGGGCTGGTGCGCTGTTTTGTGTTTATTTTTGAATGATTGAAGTTTCATTGATTGTGCACCGGTTCCCGCCTCCTTCTTCCCGATGATTACAAAGGTTATATCATTACACACAGTAAAACCCAAAATCTGATTTAAGATAGTGAATGGGGTATCCTCCTAGATGTGAAAACTGAGCGAGGCAAAATGATAGGTAGCAGAATACAGTAGAGATCGCACATTGACGGCAAAACAACTCATTTTTCTATCTAATGAAGCACTGAAAGGCAATACAAATATTTATTGACCGGACCGGACTGAATATACATAGTATGTTAGCCCACCTGTGCACTAAGAGAAAATCAACCTCACATGATCATCAATGGATGCATTTGAGCCCCACTTCAACAACACAACTGTACATTATTTATACACAAAACACCAAAACATCAGTGGAACTAAAATTAATTTGTGGTTTTGAAACGTGTGACATTTTCAAAAACAAACACATCTCCTCTGCCCTTCACCACACGCATATTGTGCAAAAAGAAAACCATCCTGTCCATTGCTCTGTCGTCTTTTTCAAACAATGAAAGCAATCATTTAAAATGAAGTAAAATCAACATCAAGCTCAAAATCTACTATTGCTTTAACACCACCACACTGTACATTTCCTCAGCCCGTGATATGACTTCAGTCTTACTGTCTGAATTTGCCCTAGGAGAACTTGTTTTGAAAAACATCCGAGCTGAAAGTGACCGCAGTCTCTCGTGGTATTCCAGAGGTAATAAGATTGTTGAATGAGGTCATGGAAAAATGCTATACATTCAGCCCAGAGACACTTGATCCCAAGTAAGTAGTCCTACCTGGAGATGTGCCACACTTTTCCAAAATATTCACTCAACATTTCAGTCCAGTTCCTCTTGTCACTTTAGTTTGGAGGCTTTGCACAAACGAAACCGTAACCGTTTGTCCATCTATCCAGTGTTTAGTTTTTTTCATCAGGGTCATTTCGTTTCTTTCTTTCAATAGTTCCGTTCAATAAATAAGTGTCTGTAGAAAGTGCTAGGCTACTCCTGGAGGTTCCTCTGAGGCCACTCTCAGATGGGCATAGTGGCGTTCATCATTTGGACTCGCATCTCCTGAATGCTGTTGAGGATCTTTTTCTGATGGCCGGCCAGATTGACTCCAACCCTCCTAAGATCTCTGCAACAGAACAAAAAATCAGTTTATATATATTATGTCATATGTGGTTTAAACAAGTTGTTATAATTAACTTTTTGTTTTTATTGTTAAAAGTTACATTTCATCTCTGGAAACCATTACCTAAATTACAGTACATTATTCTGCATCTCTTTCACATCATAAAATTCCCTTCTGATAAAAACACTCTCAATACACTCTTAACAGTACGTGAAAGAGGCTCCATGACCTCCACAACAGATGACTTACTCCAAGGTCATTTGAGTGACAACATCCAGAGAAGTGTATCCACTTTCCTTGAAAAGCTCAGTGTATCGACCCATTTTTATGGCCTCTAACCATTCTTCCACCGATCTGAATACACAGCCCTCAGGGCTCCCGTGCTCCACTAATAAATTGGACACTCTGTGGGAGAGACAGGTACAGTGGTGAACAAATGGATGTATCAACCTGACATTACAGCTGAAGGCTGGATAATAATAACAAAGATTACAGATCTGTGTTGACTCAAAGAATAATGCACCATCTAACCGGCTTTAAGTACATTTATGATGCAAGTTTCCACCTCAAAATGTGTAATATGATAATTGTGTTATAATACTATAATAACTGTGTTATTATATTGTAATAATTTTGCTAGTATAGAAAAGCATGAGCCTAAACTGGAAATCTGAGATCTATATATATATATATATATATATATATATATATATATATATATATATATATATATATATATATATATATATATTTTTTTTTTTTTTTTTTTTTTTTTAATGACTAAATTTCAATGGAATTTGCAATAAATTTGCAAATAATGTTACATTTAAAAAAAATGAATACAAATAAATGGGGTCTCAAACTTTTAAAGTACTCTACATTTGCTATTTGACAAAACATAAAAAAAAATGCAGAGGAAATATTAGTAGCACTTTATTTTACAGTCCTGTTCCTCATGTACATACTATTTACTTATTATAGTAATTACAATAACTATGTAATAACTAGGTAGTAACCCTGAACCTACCCCTAAACCTAACCCTACCCCATGTAGTTACCTTGTGTTACCAGAACTTTCTTAGATAAATACACTGTAAGTACACTATAAGTACATGTTAGTACACGTACTGTAAAATAAAGTGCAACCGAAATATTAGTATGAAACTTATAATTTTGCTTTCATATGCATGTTAAATGAAAAGGCGTATTATGACTATCGATATTAATATAATCAGTGATTAGGGCTGCAAGATGTGTCGTTTAAGCATCGATATCGCGATGTACGAATCCACGATAGTCACATTGCAGGATGTCCGATGTAGGCTGTCGTAGTTGATCCGTTATTCATTAACTGTATGGGCCAGAGAGAGAGAGTGCGCGCGCGCAAGAGAGAGAGAGCGTGCGAGAGAGAGAGCAAGCGCGAGAGAGAGTGTGAGAGAAAGAGTCTGCAAGAGAGAGAGAGAGAGAGAGAGAGAGAGAGAGAGAGAGAGAGAGAGAGAGAGAGAGCGAGCGAGCGAGCGAGCGTGCGCGCGTGAGAGAGGGAGAGAGAGAGAGAGAGAGAGCAAGAGAGCGATCGCCGGCTGCACGCTCAACGTCTTCAAACAACACGAGCACTGTCTTGCTCTCTCCCTCGCGCAAATTAATCAATTGACACGATGGTGTCGAAGTTTAAATCATTTAAAATAAGAATGTAAGTGTGCTCACCCCATTTTTGTTTGTAAGAAAAAATGTGATTATATTTCATATCGCAATATATATCCCAGAAAAATTAAATATCGCAATGTAATTTTTTCCCAATATCGTGCAGCACTATCAGTGATCTCTTGGACACACTTGCTAAGACTATTATCCAAGGCGAATAAAGAAAATTACAGTGCAATAAAGCAGCCCACAAAACATTCCCAGACTCAAAATCAATTTAATATTATACCTGGACATAATTGCATAACACAATTACAGATAATAGATGATTCCATCATGTAAGAATACAGACCCCAAATGTATTCTATACGTATAATCACAGTAATTGGAAGTCATTTGCACACTGTCACTTCAGTTTAACGCAACATTAAATCATTAAATGTGAGCACGTTTTTGTCATAAGTGTCATTAAACATTGATTTCAAGAGACAACCATGTACAAGGGTGCTTAGCCCTCGGTTATCAATGCTTCACAGACGTGACATCATTTGTGATCTCACAGTCAACATTAATCACATGCTGTAAATAACAACATAATTAGTATATACTCTGATTGGAACAATAAAGAACAAGAACAAAGGAACAACCAATAACGGCTGGTCGTCTACCTGTTTGATGGGTTAACTAGACCCTTGAGGCTGCTGGGATTGCGGATGAGTTTGTCCAGTATGCTGACAATCTCCTCGAATCTGGGCCGGCTGTTCCTGTCTTTCTGCCAGCAGTCCATCATGAGATGATAGAGGGCGGTCGGACAGTCCATGGGACCCGGCAGCCTGTAGTTCTCCTCCACTGCCTTTATCACCTGAGACAACAGAAGAGATTGCAGGAGCTTTACATCATGTTCCACAATAAATATATGATGTGCCTTCAGTGTCCGAACACAGATTGTTCTGCTTCATGGATTGCTGCTGAGAGCAGGTGGTGAAGTCACACACTGACCTCGCCGTCTACTAGCTGCCTTCTTAGTGAACCAGAACCTCAAAAAAAAAAAGAAAAAAAAAGACAAAACACTTATTTGATTGCTCTACTTCAGCAACAACTACACATTGTAAAAAGTTTGATGCTACTCATATGAAGTACACAGTAGACTCCACTCTTGGCTAACAAGTCCATGCTCTAATGAGCATTATAAAAAAAAAAAAATAAATAAATAAAATGTTTACATGTAAAATGTTAATATATATATATTAAATTACATTAAAATGTATGCATGTAGCAGACACTTTTATCCAAAGCGACTTACAGTGCATTCCGGCTATCAATTTTTACCTATCATGTCTTCCCGGGGAATCAAACCCCAAACTTTGCACTTCACAACGCAATGCTCTACTACCTGAGCTACAGGAACACTATATATATATATATATATATATATATATATATATATATATATATATATATATATATATATATATATATATATGTATATATATATATATATATATATGTATATATATATATATATATATATATATATATACACACACACACACACACACACACACACACACACACACACATATATATATATATATATATATATATATATATATATATACACACACACACACACACACACACACACACACACACACACACACATATACATATATATATATACACCCACACACACACTATAAAAAATATATATATATAGTTCAGTTAAATCATTATTAATAGTAATATTAAGTAGTAATATATATATATTTTTTATTTATTTATTTATTTTTTTTGCTAATTATTATTATATATATTACTTTATTGTATTTATGTAATGTTTGTAAGAGTACTGTTACAGCATCATTAATATAAAAAAATTTGTATAGTATATATAATATACTTACTATAGTAAGTATATATATATATATATATATATATATATATATATATATAACACACACACACACACACACACACACACACACATACATATATAGCCCATTAATCTTTTTTATTTACATTACATTGATCAAAAGTGACAGTAAAGTTGCTTTTATTAAAAGTTAATACAACATAAATAAACAAATACTTTTTACATCAATAATATACTGCTTTTGCAAAGACAAAAGACCGCAACTTAGATTTTTGTTGAAAATGGGTTATTGATATTCTGGGGACATTCAAGACATCGTTTATAATGTGTACAAGTATCTTGAGTCAAGTATCTTGAAACCAAGGTAGAACACCGTATAACACCAGTTACCTCTATTTCACTTTGTTTGGAACGCTCAAATTGAGTTACGGCATTCTGGATTTGTTTAGCCACGCGTCAATATGAAGTTACGGTGTTGGTTTCGAATTATACAGTGTTCTGCCTTTGTTTTACTGGCCATTATAGTCTGCTGCATTTTAAATAAGGAGTAGACAAACAAATTAGATAGCTCCATAAAATTAGCAAACTAGATAGGCCTACCTTGCCAGCAATACGTAATTTTGAATAACCTTTAAAGATTTTTATTTTCTTTTTGTAATGCAGATTGTTCATCAGGCTGTCACTTCTATTTGGATGAGTGTGGACTTGAATGTCGCAGCTAGCATGATCAATCATAAAATCAGTCGCATACTAACAGTTCGCAATTAAATCCATATCCTACCTTTTCTTGTAACCTAATAAAATCAATACATGGCAATGAACATCTTGGGAGATGTTTAATCCACAAGCATTCTGAGCATTGCTCCCATTTGTTGGCGTTCACATCAATCCACAAATCGTTCTTTTAGATTTAGATTTCGTACAAGTCAATATAAAAGCAATTCTGCTACGTCTAGGATTATTTTACGTTATTTTGATATCATTGATATCAACAGTATCCACTCATGTCTAACTTAAAGTCTGCTTGTTACAATAAAATAAAAAAGAAACATAAAGAAAACCTTAAAGAGCCAGTAAGATGAAAATTCTAAGCTTCCTATCACTGTTTATAAGTCCTGTACAATAGGTTTAAATCCACCCAAGGTTAAAAAAGCATTGTCAAAATATCATTTTAAAATTACCTCAATTCTCAGAGATCCCCAAATGGTTCGTGCTTAGCTGTTCAAAAGATTCAGTTTCCTTAAACCCCACCTTTCGGTAGCATACTGTGTTCTGATTGGTCAACTGTAATAGTCAGCTTTGATTGGTTGTTCCGCACACACCTCCACGGTAAACTATGCGTTAGCATCTGTTTGGGGTGAATTGTGTCTTATTCCTCTCATCGCGAAGCAAACAGTAAAATAAAAAAACTTGAACAGTCTCGCTGCTTTTTCTTCTGTGTGTGTGTATTCAAGCCGCGCGCTTCAGTTTGAATCTGAATAGTGCGTTCAGTGCGGGGGCGTGGTCACATTAGATATAATGAATGGAAACGTGAAAAACGGACATCGCGTTGTTTTCATATGGATTACTTTATCACAGAATATCTGTTAGCATCACTTGTTACACTTCATTTTAATGACGTGTTTGTACATGACGATCAGCACAGACAAAGGCTGCAGACAGCACACATACTGATAAGACGCTTGGGAGAAAACAAACACATAACTTCATAATCATACTTCGCGTTGTGATTCGGAGATGCTCGTTGGTCTAAATAAAGTTGGTAATGAACCATTTTTTATGGCCAAACGCTCTGAAAATCCTGCTGTACTCACCGAGATTAGAAAAGCAGTCATCAGTGAAATATTGTGAACACAACAAAAGGGATTTGTTGTACTGCTATGGTATTGTGGTAAAACTGAATTTTAGCCATTAGTTCTTCTGATCTTCATTCTTAGGCAGTGAAAATAAAACAAACTTGCCTTTACAATTGATCATCATCACTAGATGTTATACAGATGTTACTATAACAATGTTATTCCAAATTGTGATCAGCAACCAAATATTGACAATGTGGAAGTTACTGCCTTTTGGCTTTGCGTGACTTCTCACGTTTTGCAGACAATGCAAAGGCAGACTACATTAACTTCAGAATGGGGAAAAAATCAAGTGTGAGCTCACAATTTTTTTAAATGTAGATAATTTTCATAACTAGAACATCTAATTGTTACATTTCCAGTGCCCTAAAAAACTTTAAAGTCATTTTTCTCAGTTTCACACTTAAGTTAAGGTATTTTGCCTTTGTAGAGCAGTATATGTGTGTGTGTGTGTGTGTGTGTGTGTGTGTGTGTGTGTATGTATATATATATATATATATATATATATATATATATATATATATATATATATATATATATATATATATACTACAAAACTTTATGTACTATTTGAGAATCATCTTTTGACTGGTATATGTGCTATTGTAGTGTATCAGTTGACAGATAATATATATAATTAAAGAAGATGTCCTGTTGTGTTGCAGGGTGAATATATCTATGATGATATATCTATTAGATAGGTTTCTGGCAGCATAAATCAGAGCCCTGAATCAACAAAGAGCATCTTCTCTCTAAATTCCCACCCCCCCCACTCTCACATCACAAAGAGCAGCACTACAACACCAGCAGCTCAGAGAGCAATCCCTCGCGGAAAAGACTCAGAGAAAGAGAAAGAGACCGACTGACAGACAGACAGAGCCAGAGAAACACACAAGCGTCTAACTGAGCCGAGGAAGCCGAGATCTGAGGGGAACCCTCAAGAAACTGCTAAATAAAACATCAAATAACTCTCCCTTCCCAAGCGTCTGTGAAACAGATTAATGATGGAGCACAGAACGAGATGAAGCCGTCACTGACAACTGTAAAGGAGGAAAAAAGGTCAGTCGTGTTTGATAAAACCATGACTGCTATGTGCACCTCCTTCTGGGATATGCTGGGAAAACTCAGGCATCGCCGTGTGTTTCATCTCTACCTGCAAATATACTTGTCATCTCATACATGGACATATGACATGCGCATCTACATAACAAAAGGCAGAGAGGTGGCTGGCTGCCGTGTACTGCGTGTTTTCCAGTATCTGAGACTGCAGTGCTTTAATAATAGTTAAAAAGATGCAGAGTTTTTACTGCATTAACATTTGTACTGTAGGTATTCTTATTTTACATTTAGGCCATATGTTGGTTTGTTTGGATAGACACTGATCCATAAACTGCCGTTTACAAGTTTGGGGTCAGAGAGTTCCTGAAAAAGATATGAAGCAGCACTGTTAATAATAATCAGAAATGTTTCTTGAGCAGTAAATCAGCATATCAGAATGATTTCTGAAGGATCATGTGACACTGAAGACTGGAGGAATGATGCTGAAAATACTGCTCTGATCACAGCAATCAACTACACATTTATTATATATAATTAATTTAATTTTTATACTGAATGGCTGTTTACTTGAATTATTAATGAAATCAATATTTACTTAACTGGGAAATTATTCAAGCATAATTTGTTAATATTTATATAAATAAATATTTTACTTAAATTTACTAAATGTTAACATTCATGATAACGTATTAGTAATTGTCTAGGTTTCATAAACATCTTAGGCTTTATTAGTCTAATATAATATTACACACAACCGGTTTTTATATTAGTATAACTGAGATATTATTATTGTGTTCATCAGTATTTTGAATTATTATTTTTATTTTAATATTCTCAATTTCCATTTTTTTACCAGTTGATTGTGTTTTTGTCATATTTATTTCTTAATTAATATATATTAATTAATTATATATGATTAATTATATATTTATATTTCATTATTATTATTATTATTATTATTATTATTATTATTATTATTATTATTATTATTATTATTATTATTATTTCAGTTAGGAAAATGAGAAATGCTCGCTCAAAAAACAACCATTTGTTATTATTTACTGAATGTATCGGTGTCTATCCAGCGAGATCATGTTTGTATTTAGAGAGAGACAAGGGAACAATAGATGACGTTAGCTTCTGGTAAAAAGCTACTGTACATAAGGTCTTTTAAAGAAACTATGTCTGAGCCGAAACTCCATAACGCTGGCAGATATCGGTCTACAAAGAGCCGATGCTCTTTCGGTGCAGAAATGCTAAGAGTAGCCTAAAATTCTCATGGGCAAAACCTGAAACTTACATTTTTAACCCTGATATCCATTAGCCAGCATCCTGTGTGTTCCTATTCTGCTGTTGAGCAGGTGACCTTTGACTGGACCGCAGGCAGATGTGCCGCGGTGGGAGAAAGAGTTTATCCAGCCCCAACCCAACCCCAAAATCCGCTGACGGCGTTCGATATGTCAGTTCAGCTCAGATTTTACCCTCACTTCCTGATCTATTTATAGACATCAGCATTCTAATGCTCTCACTTCCCCTGAGGCAAATACGAGAGAGCATGTGAGCGCTTAAAACAGCCATGGGAAGCAATTATTGTGGTGTAGTGTTAAAAGACTGCAGGGGAAAACTGCACTTTGACTTTACTCTTGCCCAGAAACTGAATCTTTTTCATAAAAGCATACTATATCATCACTAGACATTATATCATTATATGTATAAAAATAACAAACACTATGGATGTCAAGTAATTACATTTTGAATTGAAATGAATTGCACATTAACTAAGAAATTATTTTCATACTGAAATATGAAATGAATCATTGACTCGCTTGATTCATTCAAAACTGTGTATTCATTCAGTAACTAAACACTTCTGTGTTGCTCGGAAAGACAACAATTCCTCTGTGGTGTTGACTCGAACTATTTTTGTTTGGAAATTTAAACTTTTTTTATACAATATTGACAATATTGTGTACAATATTTAACACACTTTCACTTATGAAGACACAATGCAGTGCCAATAAAAGCACATTAACCTCAGTTTAATAGAATTCTGGGCTCGTTTTGACTTACGTCTTGATTGCTCATCTGCCAGTATGGTCTCTCGCCGTACGACATCACTTCCCACATCACGATGCCGTAGCTCCACACATCACTGGCCGAGGTGAACTTCCTGTAGGCGATGGCCTCAGGAGCCGTCCACCTGATGGGAATCTTCCCTCCCTGCAAAACAAACAACACGCTGACATTCACATCTCACATCAGAAACGGGTCTTGTCAGAGCATCTTAACAGGTGATTATCGCTGGGAAGGAATGGTGTCAGGCTGTGAAATGTGACAGGAAGCATTAGGTCTGTGGACGGCTGCTGCATGCTAATCGCTTATTGACTGTTCCGGTGTGAGTGCTATCCATCTCTGACAGCACTGAGGAGACATGTCTTAATTTACCTGCCGACAGTTCACACAGCCATAAAACACTTCCCTGTTTCACACCAAAACAAGAAACAGATGACAAAGAACGCTATGCTATGCTAATTATGTCAGTCAACACCAAACAAAAAAAAGTAAAAAGTAAAAAAGTATGCTACTGGTGGCACTGGGTTTGAATGTAGGTTAAAAACAAAGCCCTGCTGTGAGGCGGCTAATAGATTCATTGAGTAGTATGTTAGCTGTTAGCATGACTCAGTGTTTATCCTCTGTAGCACGTACGCGGGTTGTGTAGGCCGCCTCTGGGTCGTCCTCCAGCACTCTGGACAAGCCGAAGTCGGACACCTTACACACCAGGTTGCTGTTGACCAGGATGTTGCGGGCAGCCAGGTCACGGTGCACATAGCCCATCTCAGAGAGGTAGCGCACGCCAGAAGCAATGCCACGCAGCATGCCGACCAACTGGATGACAGTGAACTGACCGTCGTTCTTCTGTTGGAGCAGTAAAGATAGAACACACACAAATATGAGAGGAATACAACAATCAAACTAAATGTTTATACTTTGGAAAAAAATTAAGGGCACTCGAGGCCCTTTTTCAGTTATTTTTCAGAAAGGTGAAGTGCACATAATAATATGCTATTAAGTGCTTGGTGAATTTAAATAAATTAATTCAAAATAAATGATAAATATATTAATTCAAACTTAATTATGCATTAACCTGCGAAGGTATTCATGTCCCTTCTTTGTTTTCATGTTTTATGTTGCTGCCTTATGTTAAACAGCTTCAGATTACTTTTTCACACACACACACACACACACACACACGCGCGCGCACACACACACACACACACGTAAAATTTAATTAAATTATATATAATTTATGAAGTAAAAAGGAAAATGAAAAAAGTAAAGGTAAAAAATAATTTTGCAATATATATATATATATATGTGTGTGTGTGTGTGTGTGTACTTGTCTACCTATCCAACAGGGGACCATGGTGTCGTTACACACTCACCAACAGGGGACCTCAGAGCTAAGAGGGGACATTTTTCAGGTCCCCTGTTAGACATGCCTTAAATCATGCTAAAATCAACTGAAAAAGCCCCTGGTGAAGTTTTTTTAATTTTGACCAAGTGGGGACCTGGACGTGTGTGTGTGTTTAAACTCATTCTCAGCAGCGCCCCTGTAGGCCGGGGCAGGAACTGTAAGGGCAAATTCACACACGTCGTTCACACTCCTCTATTGTCTGAATGCCTGCTGTTCCAGAGAGGCTCTGAGAGGAGATTGAACACAAACCAGTCTTTTAAACTCCTAAACTCTTCTAAACTCTTAAAACATTCATATTCTCAAACATCCAGGAGGACCACATTACAGTGAGGCAAAATAGTGTCTGAATTATTAGCAATATTATTTCACTCTAATGCTAAAAAAAGTTTATTTTTATATTTTTTACCCCAAAATTTTTTAACAGTGTATGTTGAATGTCAAGAACTGGTATTTTATTGTTATCATCAACATTGCCATTGCATGCACAGATAGTGAGAATGTGAAATATTGTTAAATGTAAGGTCAGCCAATCAGGCGTCACACTTCACCATCTAACAGGGGACCAGTGTGCTTTTTTTTTTAATGCAACAATCAATATATAATTTTGAAAAACTGACATATTATAACCAAAAATTCCTCATAAAGTAGACTACCAGTAAATTTGATAAAAATTATTCTGCCAATAGGTCAATACCTGACCATTTTTTTGTTTAAGTGCTATCTGATATTATCAAGATGAATTTGTTCTGACAGGTTAACTCTGAGTTCTTGTCATCTTTTATTACCATTATCTAAACTATAGCAAATAAACTGTGATAGCGTTTGAAATGTTCAAGGTGTCTGAATAAATGTAGTTTTTACTGCATACATACACAATATACGTATATGTACTTATAATACTGACACATTGAGAAGTGTCATTATAGTTAGTTTGTTAGTACTTAGTTTCTTTATTTTTCAAATAATAATAATAGTAATAAAAAGTAGTAATATAATTAGAGTCAGCCAGCTGTCAACAGTTCAAGGGCAGAGGTAATGCCTCTTATAATTAACTATATATATATATATATATATATATATATATATATATATATATATATATATATATATATATATATATATATATATATATATATATAATTTTTTTACATTTATTTGACATTTTCTTGGCTTAACCCCAATACACTTCTCAACGTATTAATGCAATCAAAACCCATTCCTGAGAAGGTCCTATCAGTGATGATAATTTGATCAGACAGATAGATAGATAGATGGATAGATGGATGGATGGATGGATAGATGGATAGATAGATGGAACAGATAGATGGAATAGTGCTAATGTTGATCTGAACACTTAGGTCCCCTGTTAAATGGTAAACTGCGACATCTCTTTGGTTGCTTTGACATTTCTTGCCAATTTCATGTTAACTTTGAAAATATTAAATTGGCTAAATTTCTAAATCAATGTTACAATCAACATATATTGTAACATTATATTATCATCCTTGCCATAGCATTCAGAGATGGTGAGAATGTGAAATATTGTTAAATGTAAGGTCAGCCAATCAGGCGTCACACTTCACCATCTAACAGGGGACCAGTGTGCTTTAGTCTAGTGAAATCACCACTACATGCACAGATCTGTTGCTGTGTATGTTTAGTATGTACAGTTTAGTCTGTGTGGAATTGTTTTTATTATTTGACTTTTTTCTGTTCAACACAAACAAAAATGACCCTCATTGGCTTATAAGAAACATCAAAGGAGGATTCGTTGTAGAGTGTCTGACAAAATTAATGTCTTGTAATGTATAATGTACGCTCAGCACCGCCGAGTGTTCCCGCGATCATTAAATCGAAACATGTAGGCGTATTTAAAAGCAATTTTAATACCCCGCATTCTGAGAGTGTCTCCCTGATGCTCGCAAGTTAGGCTTCATAACATATCTAGACTGTTATTAGTATGTAGACTATAACAGGTTTTGTAGTTGTCTATAGATCTGTTATCTTTCTCTATTTGAACTTTGAATATATAGAGAGCACTTATTGTTTCTACTTAATACGACTATTATGTTATTTGTTATGTGTTTATTTGTATGTTCAGTTTGTGAAAAGGATTTCACTTTCAGTCGGTCACTCTCAACGTCACATCGGTGATGACCGACACATTGTGATCCCAATTCTAGAAGCTCATAATTCATGAACGGTTCCAATGTCTGAAGAGACTCAGATAAAATCATGCAGGAGAGAATCCAGGCAGTTGAACAAAACCTTTTACAG
Organism: Carassius gibelio; assembly: GCF_023724105.1. Lineage (NCBI taxonomy): Eukaryota > Metazoa > Chordata > Actinopteri > Cypriniformes > Cyprinidae > Carassius > Carassius gibelio. Next base: position 19,003,117 of record NC_068380.1, on the reverse strand, counting down.
AGCTTGAGTGTTGTTGTTTTTACTGCATATGATAATTCATACTCAGAAAGTAGAACTGAAATTATATTGATTACAAGATGATTTTTCCAGTCAAACATTTTTAGACCAGAAGTTGGTCATTAAGATTCCTTTTTTTGTATCTGTAAAAATCTTGTCTTGTGGCTTGAGTTAAGTGTTGGCATTAATGCTAATCAAACAATAAAAGGCGAGAAGAAAAATAATTACATTAATTTCTCAAGTAAAGCATTATTAGTTTGTTTAATTTACATCAACAAAACAAATTTATGGGTTAAAAAGAGCAGAAAGAGCTCTTTAAGATAACAATTGCATGTCAATACTTCTGTCAGTAAAGAGTGCATGTGGTAGATAAAATGAGTTTGGTCCCCAGTTAGATGGTGACGTGTGACGCCTGTTAGACTGAATCACCTCTTCTTACATCACAGACACATTAACATTATATGTTAAGTTAAAAAACAACATTATATGTTAACTTAAGAAACTACATTATATGTTAACTTAAGAAACAATATTATATGTTAACTTAAGAAACTACATTATATGTGAACTTAAACAACATTATATGTTAACTTAAGAAACTACATTATATGTTAACTTAAGAAACAATATTATATGTTAACTTAAGAAACTACATTATATGTGAACTTAAACAATATTATATGTTAACTTGCTGCATTGAAAAATTTCAATTGAGTTCAGTAAAACACCTTTTAACTATGCCACTTTAGCTGTTTAACACTGACATTTTTCAGAGGCTCCATTTTTTGTAGGGTATTATCAACATTGCCATTATATTCAGAAATAAATAAATAAATGTAATTTGTTAAATGTAAAGGCAAACAAACAGATCACGTCATACTTCACCATCTAACTGGGGACCGGTTTGATCTTGGAGGCCAATTTGTGCATTTTTTTAATAGATAGATAGATAGATGGATGGATGGATGGATGGATGGATGGATGGATGGATGGATGGATGGAATAATGCTAATGTTGATCTGAACACTTAGGTCCCCTGTTAAATGGTAAACTGCGACCTCTCTTTGGTTGCTTTGACATTTCTTGAAGATTTCATGTTAACTTTGAAAATATTCAATTGGCTAAATTTCTAAATCAATGTTACAATCAACATATATTGTAACATTATATTATCATCCTTGCCATAGCATTCAGAGATGGTGAGAATGTGAAATATTGTTAAATGTAAGGTCAGCCAATCAGGCGTCACACTTCACCATCTAACAGGGGACCAGTGTGCTTTTTTTTTAATGCAACAATCAATATATAATTTTGAAAAACTGACATATTCTAACCAAAAATTCCTCAAAGTAGACTACCAGTAAATTTGATAAAAAATATTCTGACAATAGACCTGACCATTTTTTGTTTAAGTGCTATCTGATATTATCAAGATGAATTTGTTCTGACAGGTTAACTCTGAGTTCTTGTCATCTTTTATTACCATTATCTAAACTATAGCAAATAAACTGTGATAGCGTTTGAAATGTTCAAGGTGTCTGAATAAATGTAGTTTTTACTGCATACATACACAATATACGTATATGTACTTATAATACTGACACATTGAGAAGTGTCATTATAGTTAGTTTGTTAGTACTTAGTTTCTTTATTTTTCAAATAATAATAATAGTAATAAAAAGTAGTAATATAATTAGAGTCAGCCAGCTGTCAACAGTTCAAGGGCAGAGGTAATGCCTCTTATAATTAACTATATATATATATATATATATATAATTATTTTTTTTTTTTTTACATTTATTTGACATTTTCTTTGCTTAACCCCAATACACTTCTCAACGTATTAATGCAATCAAAACCCATTCCTGAGAAGGACCTATCAGTGATGATAATTTGATCAGACAGATAGATAGATAGATGGATAGATGGATAGATGGATGGATGGATGGATGGATAGATGGATAGATAGATAGAACAGATAGATGGAATAATGCTAATGTTGATCTGAACACTTAGGTCCCCTGTTAAATGGTAAACTGCGACATCTCTTTGGTTGCTTTGACATTTCTTGCCAATTTCATGTTAACTTTGAAAATATTCAATTGGCTAAATTTCTAAATCAATGTTACAATCAACATATATTGTAACATTATATTATCATCCTTGCCATAGCATTCAGAGATGGTGAGAATGTGAATTATTACAGCCAATCAGGCGTCACACTTCACCATCTAACAGGGGACCAGTGTGCTTTAGTCTAGTGAAATCACCACTACATGCACAGACCTGTTGCTGTGTATGTTTAGCATGTACAGTTTAGTCTGTGTAGAAATGACCATGCAGTAGTGAACAAAATGGTGACCTAAACATGGAAACATTGAAATTAACTGATTTTGTTCAAGTTAAAAAAAAATATTGAACATCATTGAACCAAATTTACACTTCAGATTTCACCAACAAATCTTTTGACATTGTATGGGTAAAACCAGCAGAAAGAGCTCTTTAAGGTAACAATTGCAGGTCAGTACGTTTAATAGTAAAGAGTGCATTTGTTTGATAAAATGAGTTTGGTCCCCAGTTAGATGGTGATGTGCGACACATGTCTGGCTGATTTGCCCTTTCTCGAATAACAAACGCACTTTAAAGATTCTGGAGCTTAAAACTCAACAATTCTACTACTGACGAATACTGTTAAATTTAAAGGGTTTACCGTGGACTACAGTGTTTATAGTTTTTATTCGTTTAATACGCAAATTTTACATTATTTCGAGTTTAATGAAACAACTTTTTTTCTGTCAAAAACAATTTTGTTTGACATGAGTAGCATACTTTACTAACTATTCAGCAGATGTTATAAAAAATGCTTGAAAAAAATCTTACAGGACAGAGACATTTATTACGTCAGTTTTGATGTCTTTTATCTCAAACTCAAATTCAGCTGTATTTTATGATGACTGTGTTTATGGAAGTGGAATTTTTTCAGCAATTAATACCTCAATGTTGAAACTTTTCACATAAACTTATTGTATGACTTCAGAAGACTTTGAATACAACACAAATAGTTTTTAATACTTTTATAATCTTTCTTGCACTAAATGTCCATGAGTATGTGTACCCCAATATATAATTTCATCAGGAAATAACATTTGGCCATAGATTCTGCATATTGATGCTAAAGGTTCCTCTTTCACAGCCATGGAGCACCTGCATGTGGAGAAACAGTGTTTTCTGTCAATATGTGACCGGTTGAGAACACTTGTGGTGTTTAAGCAGTGTGGAAATACACACACAAGAGATTCTGTTAGAATGACTTTGGTCCCCAGTTAGATGGTGAATTGTGACGTCTATTTGGCTGATTTTGCCATGAGAAGCCTACTAAGTTTAATTCTATTTAGCCATTTTTTTACATTATTTCTGAATGTAATAATGACATATGAGTTACACATATTATCTGTCTTTATACACAATTTTGACTATAATGTATATTAGTATATTACTTATATTACAAAAAATTACTTAAATTACTTTTGATTGTTCACTAGTAGTATTAATGTGGTTTTATTTTTTTACCCTAAAATCTTTTTACAGTGTTTGTTGAATGTCAAGAACGTGTATTTTAGTGTTATGATCAACATTGGCGTTGCATGCACAGATAGTGAAGATGCTAAATGTAAGGTCAACCAGCATCACACTTGACCATCTAACATGGGACCAGTGTGCTTTAGTTTAGTCACATCACTTCTACACTCTAAAAACCCATAAGTTCTAAATACTCAATTTTTTTGTGGACACCAATTATCTAAAAAAAAAAAAAAAAAGAATAATTAAGCAACTCTTAAGCAAATTTTTTTATTTACTTATACATTATAATAATTACATGAATTAATTTAGTCAAGTCAAGCTAAAAAGCTTTCTTTTTGCTTAATGTTTAAGTGCAGTGTACTTAAAACTGTTTATCATACATAATGTTTTTCATTTAGCAATTATTTTGGTACTTTATAAATTACAAATACTAACTAAAAAAAAGAATCAAAAACTCAAAAAATATTCAGCCTTTTTTAAACCGCACGATCTGTGTATTTCTGAATGTGAAACACTGGAAGATCATCTCATCACAGCTGTAGTGCTTGAAGGACATTTCATTGTCCATGATAACACAATCAGCAGGAGAGGGGCTTGTGTCAGTCATGTCTCACTCAATTCATCCTGGAATAAGTGCAGAGAGGAAAACTTTATCGTCAGAGACTAAAGTAGACATTAATATGTAATGCCAACAGAGTGGGGGGAACTTTAACATCAGAACCCAGAAGAGTAATTCACCATGGGATCGTTCTAGAGCTGGGCGATATGGCCTAAAAAACAAACAAACAAAAAACTAATTTTTTCATAAAAAAATCTGATTTACAATTTTAATTGATTTTCCCCTATACTTAAAATCAATATTCAGATGACAAAGTAGTTCCAAAGCAGTTAAAATGTCATTCTTTATAATTTAACAGTCAAATTTAAAACTGAGACAAGATTATATATATATATATATATATATATATATATATATATATATATATATATATATATATATATATATATATATAAGGCAGAATTATCTTAAAGCTGGAAAGACCTTTTTGTTTTTTTATACTAGCCCATCATGCATCTAACCATCCACTCAGCGTTCAGAGCTGTTCAGATTAAACTGCAGCTCCGCAGTGAAACAGGAGGACAGAGCAAGTGGAAATATATTTTCTAGGCTATATTTTCCATCTTGTAATGCCACAGGTTTAGGTTATTTATTGATTGATTTAAATATAAATTATTTGTAATAGAGCAGACACTGTCTAACCATGTCTTTTTGAAAAACGATGTTTTTAATAAATAGCTAAATAGGCAAAAAAATTATAAAAATAAGCAAGCAAGCGCAAGTTTGGGGGTTTGATTCCCCAGGAACACATGATATGTAAAGATTGATAGCTTTGGATAAAAGTGTCTGCTAAAAATAATTTTTTATTTAATTTTAATTTAAATAAGAAAGTTTTAGGCTGTGAGTGTGTGCAGTTTACACTGTAGAAAATAAATAGAAGCATCGTCAAGTTATGTTTACCACAGGCACTATTTTATTCATAAATTGAAAAACTCCATTAAAAAAAAACATATGAAAATCTCAAAGCAACCCGCAGCTCTGACGTCATAATTCCACCACTCTTATTTCAGATCTATTATGGCAGTTAATTCTTACATTTTATGTCCTAAAGAACATTTATTCTCACACATGTACACTGGGAAAGCATGAAGAGCTCCTTAATGTTGACATCATGTAAAAAAAAAAAAAACTATAATAATAAAAAAACGGTGATGGAGGCAGTTAGTGTTTGCCTTCACATGAAGATCAGACGTTTAGACTGTGATGAATGTCTGTGAAATCCTGCAGGTCTCTGATATGGTGAAACCTAGAAAACCACAAAAACGTAAAGTGTTTAACCGACATTGGAAAAGAGAAAGCCAAGTCTGTGTCCTGTTAAGTTCGGACACTTCACACAACTTGAAGTTACAGTACCTGAAGTGTTGAGGCTCACTCTGTTATATTCAGCATCCAGCTCAGCCTGCAGTTTCAGAAAGATTTGTAAAGGTTTACTACAAGTTTGTACATTTCTTTTGTAATTTTAATATATTACAATATTCATGTCTGTGTGTAAGCTTAAACCTAATTTTGGATTAGTACTCTTAGAAGCTAGTTGTTTAAAAACAGACCAAACAAACACACATTTACCAGGGCATTTCCCCAAAAAAAGCACTGTATGGCTAGGATGAGTGTAGAAACATTTGACACCAAATGGTCTCAACAATCGACTTGCTCATAATGCTTTTGAGAAACGCAGTCCTGAACATCACCGTTAACATCAGTGACATTCAGATCGTTTAGTGACGAAATGCCAGCTAACGTTAAGATTAGTGTCCTTCTTAGACGTTAACATCATTCTGTAAGCAGTGATGCTAACATAGAATCCAAATCAATGCACATTCAAAAGCTCTTGGGCGCTCTGTAAAAACAGCATTTCCCAAAAATAAAAACATCCCTTTATCGTGATATTCAATAAGACATTTTCACAATTGTTTTGATGTACTTACAAGTTGTTCCATAAGTTTGCTCCAGTGGCTTGTGATTATCCTCCGTGTTGAATGGATTCTTCTGAGCGTCGATTAGAACAACAACGTAACGTCACAGAGTAAACTTAAAATTAATAATTTTAATAGAAAAGTCTACTCAAAACCCCACGTTAAGCCACACAAAAAAAAAACAATTCCTCATTCAGAAAATGTAATTTTTATAAGTTGCATCAATGATTTAAAAGACTTTAATTGCAGTGTTCTTAATCTTTTTAAGTTAGTAGTACAGTTCAGGTTCAGACCTGTTGCTGTGTATGTTTAGCATGTACGGTTTAGTCTGTGTAGAAATCACCATGCAATAGTGAACAAAATGGAGACTAAACATTGAAACATATATATATATATATATATATATATATATATCAGTATCTACAATGTGTATGATGGTCTTTCCTGGCTAGTGCATTATAAAAAAGTAAAATAAAATCAGGTTATTTTTCAAGCTACATCATCTTGAAGCAGATCAATCTGAATCAAAGTGACTTGTTTTAAAGAATCCCCACACCCCCCAGTTCCCCCAGCAGTGTCTGGTAAACTGATGGTCTCCTCTCTTCATATGCTAATAACACTAATGCCTCCACATTATCACCTGGCCTCTCACAGCGAGCAGGTATTTGGACATACAAGCAAAGCCCAGAAAAGAAAGCAGGTCTATTTAAGTGTATTTTATAAATGAAATGATACAAATAGTATTTAATTATACCAGATATTAATTTATTATTATAGGTTTTTTAACAAAGAAGCTGTTTATATTTTATGCATTGTATATTATTTTATTTTTAAATGCTAGATAAATAAAATAAGATCATAGCAGTAAGTCCGGGGAATACTTTTATTAAGTCAGGCATTTGTTGAACACTGCTGGGTACTTTTACAGGTACTTAAAAAAAATACAGGAGACCTTTCCCATAACATGCACCAATCCGGCATCAGGTTTATGGTCTGTGGTCTCTCAAACACTGGATAATATCAGTTAAAAAATATTATTTCCCTTAGGGCTTAAATGAACCTCATCATTTAAATATAGCCCAGGCTTGTCAAACACTATGTGTGGATGATGGACAGTGCTCCATTAACACAGAGAACAAACTTGGCCATCACATTGTTCACAAACTTCCTGACTCTGTCCACCTTTCCTCCAGTGGTGCCTCGGGTCGATTGAAGAAAGCATAATCTTCATTTGTTCAGTTCTTTCTTTAAGACACTGTTGGAAGAAAGGAAGGAGGTCACCCCAAACACTGGACCTGGGAGGACACACTGAGATTGATGCCCATGCTTTCCCTTGCTTGCTTTCCACCAACGTCGAATGTAGCTGTCCCAACAATCCAGATTCTGCATGCAGCTGATAGAAAATATACAATACAAATTATTAATTATGGCTCAAATCTATGGAGGTTCCATAATTGCTGAAAACTTTATAGGATGTTTATTTTATTGTTACATTTCCAGTCTTTAACATGGACAGCCAAAACTCACAGGTTTAAACGTTAAAGCTGATCCCTGAAACTGAAAGATATTCAGATGAATATACACTAACACTAAGAGGTTTACTTGTCTTGAAATGAGATTGACATCTATTATTCTTGTTGATTGTGGCAATTCCATTTTTGGGAGTATATATTTTTGTATTCAGAACATTTTATATTCAAAATATATTGAGTAGCAACATACCTTTTTTTGAGGACTGAACTTTCTGATGAAGTGAAATTCTTGTTTAGAGTGAACAATGTGAACTGTTGACTTGACTTTTCTTAAAAGAAAAAAGTAAAGACAGTTTTGTTAAACATGTTTAAACATAGTTGCAACATTTGTAGAATAAGTGATTAGAAAATGTAGAACTTACTCATGTTGTAGGATATGTTCTCCCTTCTAGCAGCCAGAATCACTTTAATAGTGAGTGAATGTTCTGTGATTATAAAGCAGCACTTCCTCCAGCTGGAGAGCAATGGGTTACATCAGGATATGATCACTGTCTGTATGATGAGGTCTGTATGACCGGTCATCTGTATGATCAGCTTCTGTTTGACCAGTCATCAGCATGCTGGCCATTCTCTTATGCATTGCATCTCGACCTGACGAGTCACTCTGTCTTATGTTTTTACTTAAGTTTAACTATTTCTGATGGAAAGAATGGCTGTTTTAGTGTTATTATCAACATTGTTGTTTCATAGATAAACAGAATATGAAATATTGATAAATGTAAGGCAACCAAACAGGCGTCACAATTCACAGTCTCATTGGGGACCGTCTTTTACACTTTCTCAATCCTTGACTCTTGGTCAGGAGCCTTTGGCATCAATGTTTAGTTTGTCTATTTAGTGCAGTTTTTCCATGTGCAGGGTATTTCACTGGTTTCATTGAGATACCTTTGCATCAACAGACAAACGCTGTGGACAGGGACATTTATTGCGTCAGTTTAGATGTCTTTTATCTCAAACACAAATTCAGCTGTATTTTATGATAACTGTGTTTATAGAGTGGAATTATTTTCAGCAATTAATACCTCAATGTTGAAACTTTTCACAGAAACTTATTGTATGACTTCAGAAGACTTTGAATACAACACAAATACTTTTAAATACTTTTAAAATCTTTTTTTAAAATTCCCTGATTATTTTTCAAACTACATAATCTTAAAGCAAACCAATCCTGGTCAAAGTGACTTGTTTTAAAGAATCCCCACATCCCCCAGTTCCCCCAGCAGCGTCTGGTAAACTGATTGTTCTCTCTTCTTATGCTAATAACACTAATGTCTCCACATTATCACCTGGCCCTTCAACGCAACAGTATCCGGGCTGACTGAGTCTTATCCAATCACGCTCCAGATATCTGGGTGGGGTTATATATATACTGTTTTCCTGACAGAATCTTCATTGATTTTTTTATTTTTTTGTGAAATAAAATTCTAAAACCTTGAAGGACAAACAGCTTTTTGAGATTCCTACATGGCCTACAAGGGACCACATACAACAAAGCCTACTAAGGCCATTTCTCATCTCTTTTTTCCATTCAAGACTGAAAAGGTAAGTTATACATTCTGAATTTAGATTCTGATAATATGTAAATAGTAGACTTAAAAAATAAATGTGTAAAAATGCATGCAAACTGTTAAAATTTGTATGTAGTCTCTTAGTAAATGTTAGTGCTGTTTAATCTCTATTTACTGAATATATTCGTTCATTTATTGATTGATTGATTTTTTTTGTGGTTGTTTCTAAATATTGTTTTTCATTTTGGCAAATGCAGTGTACCATAAAAAAAGATCTTGAATATTTCACAGGAAAATGAGACCCAGAAGAGTCTGTCCTGAAAAGGAAGCTTTGAAATTAATCGCATCTGAGAAAGATAAAGACATATTTCAGTCAAGAGTCAAGAGAAAGGTAAGTTATTCTGTCTCCAATACTGTATGACTGCAAATATTAATTAAATACTTGGCATAGTAGCTTATGAATTTCAAGAAGTGTACTCTACAATGTTATTACTTGTTCATAGTGTGCAGTATGAAAAAATAAGAACAGGAATTATAGATGATCAGTGGCTTGAATATTTAGTGTATTTTAATTTTGATGCACAGTTATAAAGATTGTACTGATAATCATACTTGATAAAATGTTTAATATTGATGATCATTGGAACTCGAAAACAACTGGGACACATATTAAACTTGTATCATAAATGTATGTATTCTCTAAAGCTAATATGTGCATGTGTATGTGTTTGTGACCAACAGATCGTTGATGAACAGAAAAGAGCAGATTTGTGTGCATTTGTGACCACAAACATCACTAAAGGAGAAGAAATGATGTTCGACTGCGGAGATCCTGACAGCTCATGGAGACAGGTACATTTCTATTTCAATTAGCTCATATTTCTGAGTTATTTCATGAATTGTTATTTATTTGTATTAAATCAAATTTCCTTTGAGTTTTAATGTAAAATAATGGAATTAACCTGGCAAACTTGTTACAAACAATGTTAAATCAGTTTGGTTTGGGATCAGTACGATTTTTAAATGTCTTTAAAAGAATATTCTGCTCACCAAGTCTGCAAGTATTATCAAGTATTATATATGTATATATATATATATAGGCAACATATCTATAGATATCTCGATATAGGTCTATTCAGTTTATTTTAAATAAATGCTGTAATTTTGACCTTTATTTTCATTGAATATCCTAAAAAGTACTATATATCACAGTTTCCACAAAACTATGAAGCAGGAAAATATGCTTTCAACACTGATAATATAAGAATCATTATTAATGATTGAGAACCAATAATAATTGATCATAAAAGAACATAAATTCTGCTAATTTAAATGATTTCTGAAGATCATTTGACACTGAAGAGTGGAGTAATGATGCTGACATATTTCACAATTTTAAATTCATTTTACAATATTTCTGATCAGGTAAATGCAGCCTTGATTAGAAGAAAAGTCTTCTTTTAAAAACATTAAACCAGTCTTCCTGATCCCAGACTCACTGGTCAGGTGTGTTGATCCTGTGAGAGGTGTGATGTTTGTGGGAGAGAGAGAGAGAGCGTGAACAGGGCAGATAGCACTGCAACACAATAGAGATTATTGATCAAAGTGAAGAAAAAACAATCCGCATTGGTATGGTCTTTACTATATTTCATAAAATAGTAGCACTTTCCCATAAGATGTCATTGGTTAACACTAGTTAACATGAAAATCACTTTTAAAGTGTTTATTAATGTTAGTAAACATTACTTTTATCATTAACAAATACAATGTTTGATTTTAATAATGTATTAATAAATATTATTTAATGGAGCTGAGCTAACATTAACAAAAAATAAACAGTTGTATTTTTTTTAATGTTAACAAAGCTTAAATATTTAAACAAATGTATTTCTCATTGTTAGTTAATGTGTCCTGTCCATCGCTCAGTGTTTTTAAATCAAACTTAAAGACTCATTTTTACACCCTTGCATTTGAGTGATGCTGTGAACAGTTCTTTTGATGTATGTTTTTATTTTTTTAAATGTGTATATATACATATTTTTTATTTTAATTTTTGATCTCTGTTGCTTTTAAAGTAACATTTTCTTGTAAAGCACGTTGGATCAATGATGGTTGTGTTAATGTTGTGCTCTATAAATAGAAATTGACTTGACCTGACTTATTGTAAAGTGAAACTTTACACTTAACAAAAAACACTTTATTTTAAGGGAATAATCCATTGGTAATCCAGAATAATGCATTAGTTAATCAATAATTATTGGCTTATTCTGGTCAATAAACTTGAATATCACTTAGTAAGAGCCACTTAATAATTGTGAAAAAGTTAATCATTAATTACTGGTTTGTTTATTCTGAACTAATACACAATTCTGGATCCTTAAAATGTTAGGTTAATCATTAATTACTAGTGTTTTATTACATGAATTACATCTTTTAATTTGGGTCTGGGTTTGAGTATTAAAGGGGATGCAAGTCAACAAGTTTAATGTATGCAATGATAAAATCAGTTTTACAAAAAAGAGCACTTGTTGAATTGTTCTGCATGTCACTTTCAGCGTTCATGACAATATAATTATTAATTGTATTAATTCTGTACAGCTTAGTCAGGTGGCCATTACTAGAGATTGTTATAAATGAATCTTCTATATTACAGGTAGCAGGATGCTTGGTCCATTACAGACGGATGGACAACACCCTGATCAGACAACTACACCCTACACCCAGGATCTACTTGGTCTGTCTCTACATGTCAGAACGAGTAACTTCAGTCTTCAATGTGAAGAAAGACTATCTTAAGCAGAATGATGAGCAAATCAGTGGAAGAGCGTCCTACTATTGAGGAAAGCCTTCAGGAAGTCAAAACTATGTGCAAAGACTTATTGTAGAGTTTACAATAAGCATTAAAATGATTGGATATAAGAATTAGTGTGAATTTACAGGTTTGATCACCAGTCTTATCAAATATCAACCACAAACAGCTACAGCTCAGGAAAGACTTCAGCCTTCAGTCTTGGACACATTAGTAAATCACTAGTGCCATTAAATCAAAACGGTATGTTCCATTCACCATAAACAATACTGAAGAGCTGAAGATCATTGTCTTTTCGTGTTTTCAACTTTGTAAAGTATGTATTACTGACATAATTTTTTTTTAATTCAATCATATATTTATTCACTTTATATATTTTTTATCTTGTAATTTTGTTAAATAGCAAGAGCCAGAGAGCACTGGTCAGAAACAGAGAGGAAAGTCATCGAACACTGTTTCAAGATCTACTTTGAGGAAATGAAGGCTCCTGGAAAAGTGGACTGTGAAAGATGCATAAATGAAAACAGGATTCTAAAGGATAATGGAAGAGACTGGAAAACAGTTCAATACTTTGTGCTCAACAGAATAATTTCAGTTAAGAGAAGTTTGGGTGAACAGTACTGATCCCATAAACCCTGAGAGCGTGTGATGTGGAGTATCAGTGTTGAGTCCTAACTGTGCCGTGACACTGAAGGTCCATGTACATGCAGCATCAGTGCCTCATAGCATTGAAATGATTGACTACAGCTGTTTTCAGCTGCTGTTTGGGACTCTGTTTTAGACCTGTTATAACTTTGATGTAAGCCACTGTAATTTTGAACTATTCTTTTTTTTAAATAAACAAATTTTATTATTTTCATTTTGATTTGTTGTTTTACTTTTCTTGGCAATGTTGATAATAAAAATGGAGCCCCTAAATCAAGTGCTGCTCTGAAAAATGTCAGTGTGTTAAACGAATAAAGTGCCAATGCTTAAAAAGTATTTTATTGTAGCTCTCCATACAACACCTGACACTAACACACACATAGAGGTCAAAACTCAAAATTATTTATTGATTGTTGAATTGAGAATTTTCAGTTGGTTCTACAAATGTGCAAATGTTAAAAGACATTCAGTTCATCTAATTTACTGGAGCCAACTGAAGATTTTAATGCAGTAAATAAAAAAATAAAATAAAAACACTGGTCCCCTGTTAGATGGTGAAGTGTGACGCCTGATCGGCTGACCTTACATTTAACAATATTTCATATTCTCACCATCTCTGAATGCTATGGCAAGGATGATAATATAATGTTACAATATATGTTGATTGTAACATTGATTTAGAAATTTAGCCAAGTGAATATTTTCAGTCAACATGAAATCTTCAAGAAATGTCAAAGCAACCAAAGAGATGTCGCAGTTTACCATTTAACAGGGGACCTAAGTGTTCAGATCAACATTAGCACTATTCCATCTATCTATCTATCTATCTATCTATCTATCTATCTATCTATCTATCTATCTATCTATCTATCTATCTATCTATCTATCTATCTATCTATCTATCTATCTTTAAAAAAATAATAATAATTAGCCTCCAAGATCAAACCGGTCCCCAGTTAGATGGTGAAGCATGACGTGATCTGTTTGTTTGCCTTTACATTTAACAAATTACTTTTATTTTATTTATTTATTTCTGAATATAATGGCAATGCTGATAATACCCTAAAAATGGAGCCTCTGAAAAATGTCAGTGCTAAACAGCTAAAGTAGCCTGGTTAAAAGATATTTTACTGAACTCAACTGAAATTTTTCAATGCAGCAAGCTAACATATAATATTGTTTCTTAAGTTAACATATAATATTGTTTCTTAAGTTAACATATAATATTGTTTCTTAAGTTAACATATAATATTGTTTCTTAAGTTAACATATAATATTGTTTCTTAAGTTAACATATAATATTGTTTCTTAAGTTAACATATAATATTGTTTCTTAAGTTAACATATAATATTGTTTCTTAAGTTAACATATAATATTGTTTCTTAAGTTCACATATAATGTAGTTTCTTAAGTTAACATATAATATTGTTTCTTAAGTTCACATATAATGTAGTTTCTTAAGTTAACATATAATATTGTTTCTTAAGTTCACATATAATGTAGTTTCTTAAGTTAACATATAATATTGTTTCTTAAGTTAACATATAATATTGTTTCTTAAGTTAACATATAATATTGTTTCTTAAGTTAACATATAATATTGTTTCTTAAGTTAACATATAATATTGTTTCTTAAGTTAACATATAATATTGTTTCTTAAGTTAACATATAATATTGTTTCTTAAGTTAACATATAATATTGTTTCTTAAGTTCACATATAATGTAGTTTCTTAAGTTAACATATAATATTGTTTCTTAAGTTCACATATAATGTAGTTTCTTAAGTTAACATATAATATTGTTTCTTAAGTTCACATATAATGTAGTTTCTTAAGTTAACATATAATATTGTTTCTTAAGTTAACATATAATGTTGTTTCTTAAGTTAACATATAATATTGTTTCTTAAGTTAACATATAATATTGTTTCTTAAGTTAACATATAATATTGTTTCTTAAGTTCACATATAATGTAGTTTCTTAAGTTAACATATAATATTGTTTCTTAAGTTAACATATAATATTGTTTCTTAAGTTAACATATAATATTGTTTCTTAAGTTCACATATAATGTAGTTTCTTAAGTTAACATATAATATTGTTTCTTAAGTTAGCATATAATATTGTTTCTTAAGTTAACATATAATATTGTTTCTTAAGTTAACATATAATATTGTTTCTTAAGTTAACATATAATGTTGTTTCTTAAGTTAACATATAATATTGTTTCTTAAGTTAACATATAATGTTGTTTCTTAAGTTAACATATAATATTGTTTCTTAAGTTCACATATAATGTAGTTTCTTAAGTTAACATATAATATTGTTTCTTAAGTTAACATATAATGTAGTTTCTTAAGTTAACATATAATATTGTTTCTTAAGTTCACATATAATGTAGTTTCTTAAGTTAACATATAATATTGTTTCTTAAGTTCACATATAATGTAGTTTCTTAAGTTAACATATAATATTGTTTCTTAAGTTCACATATAATGTAGTTTCTTAAGTTAACATATAATATTGTTTCTTAAGTTAACATATAATGTTGTTTCTTAAGTTAACATATAATGTTGTTTCTTAAGTTAACATATAATATTATTTCTTAACTTAACATATAATATTGTTTCTTAACTTAACATATAATGTTGTTTCTTAACTTAACATATAATATTGTTTCTTAACTTAACATATAATGTTAATGTGTCTGTGATGTAAGAAGAGGTGATTCAGTCTAACAGGCGTCACACGTCACCATCTAACTGGGGACCAAACTCATTTTATCTACCACATGCACTCTTTACTGACAGAAGTATTGACATGCAATTGTTATCTTAAAGAGCTCTTTCTGCTCTTTTTAACCCATAAATTTGTTTTGTTGATGTAAATTAAACAAACTAATAATGCTTTACTTGAGAAATTAATGTAATTATTTTTCTCCTCGCCTTTTATTGTTTGATTAGCATTAATGCCAACACTTAACTCAAGCCACAAGACAAGATTTTTACAGATAAAAAAAAAGGAATTTCAATGACCAACTACTGGTCTAAAAATATTTGACTGGAAAAATTATCTTGTAATCAATATAATTTCAGTTCTGCTTTCTGAGTATGAATTATCATATGCAGTAAAAACAACAACACTCAAGCTCTGTAAAAGGTTTTGTTCAACTGACTGGCTTCTCTCCTGCATGATTTTATCTGAGTCTCTTTAGACATTGGAACCGGTCATGAATTATGAGCTTCTAGAAGTAGGATCACAATGTGTCGGTCATCACCGATGTGACGTTGAGAGTGACTGACTGAAAGTGAAATCCTTTTCACAAATAACATAATAGTCGTATTACGTAGAAACAATAAGTGCTTTCTATATATTCATAGTGCAAATAGAGAAATTTTTCAAGCAAGACAGATCTGTAGACAACTACAAAACCTGTTATAGTCTACATACTAATAACAGTCTAGATATGTTATGAAGCCTAACTTGCGAGCATCAGGGAGACACTCTCAAAATGCGGGGTATTAAAATTGCTTTTAAATACGCCTACATGTTTCGATTTAATGATCGCGGGAACACTCGGCGGTGCTGAGCGTACATTATACATTACAAGACATTAATTTTGTCAGACACTCTACAACGAATCCTCCTTTGATGTTTCTTATCGGCCAATGAGGGTCATTTTTGTTTGTGTTGAACAAAAAAAAAGTCAAATAATAAAAACAATTTCTACACAGACTAAACTGTACATGCTAAACGTACACAGCAACAGGTCTGTGCATGTAGTGGTGATTTCACTAGACTAAAGCACACTGGTCCCCTGTTAGATGGTCAAGTGTGACGCCTGATCGGCTGTAATAATTCACATTCTCACCATCTCTGAATGCTATGGCAAGGATGATAATACAATGTTACAATATATGTCGATTGTAACATTGATTTAGAAATTTAGCCAAGTGAATATTTTCAAAGTTAACATGAAATTGGCAAGAAATGTCAAAGCAACCAAAGAGATGTCACAGTTTACCATTTAACAGGGGACCTAAGTGTTCAGATCAACATTAGCACTATTCTATCTATCTATCTATCTATCTATCTATCTATCTATCTATCTATCCATCCATCTATCCATCTATCTATCTATCTGTCTGATCAAATTATCATCACTGATAGGACCTTCTCAGGAATGGGTTTTGATTGCATTCATACGTTGAGAAGTGTATTGGGGTTAAGCAAAGAAAATGTCAAATAAATGTAATATATATATATATATATATATATATATATATATATATATATATATATATATATATATATATATATATATATATATATAGTTAATTATAAGAGGCATTACTTCTGCCCTTGAACTGTTGACAGCTGGCTGACTCTAATTATATTACTACTTTTTATTACTATTATTATTATTTGAAAAATAAAGAAACTAAGTACTAACAAACTAACTATAATGACACTTCTCAATGTGTCAGTATTATAAGTACATATACGTATATTGTGTATGTATATATATTTATACAGTAAAAACTACATTTATTCAGACACCTTGAACATTTCACACATTATCACAGTTTATTTGCTATAGTTTAGATAATGGTAATAAAAGATGACAAGAACTCAGAGTTAAACTGTCAGAACAAATTCATCTTGATAATATCAGATAGCACTTAAGCAAAAAATGGTCAGGTCTATTGGCAGAATAATTTTTGGTCCCAAATATTTAGCAAATTTACTGGTAGTCCACTTTATGAAGAATTTCTGGTTATAATATGTCAAAAAAGTTTTTTCAAAATTATATATTGATTGTTGCATTAAAAAAATAAAATAAAAACACTGGTCCCCTGTTAGATGGTGAAGTGTGACGCCTGATTGGCTGACCTTACATTTAACAATATTTCACATTCTCACCATCTCTGAATGCTATGGCAAGGATGATAATATAATGTTACAATATATGTTGATTGTAACATTGATTTAGAAATTTAGCCAAGTGAATATTTTCAGTCAACATGAAATCTTGAAATGAAATGTCAAACAACCAAAGAGAGGTCGCAGTTTACCATTTAACAGGGGACCTAAGTGTTCAGATCAACATTAGCACTATTCTATCTATCTATCTATCTATCTATCTATCTATCTATCTATCTATCTATCTATCTATCTATCTATCTATCTATCTATCTATCTATCTTTAAAAAAAAAAAAAAAATTAGCCTCCAAGATCAAACCGGTCCCCAGTTAGATGGTGAAGCATGACGTGATCTGTTTGTTTGCCTTTACATTTAACAAATTACTTTTATTTATTTATTTATTTCTGAATATAATGGCAATGCTGATAATACCCTAAAAATGGAGCCTCTGAAAAATGTCAGTGCTAAACAGCTAAAGTAGCCTGGTTAAAAGATATTTTACTGAACTCAACTGAAATTTTTCAATGCAGCAAGCTAACATATAATATTGTTTCTTAAGTTAACATATAATATTGTTTCTTAAGTTAACATATAATATTGTTTCTTAAGTTAACATATAATATTGTTTCTTAAGTTAACATATAATATTGTTTCTTAAGTTAACATATAATATTGTTTCTTAAGTTAACATATAATATTGTTTCTTAAGTTCACATATAATGTAGTTTCTTAAGTTAACATATAATATTGTTTCTTAAGTTAACATATAATGTTGTTTCTTAACTTAACATATAATATTGTTTCTTAACTTAACATATAATGTTAATGTGTCTGTGATGTAAGAAGAGGTGATTCAGTCTAACAGGCGTCACACGTCACCATCTAACTGGGGACCAAACTCATTTTATCCAACACATGCACTCTTTACTGTCAGAAGTATTGACATGCAATTGTTATCTTAAAGAGTTCTTCATTTTACTTTATTTATGCTATACTCAAATTAGCTATAGTGTCTTGTTTGTTTTGTCTTAATATTTTTTGGTTTGACTGAAACAAATATATATATATATATATATATATATATATATATATATATATATATATATATATATATATATATATATATATATATCTGTGTGATTGCATTCATATATTGAGAAGTGTATTTGTATTAGTGTCAAGCCCAGAAAATATCTGCATGTCATACTAATTTATTAAACATTTTGGATTTCTATCAGAATATTTCTTCAATGGTGATATAGTGTGAATGTTTCAAAGTTTAGAGTTGCATTTAAATACAGTTAGATTGTAAAGAAAGACTTGGTACAATTGCCCTTGTGTTTCCACACACAGTTGCATTGCAGTCTATGGAGGTCCTCTGTTGGATAGGTAGACGTCACTCAGGTCCCCACTTGGCATGTTTTTTAAAAAAATTTAAAATGCATTTTTTCAGTTATATTATGAAAAAAGACCTCAAATGAAAATTTTGTATGTAATTTTTGTTTCTTAAAAATGACCAGAAACACTGGTCCCCTCTTGGTCAGTGTAGAGCGATAGTCCCCTCTTAGTAACATAGACGTGTATGTGTGCGTGTGTGTGTGTGTGTGAATTTAGTAAAATAAAATATTAAAAATATAATATAAATAAATATTTGATACATTTCATGAAATACACAAAAACTAAACATGAAATATATAATGGTGACACTTTAAATATAATAAAAAAGTTTATGGATTTCCTCATTTATAACACACTTGGTATTACTTAGTAATTTGTGTAATTACACTGTAACAAGGGACGTGTTTATAATAACGTGTAACTAATCATCTCTGTAATTTTTTTCATGACATGCGAGACCCGACGTGCGTTCGGGTAGACACTTGTGTGTTTGTGTGTGTGTGTGTGTGTGGGGAGGGGCGGGGGATGAGGGAGAACAAAATAATTCACGGGACTCCCGCAAAAAAGAAATATCTAAACATAAAATATCTAAAACAAATGAATTGTTATTAATGTATTGTACAAAAAGCAACATTAACTAATATAAAATATAAACACTTAACAATTAGAAGTGTATGCAGAGTTTCTATTTAGGCTAAAACACATATTTGCTGCGTTGAGCAAAATGCAGTGCTGAGATTTGCGTGCTCACAAATCCTCTCATTATAACACACGAATTGTAGACATTATGAAAGCTTCATCAAGCATATATTTATTGTGTTATAACAGAGATGTGTGAGATTGCGATGAACTGAGATGTCTTTTAGAGATTATAAACGCAACGCTCTTTGATGGCATTCTGCCAAACTAAACCACGCACGCAGCAGCCGCTTGCTTTAGATAGAAAAAAAAAATAACATTGTTATGAACATTCACAGAACACTAACAAATATTTACAAGGAGCATGTATGCTGGGATTTCATCAATTTAATGGAGAAAAAAGTAATGTAAGTAATTACTAATTACTTTTGAAATAAAGTAATCAGAACAGTAACGTGATATCTTTTAAAATGAGTAATCAGTCATTTGATTACATTTTCAGAGTAAATTGGCCATCACTGGTCAATAAACATGTCACATTAGTGTATTTGTTAACTGAGAAAAGCTAAATGTACCTTCAAAAAGGTGTCCAGGGATCCGTTCTCCATATATTCTGTTATTATCATCACTGGCTTACCTTGCAGAAATAAAACACACACATTTCAGCTTCAAGGTCTTATGTTATGTTATTATTATATGAAACATAAACAAGACACAAAACTGGTAACATAAAAATGTGGTAACATCTCATTTAACGGCTTTTATTCAAATCAAAAACATTTGTTAATATTATTTTTCAAACTTAATATTTTAGGTTACACCAACAATGCTAAACTGAGGGGTGAAATCAAGTATAAACGGCTCTTTTAGGATAACAATTGCATGTCAACACTTTTTACAGTGAAATACAGAAACAATCATTTTCAAAGACAATCATAATCAAAAGAGCTCCAGGCACTCACTCTTAGTGACGACCCCATTGAGGTGGATGATGTTGGGATGGTCGAACTGGCCCATGATGCTGGCCTCCCCCAGGAAGTCCCTCCTCTGATTCTCGGTGTAACCGGCTTTCAGAGTTTTAATGGCCACTGGGATCTCTCTCTTCCCTGGCAGCCGCAGTAAACCACTGCACACCTCACCGAACTCCCCTGCAACCGCGAGGCAGAGCCATCAGTGAACCGTGGCAGGAAAGAGCCAGACAATGAAACGCCTCATTGTGCTTGGGCAGATTTCCCTCGCAAGGTGACAAAGTGCAAAGCTACTGAGGGATGAACTTCCTTCTGAACGCATGAATAAAATCTGCCAGCGAACGCCAGTATTTATAATGTGACACTTCCAGAGTGGGATGTGAAACCTAAAGTTTAGCCCAATTCTCGTTTTTAGGATGCTTATATATGTGACCCTGCACCACAAAACCAGTCGTTAGTCGCTGGGGTATAGTTTTAGCAATAGCCAAAAAATATATATATATATGGATTTTAATTAAGGATCATTAGAATATTAAGTAAAGATTATTTTCCATGAATATAATTTGTAATTTCCTACCGTAAATATATAAAAGCTAAATGTTCGATTAGTAATCAGTAATTAGGAATTAGGAATTAATTTGGATATATTTAAAGATGATTTTCTCAGTATTTAGATTTTTTTGCACCCTCAGATTCCACATTTTGAAGATTTTGTCCCTTATTGATTCATTAAAAGCAATGTTACCTGCACTTTGAGAGTCCAAAAAGCATACCATACAACACTAAATTAATACCTGTGGCTCTTGGTGTTATATTGAGGTCTTATGAAGCAAAACAACCAGTCTGTGCAAGAAACTGAACATTATTTGTAACATTATTACCTGTAATCCAGAGCCTCAGACTCCGATTCTTTTCTGCAAACTGGTTCTTTATGACAGTTCGTTTCAGTGAACTTTAGTTCAGTTCACTGGTTTGCTTATGTTTACACAATTATATTATATTATTAAAGCAGCAAGTAATAATGTCAAATGGGGATGTTTCACATGTCTAAAGCATTTAAAGTGAATAACAAGTCTTCATCAACTCACCTTTTTACATAAACAATGAGAAACCATAAAAAACATTAATTCCTCCCTTACATTCATGTGCTTTGCTTTATAGGATCTCAATACATCGTACCGCAATGGGTATTTATTTTGTGTTGTCTGATATATGCTTTTTTACATTCTTAAAGATGGGCCATTGGCTTTTTATGAACCACCTATACATTTTATGAATAATCAAGGACCACAGTTTCAAATCTTTGGTAACACTAGTTTAAAGACCGATTCTCTCTATTAAGTTGCTTATTAGCATGAATATTATTAACATATTGCCTGTTTATTTGTATTTCTAAAGCATATATTCTACCAATGACTAAATTCTACATCTCTAATCAATATCTAAACTTAATAACCACCGTACTACTATTAATAAGTGGAAAATTAGGAGTTTATTGAGGCTAAAGTCATAGATAATGGTTTGGAGAATTGGACCTTGAAATAAAGTATGAGCAAATTGTCTTTACTGTTCTACTGAAGAACACAAGTCTCCTACATCTTGGATGGCCTGAGGGTGAATAAATTAACTGCAATTTTTCTTTTTTGGGGGGTGAACTACTCCTTTAAGTAACTATGTGGTTGCCGGGACATTCTGAGTGGTTGCTATGGTGTTGTTAGGCAGTTTATCAAGCATGTTTTATCCAACATAAAACTTTTCAGCAGTAAATGTTCACCAAGTTAGCTAACTGTAATTCTGTGCCTAAGGCCTGTTTTGTTTTAATCACTCACAACTCACTCACCGGCTCCAATAACCCGCTCAATGGTGATACAGGACACATCAATCTCCTTGGCGAACTCGTGGACGGCCTGGTTGGGATCTTCGTAGGTGTGAGGATCGATATACGTGCGGACCGCTGGGAATTTGACTGTGAGAGAGGACAAGAAACAGAGAGATAGAGGAGGAAATGTTGAATCGGGGCCCTTCACAGCTCTGGGGTTGGGTTATGTGATGTACCGTAAGCGGGTGAACACAGGAGATGCTGTTTGAGGTTTCATCTCTAGAGACCATGTTTGTTCTTCCCTGCTGCGCCAAGCACAACACACTGATGGATTGCTTTAGGACTATATAATAAGAATAAACCAAAATATGCCACACTTCTGTGTCACTGTATTATTGGCTACATGGTTAGTGTGGTTGTTGCCTAATGGACCAGTGAGGTTTTCGGATTACAGATAGGTGTTTCAGTAGCTGCAATGTTACAAAACAGAGAATTTAAGTCTTTTTATCAGTCCTTCTATTGCTAATCAGTGAATAATAATAATAATAATAATTATTATTATTATTATCATTATTATTAGTAGTATTATAAATAATTAATATAATAATAATAATAACAATAATAATAGTTATTATATTATTATTATTATTATTATTATTATTATTATTATTATTATTATTATTATTATTCTTAATAATAATAATAATAATACTAATAATAATACTAATAATAATAATAATACTAATAATAATAATAATAATAATAATAATAATAATAATAATAATAATAATAATATGTATTATTATTATTATTATTATTATTATTATTATTATTCACTGATTAACAATAGAAGAACTGATGAAAAGACTTAAATTCTCTGTTTATATTCAAACATATTTATAAAAAACATTATTATTACTATTATTTTTCATTATACAACACTGCATGCATTGTTAATAATAATTAGTAGTAATGTGAAAATATATTTTAAAATGTATTTATATTTTCTAAATGATTAGTATTTTTTGTTTAAAATGTTTTGCTATACATACACAGGTGCATCTCCATAAATTAGAATGTTGTGGAAAAGTTCATTTATTTCAATGATTCAACTTAAATTATGAAGCCTGTGTATTCAATTAATTCAATGCACACAGACTTAAGTAGTCTAAGTCATTGGTTATTGTAATTGTGATGATTTTGGCTCACATTGAACAAAAACCCACCAATTCACGATCTCAACAAATTAGAATATTATAACATGGGAATCAGCTGATCAACTCAAAACGTTGATGGTCTCTGATGGAAAAACATGGTCCATCAGACGTGTCAAGGAATTTGCTCAACCACAGACAACATCAGAGGCGTCTTATGTGGGCTAAGAAGAAACTGTCGCCCAGTGGACCAAAGACCTCTTTTCAGATGAGAGCAAGTTTTGTATTTCATTTGGAAACCACGGTCTTAGAGTCTGGAGGAAGGGGGGAGACGATCAAAGCCCAAGTTGCTTGAAGTCCAGAGTTAAGTTTCCACAGTCTGTGATGATTTGGGCTGCAATGTCATCTGCTGGTGTTGGTCCATTTTTTTTTTTTTTTTTTTGTAAACCAAAGTCACTGCACACGTTTACCAAGAAATTTTGGAGCACTTCATGCTTCCTTCAGCTGACCAGCTTTTTGAAGATGCTGATTTCATTTTCCAGCAGGATTTGACACCTGCCCACACTGCCAAAAGCACCAAAAGTTGGTTAAATGACCATGGTGTTGGTGTGCTTGTCTTGCCAGCAAACTCACCAGACCTGAACCCCAGAGAGAATCTATGGGCTATTGTCAAGAGGAAGATGAGAAACAAGAGACAAAAAACAGATGAGCTGAAGGATACTGTCAAAGAAACCTGGGCTTCCAGACCACCTCAGCAGTGCCACAAACTGATCACCTCCATGCCATGCCGAACTGAGGCAGTAATTCGAGCAAAAGGAGGCTATAACAAGTACTGAGTACATGTACAGTAAATGAACAGACTTTCCAGAAGGCCAACAATTCACTAAAACATTATTTTTATTTGGGCTTATAAAGTATTCTAATTTCTTGAGATAGTGAATTGGTGATTTTTTTTTTTTTTTTTTAAATGTGAGCCAAAATCATTACAATTAAAAGAATCAAAGACTTAAACTACTACTACAGTCTGTGTGCTTTGGATTTATTTATTACACGTGTTTCACAATTTGAGTTGAATTACTGAAATAAATGAACATTTCCACAACATTCAATTTTTTTTTTAGATGCACCTATATATATATATATATATATATATATATAATAGGATGATGGGTTGTAAAAATAATAAAAATAAAAAAAATAATTATCATTCATGCCAAGCTGCCCTGAGATGATTTTTAAGCTTATGATAGAACGAGATTATAGCCCACTGAACTCTGGCTGAACCCAGAAGTGTCTGTCTCTTTCGGTTAGACTTACTGTGTCCATTGTGGAAGTGCATCTTCTCCTCATCTGGATCTTGCTTGGCTTTGCTGTAGCCACAACGCCTGTGACAAAGAAGAGCTGTGTTACTGTTTATACACCACGGTTGTCTTTCTCTAAAAGCCATTTCTCTAAAAAAAAAAAAAAAAAACAACAACAACCATGAACTCATTTATTCTCATTTTTATATGTAATGCTGCTATTTGAAAGAGTGGATAAGGGGATAGTAATGGTTTTTATTTGCTTTCAACACAAGAATCCTCCAGAGGAGACTATCCAAACACACACACACATGCAGTATGACAGCTTAAACGCCAGCAGAGTGTTTGTATGCGTGTAATAATAAAGTGAACACTCAGACACAATGAGCTGCAGAAGAAGAGATATCCACTATAGAGCTGAGATACAGTATATGATCACTGTATTTCATCTTCTATTTTGCAAATAAGTTAAGTCAAAATACAATTACTGTATAAGTGTATAAAATATGAATTATCAAGAAATATAAAATATATTTTATGACTGATTTGAAATTATTGCTATAAGGTTATATATGAGAGATCTTTATTTGTAATTTAATTTCAATGTACTGTGATTAATTTGATTAAACATTTAAAGTGAAAGTGAAGTGAGTGAAAGTGACATTCAGCCAAGTATGGTGACCCATACACAGAATTTGTGCTCTGCATTTAACCCATCCGAAAAGCACACACACAGAGCAGTGAACACAAACACACACACTGTGAGCACACACCCGGAGCAGTGGGCAGCCATTTATACTGCGGCGCCCGGGGAGCAGTTGGGGGTTCGATGCCTTGCTCAAGGGCACCTAAGTCATGGTATTGAAGGTGGAGAGAGAACTGTTCATGCACTCCCCCCACCCACAATTCCGTCCGGCCCGAGACTAGAACTCACAACCCTTCGATTGGGAGTCCAACCCTCTAACCATTAGGCCACGACTTCCCCTTAATAATTTAATTCTGGATTAAAGCTAACAACTAACATTCAAACTAACTAATCAATAAATAAACAAACAAATTGAACTGAAATTAAATCGAATATAATAAACGTATATATAACTATGTAATAAACTTATAATAACAGCAGAAAATAATAAAATAACACAGTTTTAAACATATTACATTGTTATTTGTTATTAATGTTACAATTAATAATAACAGTTCCAAATGTTATTCTAGTGTTTGAACTGCATACTACTAATATTTTTTGCAGTATGCTACAGTATTGACATTTTCTGCATTTAATTCAAAAACACACATGTACTGGATAATATACAGTGCATGCTGCCAGGAAAACAGTATGTGATATGCAAAAATGTTACTATGAATGTTAGTCTATGGCCCAGTTTATGGCCCAAATTCCAAACAAGCCATTTCCCTTTCAGGCCGCCCCTTCTCTGTTTAGATGTGAATGAGTGTGAATGAATGTGTGTGAATCCCGTGGGATCTGGCCGTATGGCTGCAGTCTCAGGGAATACACATGCAGAGCTGAGGAGTCTGACCAGCATGTCGACCCTGAAGCCCCGCCTCTTCCGGTGGTCCACTTTCTTCTGAGAAAATGATTGGACCTCTGTGCTGTCACTCAGTCTGACATATTAAACCAAAATCCCAACTGGAAGAAAGGCTACTCTTCTGAGTAGTATAATCTTTATATGTTTATAAGGCTGCATGTATGATTAAGAGCTTTGCATCACAAGAATAAATTACATTTTAAAATGTGTTACATTAGAAAACAGTTATTTTAAATTGTAATAATATTTTACTTTATTACGGTTTTACTGAATGAAATAATCATTAGTAGTCTATTTTACAATGTTAAAAGTATTGTTCAGAATTGAGTTTCCACAAAAATATGAAATGTTAACTGATTTTTAGCTGATTTTTTTTTTTTTGTATTTGAGCAGTAAATTGGCATATTTGAATGATTTCTGAAGGAATATGTGACTCTGACAACTGGAGTAATGATGCTGAAAATTCAGCTTTGCATTAAAGAAATAAATTATGTTTCACTATATATTAAATCAGAAAACTGTTATAAGTTATAATAATATTTAATCGTATTTTTTTATAGTAATTAAATGAATGTAGTCTTGTTGGAAAAAAAAATAAAAATAAAAAATAAAAAAAAACAAAAAATGATTAAATATTCCCAACCCCAATACTTTTGAATGGTACCTTTAATGATGGCAGAATTTTGGTACCTTTCTGTACATTAATATGTCTTGCATATGTGAAGAAGTGTGATATTGTGTGCATTCTCAGCCAGTGTCCTCGACTCAGTCCAAAACCTTCACTCCATCACCTTCAGATGTCTGCGAGGATCATTCTCTGACAGCTTTACTAACAGCCCTGTCCTGCAGAAGCCTGTTCTCCAGTCAGCCTGCTGGAAAAGGCTTCTGACGGTGCCCTTGCAGCTCATTCATGAACATGTCTTGACCTAGTAAGGCCAAGAAGACTATTAACAACCCTGATTGCTTCCTGCAGGAGAAAGCGTGCTTCAAACCCATCTGTGACATGAAAGGTGACAGAAGTGTCAAGGCTGTGGTCTGCCTGATACACTGATATACACTTAAAGAGTAATTGCCTGAAACGACCGCGCTCTTGAGGGACATCCTAACCCTTGCTTAAACAATTCAACTGCCTTTCAATGCTTCTAAGCAGTTCAGCCAGCTGATGTCTGTTTGAGGTCTTGCTCTGGTGCCAATTGTCAATCTCGATGAGGACTTGACAGCATTGAATTAAAGGCTATGGCTGGGTTCAGGGGTGAGGGGTGAGGAGAGGGGAACATTGTTTGAGGTTAGCATTGGCTAGTTAGCCCGTTCTCCACTGACAGACATTCAAACCCTTGCAAAAGGTTGCTTAATTGTATTGCATGTGCTCTTGTAGTGTATTTCAAATATATTGTATACAAAAGTACTTGCATGTAATATAATATTAATTAAATAAAAGGCCATTTAAGAGAGACACTTTCATGATTTTCTTACCACACTTAAGTATGCTTTTAAAAGGCATTAGTGCCACCTATCTCTCAAATGAACCATCGCCATTCCTAATTGAGATTGTAGATAGAGTGTCAATGGTCCACTTGAGAGATAGGTGGCGCTAATGCACTTAAAAGTCTGCGATCCACCATAAAAAAAAAAAAAAAAACGATATAAATGCTGTTCACTTTCTTGCACAGACTGATCATTTTGTGTCTTTACATATCAATGTATTGTCACGATCTGATTTAATTTGGATTTGTTTGTGTATGGTGTATGTATTATTTATGTTTTATTATATGTTTTAGCCATGATTCCCATCCACTTACATTATAAGACCAATAGACTGCAACGGTTTGAGCTAAACATCCCAGTTTGTGTTCTACTGAAGAAACAAAGTCACCTACATCTTGGATGCCCTGGGGGTAAGCAGATAAACATAACGTTTTCATTTTTGGGTGAAATAACTCTTTAAGTTACATATAAATGACAATAGAATTATTTACCTTTCAATGGCCATGTAGAAGTAATTCAATGGCCATGCAAAATAATACTTGAGGTTTCCATTCAGGAAAGATTGGAAATGCTTATGGATTCCAATGCTAATAATAACTCTAACACTAACAGAACATGTTCGTCATCAGTAAGATGGAGATGTTTAATCAAACTTTTACAACTTCAAGTATAACCCCTGGATGCAGGAAATTATTATTATTATTTTAGAGAATGTCTCTTTCAATTTTAAACTCTATATTCTATCTATTTTACTTTAGCATAGCATTTTCATAAGCACAAACCAAAATGAACAAGTTTACATCTGCACCCACTGCACTTCCAGGATAATTCCAGTAAATTGCAGACTGTTTATTATAGATAGACAGAACATGGCCCTGTTTGTTTCCTCCAGCTAGCGAGGACAATAGCATGCATAACTGTCTCATTTTAAAATGTTGTGGCTGAAATGCTAAATAGGACAGTGTGTATGAAACAGGATATTGTTTTTGGCTCCTCGTCTTGCTTTGCCATTGTGTTTTGTGATTATGGAAACACCGCTCCCATTATTTACATTAAGATGCAAACAGGACCATATTTTTCCTACTGTAGAACTGTGGTCAATGATCAGAGATGTAGATATGGATGCCTGGATTTCTGAGATGACAGTCAGCTAAATCCATTTATATGTTCAGATATATTCACAAGATGGTGATGGTGTAAACCTACATTAAATAATTATGTCATTCTCATTTTATCTTTTTTTTTCTTCTCTTTTGTATGAACCTTAGTTTCAGGCAATTACCACCGTTATTAGTGTATAATAAGTACAATTTCAGTCATGAGACAATCATCCAGTAATTTTAAAACTTACCACAGTTTAATTTTAGTAATAATAAGAATAAAAAAAAAATAAGAATAAAAAAAAAATCATTTTATGATTTTCGTGATTAAAAAAAAAAAAAAAAGTATTATTGTATGATTATAATAATAGATCTGACAACATTTTTTTTTAATTTGTTAATTATGTCTTCAATTAATCAGATTTTTTTTCTCCAAAAAGCCATATTTATTTATTTATTTATTTATTGTTTATTTATTTGTTTGCTTACTTCTGGCTTATTTACTCAAAAAAAAAAAAAAAAAAAAAACCTCCAGGGATGCATGGATGGATGAATACATGTAATGTTCTATAAACTGCATAATTAATGCAGCAAAATGTATATTTTTGTTCTTTTTTTTTAGTTTATCAGATAAATGGAAATACTCACATGACTTTCTAACATTTTCAGATGAAGAATCCGATCGTAAGATGTAATTTTTCTTGTCTCGAATGCATCAAATATCACACATATCTGTCTAAGCACCTGACAGGGCAAGCCGTGCTACATCCTTCCAGTATGAGTTTGTTTGAAGCGCTTGATATAAAGTGTGTCTCATCATTTATTCCTGTAGCAGTTCACTTTGCAAGCTTTGTTTTCCAGATGCATTTTGTCCATAGATATGCTAATTCACTACTTTAAAGTAACATGACAGACTGAGATTTTGTGTGCAGAGTGCACAGATGTGATAATGCCTGTTATGGAGTCTTCTTACCTGCCACTCATCAGGAAACCTGTGACCAAGGCGATGAGGATGATGGCCACAGTGACAGCGACGGCGATGATGGGCACCTGACCCTGATCACTGGAGGCCGCTACTGCTGGAACACAGACACAAGAGAGACAAGAGCACGGCTTGAGAGCAGCTCCGTGCCGTTTCATCACAATCACTACCTCGTCTCCTGCTAAATACATAGATAATTACTGTGAAATATCAATTATTACACACAGCCAACACTATCTAGCATATTAACACAACATTTACAGGATTTGGAGAGCTCATCCTTTTGTACGCTCTTTTAATGTGCATCAGAATTCAACAAGTTTGTGTGTCAAGTGTTGAGGTACAATCTTCCAAAACATCCTATACGTCTTTGCTTTGTAGGTGATTGCATATGCAGATACCTGTTGGGATATTTGTATTATTATTGTGTGTGTATGTGTGTGTGTGTGTGTGTGTGTGTGTGCATAAAATAACTATAAAAATCAATAATCAAAGTCACAAGCTTAGCATTACATGTAGCATTTTTTCTGCATATATTAACCCTTTGCAATAGTGACTATGTTATTTTGTGATCCATATTTTCATACTGGTGATAATTGATGGACTCATACAGCTACCTACAATTATTATAAAGGGGTAAAAGCATCCACTAATGCTCAAAAAAAAAAAAAAAAATTGAGAAAAATGATGGATAGAAAAATGCGAGCACGATTAAGTTCACATTTGTTTTTCACAGCACTATGAATGGGGCATTTTTATTAAAGACTTGAGATATTATAATTGTTGTGTGTTGTTAGCTTAAGCAGATTGTGTTTGTATATACTTGTGACTTTGATAAAGATCAAATTATTTTTTATAACCAATCAATGCAGAAAACCAATCGATCCCAATGGGTTCTCATACATTTTCTTGCCACTGTAGGCTACATATATCAGAATCAGTTCATTGTTTTGTGTTTCGCTTACAGTACGGGCTTGTTTCAAACTCAAAGCGTCGACTGAACCCTCCGTAGCCCGCAGAGGTGCGAGCTCTAATCTGAAAGATGTACGCCGAGGAAGGTTTAAGGCCGTCCACCAAAACATCCGTCTCCTTTGACTTGATGATGGTGTAGCTTGTTTCCTGATCCTACAGAACCACCAGAATAAAAGAGAAGACAAAACCGTCAGAGAGGGAGAAAACGAGGGATGAAGGCATTTATTGCATCTCATGAGAGAAAGGCAAAGTGTGTATGTGTTGTGGCCAGTAGTGAGGATCGGTTTCATGGTCTTCAATGGCTTTGTTTTAATGACCTGCGTTAAGTGCTGTGTCCATTAGCTTCCATACGAGTGGCTGTGGGTCGTCATAGCTTTTAGGTTTTCTAAGTGCATCATATCAGGGTTTCACAGAACAGTCCAAAACACTGAGGTCATGAGGAGCAGAGGCTCGTTTTCAGCCATATTTGGTCTTTAAATGGCTCAACAAAGCAACCGGCAAACGCTGCAAGGTGAGGAGCAATCAGAGACGGCGATCGGAGAGCAGATTTAGTTTCGTGCTTTGTGAGGGTTGTCGCCAGTGGGGTGGTAGACTGAGACGCCCAACCCTGCTGCTGGTAACATCACTTCATTAGAGGATGAATCCTGTCATCATTTGCTCATCATGGTGGTGTACAGATGCATTACTTTCTATCTTCTGGAGTAATTTTTAATCATATGCTGGTCGCTCTTTTCCATGCATTTACAGTGACTGTGGACTAGAGAGGTCAGGCTTGAAGAGTGAGCAGTTAACTACTGGAACTGGAGCAATAAATCACTTCAGGACCAGAAGAATGAAAAATTCAGACTGAGTTTTTTGGATTTCATTCAAAATATCCAAACTAAATAATGATTTGTTGATAAATTAGATACTTCTGTAAACAAATCTTAGATACTTAGATCAACGATTGGTTATTTCAGTCAAAGTTGCTCTTCTATCAGCTTGAATCAGTCGGCCTATTCTCCTCTGACCTCTAACATTAACAAGGCATTTTCGCCTTATACTGGATGAAAATCTGGTGAAAATCCCATTAACTGAGCAGATTGTGAAATACTCAGACCGGCCCGTCTGCCACAAACAACCATTGCATGTTCAAAGTCATTTAAATCCTCCTTCTTCCCCATTCTGATGCTCAGTTTGAACTTCAGCAAGTCGTCTTCACCACATCTAGATGCTTAAATGCATTGAGTTGCTGCCATGTGATTGGCTGATTAGCAATTTGTGTCACCAAGCAATTGAACAGGTGTACCTAATAAAGTGGCCGGTGAGTGTATAGGTGTTTCTCAATGTCAAGGAAGGATCCTCAGAAGCCAGTATTTCGAGGATGCTACGTCATCAACATCCGTCGAAGGACTGTTCCAATGTCGAGGATCCTCGGAATTTCAACCAAGGACTGAGTCCTTCGTTCTAAGAATATCCCATACACAGGAAAGGATGCATATGTTTATCCTTGGCGCTCTTCACGCTCTCAAATCACCCACAATCCTATGCGCGCAGCTTTGCTATCTAACGTTAGTTCAAAAATTAAAAAATGTCGAACATTAACGTAGTCGGAGCTTTAACGGTTTTTATTTACGTTACCAAACATTTGTTATAACTGTAGTAAATATAAGTAAAGTTTGACATTTAAATGCCAGTACAAATTATTGATATTGTAACTTATACAAATACAAATGGTTAACTGAACCGCACCTGTCATTTAACAATTGGTTGCGTCAACGGCATTTATTTTAAAAATAACTAATTAAGTTGTCCAAAGTAATTTAATGATACCATTCACAGCGTTATTTAAACGGACCTTTTCACTGACGTAATGACGCAATGACGGGCACTTGCTAGTCTGTTCCATTTACATGTTCTCCGAATGCTAAAGAGGAGTCTCGCCTAGCCTCTGAAGGAAGTGCCTTGGAAGGATCAGTCCTACCAAGGAAGTATCCTTGACATTGAGAAACGCCTTATATTCACATAGAAAACAGCTTCTAAACAGTGACATTATTTGACAATACTACTGTTTTTACTGTATTGTTTTATCCAATAAATGCAGTCCTGCATAAAAGACCTCTGACCTGAACTGTACTGTACACCTCTCTAAATATTCTAGTCTATTATTTTGTTGTTTCTTTTGATTTTGGCGTGAAATGTAACCTGTGCATGTTTACATCATGCGGTATTTACCTTCTCAAAATACTTGATCTCATACTCCAGGATGATGCCGTTGGGTCGGTCGGGTTCCTGCCAGGACACTGAGATGCTATTCTTCGCCGTCTTGCCTTTCTTCACCACGGTGATAGGAGACGGGGCTGAGAACAAAACAGTTACATCTCAGCTTACTTTTCACCTCAAATCAAGCAGAAAATGTATTTTCTTGCGTGATGCAGTAAAGCCCTGATGCAATGTGCTGTAATTGTCATGTGTAAGTTTCCAAGTCTATACATTTGAGACTTATATTAGATGAGTCTAACCCCTCAGCAATTCCTAATTGAATGAAAATATCATATTGTGCTAATTACTTGAATGAGTTTCATATTGTTCAGAGGAATAGTGATCCAGAAATATGAAATATTCTAAACTTCAGTGGTAGAGACAATCAGACAGAATGTCTTTCATCTTAACTCGATGATCGCTTTAAGAAAACGCTTTGAACGTGGATTCAGGCAATGACGTACTTCAATGTTTGTCCAACCTAATTACTGCAGATGAAAAATGCATGGTGTAATCTGTCCTGATTTACCTTCTTGCCATAAAGTCCCAGACATTACATCACTCAACAAGCATGACATTATGTTATGGTTTATATAATTTATCCATAAAACACTGATACTACTTAGAAAATAACTTTGTTAAATATTCGCAATGTTAGATGATAGTTTTACAATTCAAATGGAGTTTAAACTCAACACATTGAGTGCATATTTCTGAATAAACCATTACACATATTTCATTGGGTAAGAGTCATTTTTTGTATCTTAAAATCACTATAAAGTATAACGTGAAGTGACTACATATATTTATATAGATATTTAGTGTTTGTGCATACTTTTTTGCCAGTTAAAATTAGGTATCATTTTTGTGTGTGTGTGTGTGTCTTATGCAATAATTCATACATTCAGCTGTATGGCTACAGTGCTAATAATATCTGGGATATTTTTAACGCATTCTCATCCCAAGGCATCATATACTTTTTACATTTCGTCAACATCCTACGCACACGGTACCCTCTAGCATCAATATTAGACGCAGATTATGGGTTAGGGTTAGGGTTAGGTTTAGACCGCTAGGGGCCTTCTGACCCATATTTATATGCGTCTAATATTGACGCTAGAGGGTGCCATGTGCGTAGGATGTTGACGATATGTCAAAAGTGTCAGTATATGATGCCTTGGGATGAGAATGGCCTGGGTTATTATATATTATAGGCCAATACATTTGAGACAAACTTTATACTGTTACTAGTTCCTGTTGCACTGTAGGGATTAAGAAATAAGAAAAGATCCTAAAACTCACATCCTGTGTAGAATAAACACATAAAACATATTGCAAACTAAAACTTTAAATTCAATTGTTGATTTTCCAAATTCTCTCTTTCATGCCTCAGTTTTCCTCCCATACGGCTGTGTTTGGTGTCACTTATAGCACACATAAAAAATAAATAAATAAATAAAAAAATACCTTTCCTATCTGTTTATATGTGAAGTGCTGAAATCAAACCCGGCTTTGTATTCCTCTACAGAAGTGTCGGACTGTGTCCATGAGATAAATCGTGTTTAAGTTCTCCGGACGATCCCTCAGGCACTGATCCAATAGCTCAATAGAAGCCCATGATAGGAAAGCAAAGAAAAGCCTTTTCCCCATCCTCTCTTTCCCAAACAAAGAGTAACTGTATCCTTTTTGCTCAGACAAAACTGTAATCATTCCTATCTTAAAAGCCTGAAACGGTATACTTGGCAACCTGATCTTCAGGCCTTGAGGAGAAGAGAGGTATTGTGGAGGGTAGATGGGCCACTTAAACGGTCTGGCAGACTGTTAAATGTTTGACTTTCAGTCAGGCTGGAGACACGGCCCTTTGAGTTATTGATTCTCAATAATCCTTAAGGTCAGCACAGGGAATTTTGATTTATATTGGTGATGGCAAGAAACAAAAGCATCAGCAGGGGATCCATCAAACAAAATAGTCATGCTGTGTGACAGTGAGTGAGAATATATATCCAAATAGACGAAAACAGGTAGGCACGCAAAATCTTTGGCCACGGAATCACACTCCCATAGATTTACACAGAATCTGAATGCCTGAAATCACATGTTATATTCTCATGAGATTATTTTGTAACGTAAATCTATGGGATTTTTCTGCTGAAGTTAAAAAGGGTAACTCACCCAAAAACAGCATTTACTTACTCATTTTCAGAATTAATATATTTTTTATATATTAATGGACACCAACATTTTTAAGCTTCATATATATACACACACGCCAATGTTTTGGACTTGTTTTACACATTTTAGTTATTATCCTGTGTTTATTAGTTCCTGTCTGTCCCTTAGTTCTTCGTCTGGTCTACCATTTGGTTACACGTCTTTGCTGGTTCCCATGTTAGATTTTCCCCTGTGTTTTGTACAAATCCTGAGCTCCTGAGTTCGCTCGAGTATCACCCCTATCCCCTGAGTCGAGAGATGCCTCTAGCCCCAGACCAGCATCAAGAAAGATATGCATTCCCCATATCCGGCCCAAGGAGGGTACCAGTCACCAAATAAAGCCCAGATAGGGCCACAGCTCTCGAGTTAGACCTATGGAGGACCTCTAAAGACGATATTCTGCACAAGGATTTTTTTGGAGGGGGTTAGTAAGGGTCTGGGCCGAGTGATTCGCCATAGCCTCCTGAACTGTCTGCTCTGCCATGGTGGCCCGAACTCCCTGATCCCCAATGGGTGCCGGATTGGATAACCACTCTGGAGGCCTGCCGTCCCGTGTCTGTCCTGAGGGGCCTCCAAAGCGGGGGAGTTATGTCAGTGTCTTGGATTTTTGTTTTTACTTGTTTTACCTGTTTTAGTTCCTGGTTTTCTGTATTTGGTTTAGTCCATTGATTATTCCACCTGTGTTTTATTGTCCTGTGTATATTAGTTTCTCCCTGTTACTCAGTTCTTCGTCCCGCCTACTATTTGGTTATATGTGTCTGTGCTAGTTTCCATGTTGGGTTGTCTCCTGTATTTTGTCAATAAAGACATGTCTCATGCGTGCTTGCAGCAGGACACATCATGACAAATGTGTATATATATATATATATATATATATATATATATATATATATATATATATATATATATATATATATATATATATATATATATATTAGTGCATTAATGATGACAGAATTTTCATTTTTGCATGAACTCATACACTGGTCATACACTGTAAACGAACAAATAAACAAACAAAAAAAGTTTAAAGCAAAAAAAAAAAAAAAAAAAAAAAAGAATAAGTTCTGTGGTTTGCAGAACGTTACATACAAATATAAAAAAAACAAATAAATAAATGTAGTTTGTAGATAGCTTAATGTAGTCAAACTACAGTTAATCAATCAATCAATACAATTTATATTAAAAAAAATATATTAGTACATGTTGGAATTAACATTAACTGTGATTAATTAATGCTTTAGAATAATTGTACACTGTTAGTTCATGTTTCACTTAGTTCACTAATATCGTTAACCAAGGAAGACTATTGTAAAGTGTTAAATCTTTCTTAAAATAAACTGAAATCCACCTTAAAAACACAGGTGGTAAAGAGAAAGTAACATGATAAATAAAAGTTAATCATAAGTAGCTTTTCCAAGTCGTCACACACAATAGCACAAAACTGTATTTTACTGTGGAATGACATGAAATGTCCCATTAGATCTAATGCAGGTTTGTAACGTAGAGTATTTTGGCTTGATTTGATCATACTTTCAGTAACATGTAAGTGTAAAGCCCTTTTCACCATATATGACAATCCATCTAATTCCACAGATATTCCCCTAAAAAACAACACAGAAAATATAAAAATGTGTGCAGATTTAGTGCAGACCTATACGACCTTCCACTGTGTAAAATGTCACACTATTTTTAGCTTAGTGAGAGATTTAATCTACCACGTTTCACAGAGTACATTGTGGACCATCTAATAAGTGTGATAAATCTGGATACTGTTTGTTACAGCTTGAGTTTCCGAAAAAAAAAAAGAAAGTTGTCAATTACAGTTGTAAAACAGTGAGTTACAAAACACAGTTAGCTATATGCAAAGGTAATAAAGTCCTCGACAGACTCATAGTGCAAAGGTCCCGCCAAAGTGCCACCTCTCGTTCATTAACAGACGAACGGCAGCATTCTCTAGGAAGCGTGTCAGAGGAAGTGTGATGATAGCACTCTGATTAATGCCTCCAAATGGGAAGTGTTGCCTTCATCTAGTGTGAGAATCTTCAAACTCGAAAGGCTTGATATCTGTGCCAGCCGACAAAACAGCACTCATGTAGCAAGCTATTTTTGTATTTTTTTCACAACCCGAGCCGATTTAGCTTGGTTAATTGCAGCTGCCAACACAAATCCAGCTTTGCGTGAGCAGCATCAAAAATCTGGATCACTTCCTGGCTATACAACACTGACTCCAGGCAGCACTGGTTTATGTGTTGGTGAAACCTTCTAAGCAAATATTTGCATGTCATTTAATTGAAGTAAGCATGCCGGGCCATGGTAAGAAAGGTCATCTCCTCCGCTCTGGCCCTGAATGACTGCCAACGCCAGGATCTTAACAGGCTGTGTTGTTTCTTAACAAGTTATTTGGGGAGCCCTGCCGAGAAACAAGTGAAAAACCCCTGGCAGAGCAGAGTGGCCCATCAGCCAAATCTAGGCCCGAGACATAACTCCTGCCAACAGATTCCTGTGCCAGCCACAGTCCTGACCTGAGAACTATTATCTACAAAACACAACCTTAACTCTTTGCCAAACAAATCTGCCCTTATAACATCTGACTAGAAACAAGAGTGCAGATTCTAGGACGTTTGTTTTCCATAAAAATAAAAAAAAACAGCTTGAAACCAAAATAGATTTGAAACTTGAAAACTTAAATTGTACTCCAATAATCGATGTTTCATTTACGACTACAAAATTATATGTATATATATATATATATATATATATATATATATATATATATATATATATATATATATATATATATTATATTATTATATATATAGAAATATATTATATTTTTTATTTTTATTTTTATTTTTTACTTTTAAACATTTTAAGTACCGTGTTTTCCGGACTATAAGGCGCACCGTATTATAAGGTGCACCTTCAGTGAATGGCCTATTTTAGAACTGTTTTCATATATAGGGCACACCGGATTATAGGGCGCATAGAATAGAAGATACTGCAGTCAAACGTTTGATTGGATTTGCGTTATGCATCCACTAGATGGAGCTGTGCTAAAGAGAATGTCAACATTATGACAGAGCGCCTTGATCCATACATAAGGCGCTCTGGATTATAAGGCCTTCTCAAAAAAAATATATATATATTACAGTAGTGTGGAAAATACGGTAGTGAAAAAAACAAAAGGGCTGAAATGATTAGTCGACATTATCGACAACATCAAAAAAAACAAAACAATTGACAATTTTTTTTGATTGTCAAGTAGTTGTTTGATCTCATAAGACCTAATGAGAACCTGCAATAATGCGGTTTGACCAGTGTGGCGCTGTAGCGCAAGACTGTAATGCAGCCCTCCTGGATGCAGCTAAAGAGAAGAAAACAGTGCTTCAGTTCAGAGCAAATGTTAGAGTGATGTTTGGATGAAATGCTTTCCTCTTAATAACAAAATAAACACAACAAAACTACAGTGTGAAAGCAGCAGTTAAGAAAGCATCTGATTACAGCAATGTGGATGTTACACAAGCGCTGCCGTTCGGTACTCCAGTAAAGTCCAGTCACCTCACGTTTATTTATATACTGTAACTTATTACTTTGTGCAATATATTGGCTTAAAGGGTTAGTTAAGCCTGAGCCTGACAAGTATATTTTGATTGACAGCTTTTTTAAAGCCCGAACCTGTTTACAGCCCGACATTATTCAAATGTGTGCATGCACACAGCTCTTTTGCCTTTTGTCAACATTGAGTCATTTATTCATGTTTTAACATAATTTATTCATAAAAAATTAAAAAATTATGATACATTTTAAATTAAGATGGAGTTTGCAATAACGAAATTAAGATAAAGACTCCGCCGGATTTGCTTTGCACTAGATGATATTTAATAAAAGAATAATGCCAACATTAGCGTAAATACTCTGTCAACATTATGCATTTAAGACTCAATGAATATTTAGTTATCATTTGAAAAACCTTTACTCACAAAGATTGGGCTAAGTCTACATGTTTTTGTGGAGGAAAATGACTGAATCCACTGTAGATGTCTTCTGTGTGTTCCTGCGCTCACTGATGGTGCGTCATTGTTCACGCATTATTCTCATTATAAACATGGTCAAAACTTTTCCACACCTCAGACTTTGCTTTAGTTGCTGGTGCAACCAAAACGTAATCACCAGAGGCAAGCCTCCGTTACCCCTACTCAGCATGCATTTTCGCATCTTTCTTGCGCTAATCGTAACACATCACATGACCGCTCGTTTACCGCGCAGACCGGAGCGCGAGCACCAAACCCGGAGCAAGCCGTGTAAGATGATAGAAATTAAGCCCGAACGCAAAGATCTTCAGCTTTAACAAGGTGTTTTAAGAGAGATTATGTTGTGAATAAAATGATAATAATAATAATAAAACGTCTTATCACTTACCTTAATTTTATTTCTTATCCATAACATGACTTAAAATAGGGGATGCTAGGCAGAATGATTTGTCATTCAGTTATTTTTCATATAGCTAATGAAATGGTGAATAAGAGGGGTTTTCGGTCATCTCATTTTGTGTGCCAAATATATGTATTTGTACAAATTAATTGTAATTACATAACTTTCAAAACATTAATTTCAAAAGCTGAAGTGATTACCGTAATTTGTTTCTTAGAATATGTATAAATAAATATTTTAGCTAATTGCAAAAGCTGAATAATCAATAAATGTCTATTGATTAATCAGTGAAATAATCAATGATTAGTCGATTTACCATTTAATTGTTAGATTAATCGATTATCAAAATAACACTACAAACCCAGGCTCATTGGAAATACATGCAGGTGGTACTTTATGAAACGATTTGCTTTTGAAGTTTTGAAAATGAAAAGTCCTTTTCTCACTTTTTATTATGTTGGTACAGACATTTATTGCACCACTTTTATTATGTTGCTCCAGGAACATATTGCAGTTGCTCAGTGTTGCTAAAGGTTGAATGCTCTATCGTGTTTGAAAATAAACTCTACACCAAACCAAACACTAAACCTACCCAATAATTTTAACGAAAGCAAATGTTATTTAAAAATACATTTGCTTATGCAACGATACTATTTTAACTTCCTTCTAATTAGGTTAAAGCTATTTAGTTAAACTATAGCTTCACAGGATTCATATTTGAACTCTTCACCTCACAAGTGCAAAGATATATCGCGAGAGTTACCAAGCAAACCCATACATATGAAGCTATATTTTTGACTAACATTTAAAGTATCAGTTTTTATGCAAAGACATTTTTTTTAAGTCATATGATTGTGCAACGAATTGAAACTGAAAACTGAAACTCTAGCCCTATTAATCAATCATGCATGTGAGAAGGAAAATGTATCTAAATTTTCCTGCCTCTAGTGTTCATTTCAACTGGAAACTGCAGAAATTTGTATGGTAACGGAGGTTTGTTTTTTTTCTTTTAATTTAAGTTTTGCAGAAACGTAGTTAAAGGCACTTTGTGACATTGTATGTGAGAAACTGTACGTTAAGCAAGCATGTTTTGATATTAGCCCACTTAGCTGTATGCGTATTGCGTAATATAATGTGACACTACTAGTTGTGAAAGTGAACATGTGTTAATGGAAAGCTACACCATTTAAAAAAAGTCTGTCAACCAGTTGAAAGTTAGTCGTGCTTCTACTTTTAGTTACACTAGTAAATCCCTAAAATTGATCAGGTCACCATCTGCAGAGACTCAAACGATCCATTGACGGAAGTGCTGAGTTTAGTAAATCACAAGTGCTCCCAGCCGCATGCCAGAAGAGCTTTGCTGAGAGGCTTTGAGAATACTTAGTGTCACAACTCTTTTCAGACCGATGCGTCATGCACTCAGCTGTCAATGAGAAAATAGTCTAGGCTCACAAAATAATTCGTCAAAAAGAGCTCCACAAATGCCTCCACTCATGCGTCTGTCGTCATTTATCATGGAAAGCACTTGAGAGGCACGCCAATGCTACACGCTAATCACTCGCACCTGCAAACTATCCAGTTTGTTTTGAAATCCCGCTCGAAAATGCTAGAAATTAGCGTGCATTTGATCGGCCCGTACAGTCTGCTCCCAGTTCTAAAAAATCCCTCCACTTGTGAAGTAAAAACAGAATTTATGTCATCTACATCTTTGTAAAGATTCAGATTAGCGAGCTAGCGTTCCGCACACAAGCTTTGTTGACTATGCGTGGCAGCTCGCCTTGTGCTGCAAAAATTATCATTTTGCTTGTCATAATTAATAGTGTTTTAAAGAGCATAATTCCTCTGTTGATTTGAGAGTAACTTAATGAGCTGAGCAGATGTTGAAGTCGCCTCTTCAGAGGGGAAATATGGAGCCTCACGAGCCCAGTGAAATAAATTAGCACCTTAAGACTGTTTCTGTACGCCTTGTAAACGCATCTGCTGTGCTTTGTGAAAGAGATGCATCGGCACAGAAATAGGCACAAATATGATGTTAAATATTTCTCCCTAAATTAGAATGCAGTGGCTGTGCGTAAATGTTTGCAAGAAAGAC
This sequence comes from Carassius gibelio, assembly GCF_023724105.1. Classification (NCBI taxonomy): domain Eukaryota; kingdom Metazoa; phylum Chordata; class Actinopteri; order Cypriniformes; family Cyprinidae; genus Carassius; species Carassius gibelio. The sequence continues at coordinate 18,961,238 of NC_068380.1, read as the reverse complement.
CTGAGAGTTTAGGATAATGGATTGGGCAAAGTGAAAATAAATGTTTAAGGCTGACGGCACCTGCATCTGTTATTGTGTTGCAGCACTGTGCGTGTGTAAGCTGGAGCGACTCTTCCCTTTTTCTAATATTGATTTATAGGTCACTAGCGGTGTGAAGTTTTCATGGTGTTTAACATTGCTTTGATCGTCAAAGCATTCAATAATGACTATAAGAATCTGACAGACCAATGCAACACAGCCAGGAGTATTTATTTTATGTTATCAAGATCCTTTTGTCTCTCTTTTGTAACTTAAAGAACACATTGCAAATGTTTGAGAAGGTATTTCTGAGTCATATTGGTTATTTTACCATTATTATTGCATTGTCATCACAATGTTATTATAATACCAAACTGTGTGATCATATCAAACATTACAGAGTGTGATACAATCAACTACTGGACCAAAAAAATAAATAAATAAATAAAAATAAAAAAAATAAATCCATCAAACGCATTGCTAATACTGATGTTTGTTTTCCCTCCAAAAATTAAACTAAATTCCCAAGACAACTGTTTTGCTTTTAACAATTAGATTTGAAATATTTAAATAATAATAAAAATAATAGAAAGCTAGAGTATTGCTTAATAAACTGCATATAATATAATAAACATATCTTATTTTTATTAATTGATATTTTTATATGGTTTGTATACTATTCTATGTATAAATATTTTAACATTTATTTTAAAATTAATGTAGGCTACTTAATATTTCTTAATATTTTGAATAAGCTTTTATTTTTTTATATTTTTAGTTTTCATTTTAATACATGTAAAAGTTACATAGACATTTTACATTACAATTTTTTTCTTAGTAATGTTATGTGCTTTTGATATTTTTATTATGTTTATATTTCTATTTACTTTGTATTTATGTATTTAGTAATAGTAGTAGTAGTTTTATTATGTCAACTTAAACATTTTTATTTATTTTTTTTCAGTTAGATCCCAATGCCACATTTCTAATTTTCAAAAAAAAAAAAAAAAACATTTTCTTGACTATCTGTTCTAGTATGATTACCGGAAAAAAAAAAAAAAAAAATACGTAACATATATTCACTATTCACTATTCAGAGTTTTCCCTCAATAAACTAGTTGATGTAGCATGTGCTTTATAAGTACTAATAAACAGACAATATACTAGTAATATGCATGCTAATAAGAAACTAGTTATTTTGAATCTATGGTATTTAACTTTTTTTTTTTTTTTTTTTTTAAAACAACAACAACACCGATTTAATTACGATACCATGGCAACGAAAGGTTGTCAGTTTAATATTTTATACAATATATTAAGACATAAACGCAATGCACTGCATTGTTGGAATGTCCCATAATGTGTTTGCTTTGAATTCTGGCCTACAAAAGATCCTCAAATAGAGCTGTGCTTCAAACGAGGGAAGACAAAAGCAAGATAATAGGAAAGTGATTTTCAGTCAGACAACACATAAAAGCCTGTATTCCCCCTCAATATTTCAATAGCGATTCCCGTTCAGACAGTCGAGCACCTTTGTGAGCACATCTGGTCTCAGAACTCCAGCCAAACCTCTCGTTTAGCCTCCAGCCATCCAGGTCATATAAAACATGACGGCTTCTCGACACACAGACCAAACCGATTATCCTGACCGCAGCGGCAGAGCGCTTATATTCTGCTGCAACCTGCACTCGCCTTACGGAAAACCTTTCATTTCAAAGAAGCCTTATCAACACTAACACCTCCATGATACACATAACAGACTTGACACACACACACACACACACACACACACACACTCACAGACACACACACAGGAGTCCCTCTCCGCCATCTCTGCCAATTCACAGCTATTACAGGCTCTCTTTCAGATAAAGCAGATTACACTTCAGTGTCCATTAGGGTCATCATTAGCTTAATGTAAAGTCAATAGCAGTCAGAAAAGGTGCCTTTGTATTGAAAAGGGTTTAGGGCTGGTTACCCCTGTTATCCACACACCCCTGAACTTACATATGTGATAAAGATGTCACACAACAAACATGAGAAATGGCATAAATTCCACAAATTGACTGGTCAGAGAGCGCAAAAAAATAAAAATAAAAAATCATAACAATATAATTTTACTTTATAAGAATTGTCCTTATTTAATTGTAGTATTATTATGCACATTATTCCAAATTAAAATGTTTGTTTTCTTGTGCTTTCCTAAAATCTGATGACTTCCACCATCCCTGAAGTGATTTTCCTTTTCTATTATTATTATTATTATTATTATTATTATTATTATTATTATTATTATTATTATTAGAAAGCCCAAAATATTATAATATAACAGAATATTAATTTAATATGTCTGAAATCATTAAATGTTAAATAATTTAGAAATTTAGTTCAAACTAAATACAGTTTTTTTCTGACACTTAATTAAATGAAGAGTTTAAGAAGTAAGACTTCATTATTAAACGTAATTTCATAATTTATTCTATTGTATTTTGAAATATGGTTAACATACTTTTGAATGTACTGACAAGCATATATTTTTATATAATTATATTCATAAATACACATTTTTAAAGATGAAGCTGAACCTTAGTCCATTCAAAACACATTACCTGTAAATGTACTGAATAACCAAGTGTTTCACATGTGCATTAATGTATTACTCAACATGTCAATAAATAAATTAGTATACTATAAATCTGTGTGGCTTTTTATTTCATTAATATATAACGTTCATGTCCAGCTTATTATATATATTATATATATATATATATATATATATATATATATATATATATATATATTATATATATATATATATATATATATATATATATATATATATATTATATATATATATATATATATATATATATATATATATATATATTATATATATATTATATATATATATATATATATATATATATATATATATATATATATATATATATATATATATATATATATATATATATATATATATATATATATATATATATATATATATATATATATATATATATATATATATATATATAAACCCGATTCCAAGTTGTGACACTGTAATTGTGAGTAAAAAAGGAATGGAATAATTTACACATATCAAACTTATATTTCATTCACAATAGAATGTAGATAACATATCAAATGTTGAAGGTGAGACAAATGTTGTGCCAAATATTGGCTCATTTTGGATTTCATGAGAGCTACATATTCCAAAAAAGTTGCCACAGGTAGCAATAAGAGGCCGGAAAAATTAAATGTACATATAAGGAACCACTGGAGAACCAATTTGCAACTTATTAGGTCAATTGGCAACATGATTGGGTATAAAAAGAGCCTCTCAGAGTGGCAGAGTCTATCAGAAGTCAAGATGGGCAGAGGATCACCGATTCCCCCAATGCTGCGATGAAAAATTGTGGAGCAATATCAGAAAGGAGATTCTCAGAGAAAAACTGCAAAGAGTTTGAAGTTATCATTATCTACAGTGCATAATATCGTCCAAAGATTCAGAGAATCTGGAACAATCTCTCTGAGTTAGGGTCAAGGCCGGAAAACCATACTGGATGCCTGTGACAGCAATGCTTCACATACAGGAATGCTACTGTGATGGAAATCACAACAGGAATCAGGAATACTTCCAGAAAACATTGTCGGTGAACAAAATCCACCGAACCATTCGCTGTTGCCTGCTAAAAATCTATAGGTCAAAAAAGAAGCCATATCTAAACATGATCCAGAAGTACAGCCGTTTTCTCTGGACCAAGGGTCATTTAAAATGGACTGTGGCAAAGAGGAAAACTGGTCAGACGAATCAAAATTTGAAGTTCTTTTTGGAAAACTGGGACGCCATGTCATCTGGGCTAAAGAGGACAAGGACAACCCAAGTTGTTATCAGCGCTCAGTTCAGAAGCCTGCATCTCTGATGGTATGGGGTTGCATGAGTGTGTGTGGCATGGGCATCTTACACATCTGGAAAGACACCATCAATGCTGAAAGGTACATCCAAGTTCTAGAACAACATATGCTCCCATCCAGACGTCGTCTCTTTCAGGGAAGACCTTGCATTTTCCATAATGACAATGCCAGACCACATACTGCATCAATTACAACATCATGGCTGTGTAGAAGAAGGATCCGGGTACTGAAATGACCAGCCTGCAGTCCAGATCTTTCACCCATAGAAAACATTTGGTGCATCATAAAGAGGAAGATGTGACAAAGACCTAAGACAGTTGAGCAACTAGAAGCCTGTATTAGACAAGAATGGGACAACATTCCTATTCCTAAACTTGAGCAACTTGTTTCTTCAGTCCCCAGACGTTTGCAGACTGTTAGAAAAAGAAGAGGGACATGTTGATGCCATGAAATCTAAAATCAACTTACGTTTCCCTTAAAATTATACATTTCCTCAGTTTAAATATTTGATGTCATCAACATATGTTGTATTCTGAATAAAATATTGAAATTTGAAACTTCCACATCATTGCATTCTGTTTTTATTCACAATTTGTACAGTGTCCCAACTTTTTTGGAATTGGGTTTGTATATATATATAAAATAATTATTTCAAGCCAAATATTCAGTTTCACTCTTAAATGTTTCTCATTACATAAGTTAAATAAATTGCAAATGCCATTTGAAGCTCTTGCAGAGAGTATGGACAGTCATGTAAAGCTTTAGCATGTAATGGGCAAAAATTCCCGAGGGATGAATCTACTCACCGGCCTGGTTGGTGGTGACATTGAGCGAGACGTACTGGCGTGAAGGGGCAGTTAGTTCTGACACCCCGTTCACAGCCTCCACCTCAAAGGTGTAGTTGGTGTGAGCCAGGAGATCCATGACCATGATGGAGGTGTTCTTCAGACCCGTCTGTTGAGGCAGATATCGCACATGACTTCCACACGGTTCGTACTGGCCCGAATCTGTGCTGATCTTACTGCACACAATGTTGTATCGAACATCTTTCCGACCGCCTGTCTCCTCCGGGGCGCTCCACTCCAAGAAGACGCTGGTCTCATTCACATTGGAAATAGCATTACGTGGGGCCGAAGGTGCCTCTGCAAGACAATACATTATGAAGAGGAAATTCTAAATATTGTAGCAAAAATACAGCATGAGAATACACTTAAAGCAATAGTTCAGCAGTACAGACAAAAATGTACATTTGCAGGTCATCCAAGATGTAGGTGACTTTTTATCTTCAGTAGAACAGTACAGATTTTTAGCAGTAACTGTGGACCCTGGTGATACATACCCAATGCAAGTCAATGGGTACCAGTACTTTCAGAAGCAAAAAAAAAACAAAAACAACTCAGGCAACATATAAATTAATACCAGTGGCTTCTGATGATCTTATAAGGTCTAAGAAAAATCTAAATGATTGGTCTGAATATGATTTTCAACATCACTACCTGCCTTAGGCCAACAGCGATTTCTGATTCTTTTCTGTGAACTGGTTCTTTCAGACAGCTTGTTTCCATAAACTGGTTCAAATAACCGATTCACCGGTTTGTTTTCATAATCCCGCGATGACATAATATATTGAAGCACCCAATAATGGACGCAGCTCATCGAGTCAGTTCAGTTCAGTGATGCCTGGAGGAACTGGAGCACTGAATGAGTTCATTCATCCCAGGATCAGATACGCTGCGGATCAGGCGTCTGCAAGTGAGTTTTGATTGAGTAACTTCCGTGCTGCTCCAGCAGTGAACTGTTTTAATGAACTGGTTCAACTAGTTCACCAAAAAGAAATCAAATGATTCAAATGATTCGTTTGTGAACCGGACATCACTCAGTAATGTTGTAAATAATGTTCAGTTTCTTGCACAGTTTCATTTTGCTTCTTAAGACCTCAATATATCATCAACAGCCACGGCTATTAATTTTGTCTTGCCTGTAAAGGTTTTTTTTTTTTTTTTTTTTTTTTACTCTCAAAGCGACGGTAGCCATTGACTTTTTATGAATCACCAAGGACCATGGTCACAGCCAAAAATCTACTGAAGAAAAAAGTCACTTACATCTTGGACGGCCTGAAGGTGAGTATATTAAGAGTAAATCTTCATTTCTGGGTTAATTATGCCTTTAGCTCTTACTTGTGCAGGCCATGTTGGCGGGGTCTGATTGGGTCCGGTAGTATCCCTGCTCACACTGACAGGAGGTGGAGGCCTCAGCTCTGGTGAAACTTCTGGGAGGACATTTACTGCAGCTTTTGGTCTGAAGAGCTGATCGGTAAAAGCCTGGCTTGCACACTGCAGAGATGTAAAGCACAAAGGGAGGTGATTACATTACTGATGCCATCGATCAGTGCTGGTTGCTGCTTGTTAAGAGCTGATGAGAAAATTCAGTCGTTAAAGTCAAACATTCAGCAACTTCATTAAAAAGAACAGGTGCTTATTTCAATAGAGAGATGATGCTTTGAAGACACAGGGTTTAATGAATAGGTTAATGAAGTGGAGTCTATATTCATTTCCTTGGCTATCAGGCCAACATTAGTATTTTACTGGATTTATAAATGATGGGAAACATTCCATTTTTATGTTTCTGAATTACTAATAATTAGCATCTGTTTATTTTAAATGTCATTCTTGTTGATGTGCAAGGCAAACAGGTAGAAAGAAAATATATGTGTACAGAAGTATTCAAGAGTCCCTTTTGCTCACCAAGGCTGCATTTATTTGATCAACAATACAGTTAAAACAATAATTTGTGAAAAAAAAAAATATATAAACATATATATATATATATATATATATATATATATATATATATATATATATATATATATATATATATATAAATAATGTTTTCTATTTTACGGAGCCCCACACATGGCATGCAGGAAAAAAAAATAGGAGGCTAAATCGTATGCACAGTTAATAATTTGTTCCCTCAATTTATAAATTGTGTGCACAATTTACTAATTGGTTCCCTTGATAAATCGAGAAAACAAATGAGTAAATTAAGGGAACAAAATAGTAATCGTGTGGACGTTTTAGTAAATCGAAATTTATTATTTTTTCTTTCTTCAAATTCAGATGCGACTAATCTTTGTAAAATTGTGAATGTCTTTACTGTAACTTTTGATAAATTTAATGCATTTTTTACTGAATAAAGCATTCATTTAATTAAAACTGATAAAAAAAAAAATGGTAATATACATTCATGAATAAAGACAGTTAGCAAAATGTTCATGCTGCTCTTCATGCTTGGACAGGGCTTTCAAGCAAATTAAATGAATAATAATAATAATAATAATAATAATAATAATAATAATAATAATAATAATAATAATAATAATAATTCAATATTGCTAAAAATCTTAAGGCGGGCGTACACGGTGCGATTTTTGCTGTCGTACGAGTTTGCATGCGATTTTTTTCAATCGTGTGGAAATCGTGTATTCTCGTATGGTCGCGGCTCGTATCATTTGCGATGAATTACGAGCCGAGCAGAGTGGCTTATGAGCACTTCCCGACCTCCCGATCATTTTTAAACATGTCTAAAAAGTTCGTGAGCTATCGGTTTGAATTTGTGCCATTTGTGCGGTTGAACGAGCCGATTTGTTGATTTATCTGAAGTTGACCAATCACGAACTAGGAAAACCACAGAAGAAGAAAGACGAAGACGGCAGCTGAAGTCTGACAGGAACAGCGAGCGCTGTATGATGTTTCTAGCAACGTATTCCAATGCCTTTTTAGTTCTCTCTCTCTCTCCCTCTCTCGCTCACACACGCATATGTAGTTTACAGGGACTCTCCATAGACGTAACGGTATTCTATACTGTATATCCCCATACACTACTTCTATCCATCACGAAAAATGCATGTTTAAAATTTATATTAAACACCGTATAGTATTTTTTAAAGCCATTTGGTTTACGAGAGTACAGTAATTGTCCTCATAAACCATGTTTACATTTTAATACCCATTTCAGATATTTATAAACCATATAGGCCTACAAGAACACACACACAGGGTAACCAAACGTCCCGGTTTCCTATTGTTGAAAAATAACCTGTACGTGTAGGAAACAGTCAAGGCTCGTATCAATATTTTATTTGCAGTTATGAGAGAGGGAGAGCAGTTTTATTAGGCACGTTCCCCTTGAGGCACCGCTGCACGCACAGAATGATCACCTGTATGACATCAAAGTACCGCGAGAGCGATTCGAATGCATTGGATATGTGTGCTCTCATATCGCTCTCGCGGTACTTTAATGTCATACAGTGATCCTTCTGTGCGTGCAGCGCTGCTTCAAGTCGAGCGCGTCTATCAACTTCGTGCGATTGCTTCTGGAATTCGCAGGTTGTAAAATCGTGTCGTATATCATGTCGTCCGTACGATTTTCAGATAAACTCACTCGTGCCGTGTGCGTTGACATACGATCTTCCGACCATCCGAATTCGCACCGTGTACGCCCGCCTTTACTCTATGGGTGAGATGCATCTCTGAAATCTAATTTGCATATGGGACATTAACATGTATGTAACAGGTTTGGCATCAATTATGATAAATAGCATTTGAAAGTTATTTTATGGTGAAGGGCAATTGGCTTATTTTTTAGTCCGTTCCTCAGTCAAAGTTACTATAATAGTATACAGGTGTCATTTTAGGAGCTTAACAGACTTTCGTCAATATGCTTTCATTGTCTGTGAAAGAGCAGCCTGAACATTTCACTAAACTACCTCATTTGGTTTCTGAATGACACGAGGGTAAATAAACACTAACATGAGTTGTATTGTTTAGGTGAACTACTCCTTTAAAAACAATTTCATGTATAAATCTTCACATTCACTCAAACAGCACACTCATCCAACCTCTTACACAACAACATATCCACAACGAATGAAAACCACAATTCACAATGTTACACCCACAAGCGGGACAAATGGATTCACTAGATCTGTTTTTTTTGTAACTACTTAAATGCTTCTCCATTCAGGACAGGTGCTTATGCACAGCAGCCATCCTGTCAGCGCAAAACACATTTAGATAATGTATTGCCAAGGAGAGAAAGAGGGAGATAGATTATCAATGGCCTTGGCAGTCCAAAGTGCACACAAAGACATTAATTAAAAGCCTCCCTGGTGTGCATTAAAAGACAGACAGCAGAGGTGCGCTGTGAATTCAACCCAACTCTGAGCCACGGCCAGAACAAGCTGAAAGAGGCAGCTCATGCAGAATAATATGATATATAATATCATTCAGCATTTAACTATTATTAATGCACCATATTCAGCACTTCTGTAGTATTTGTGCTTTTCCCTGAAGTTCACTTCAGTGCATCAAAAGAGATGTAGTTTTGCTACTTTGCCATAAAAGTCAACATGACTTAAATATATATATATATATATATATATATATATATATATATATATATATATATGAGCGTGTGTGTGTATATTGTTATTTTTGAGTTTTTTTTTTTTTGTTTTGTTTTTTTAATCATATGAGTCTAGAAATCATGTTTAAAATCATTTAGTATACCTCGGTTGTTTCCAAAAGGGGGTGGAATAAAATAGGAAAAGGTTTGAATGTATTTATTTTTTTTATTTTATTTTTTTTATTTTATTTTTTTCTGCAATCATATATGCATATGGTTCCTACATGCATCACATGACTAAACACATGCTATTGTTTCTAGTACTTGGTTTTTGGTATTTGCGGATTCATCCACATCATTAAACATTTTGCTCTGAGCAAAAATGTAATCTCAGGGAGGACAAAATTCCAAAAACCTAGAGAAGTTCAAGTAGTAAACGTAGTAAGTTAAAGCATCTGGATTAATGTGAAAGTAGCCTTACTTGTTATAATCTAATCAATATTTGATTGATAAATTCATTACTTTCTTCTTATTATTATTGAATTAACCCATTTTACTTGAAAATGTGTCAGATTACTATAATATTATGCCAACCGCTCTATGGCCCATACACGCAAACAATGATGCCTATAAAGATAACTACAAAAATAACTATGCTACTGTAGTGTCCAACCCAAGAAATAACACGTGTTTAAAAGTCTAAAGTCAAGTGGATGCTGATTGTCAGTGCTTTTATTGTTCATCAGCAGTAAAATAAAAAATAAAAAAATAAAAAATTCAAAAACATTTTGAAAGTGAACCATTATGTTCCGCTGCATTGTTATTGTTACAGTTATGATGTGGTCTTCCCTGTTCTCATACAACTAGATAGATTTTTATACCTTTATAGTTATAGTTTTCATTATAGTTATCGTGTTTGGTGTAAACGACCCCTTATACTGATACTCTGTAAAATATTAGACTGAATTGCAATTCTAATCTTTCAGGGTGACTGGCAAATGTGTTTTGCCAAAATGGACAAAAACATGAAGTAAATGTTTTAAAATATTATCAAAAAGGAAATGCGTACTGCAGTTAAGTTATTGTTAGGTTATTGTGCATTAGGTTGATATGATATTCTGTAGCCTAATTATCTCTGTGCTCAATTCTCTCTTCATCTGTTTCCACATCACCTGAACTAATGTATGGCAAGTATGTCTTTCTCTTCTGCATGAGCAACATATCCATCTTTTTCAGAGTTGCACTGCTATGGCCTCCAGACGAGATTTACTCAGCTGTAGCCGTCTGTCTGAGGCCGTAAATAGATCATCTTTGCCACATTGGCAGCGTTTAGATGAGACTTTCCTTGCATGAGCTAAATGGATTGCTTGTTTCAGGTTAATATGGTGAAAGATTGTGTTTCACAGAATAAAGATGCATATATGTTCCGAGGTTGAGTTAATAACATAATTTTCATTTTTAGGTAACTATTACTTTAAAATCCCCTGTCATACTTGCCCTGATGTTCTTTTAGAGAACAGAGATCGACTCTAAATAACACACAACTCTAAGTGACCTTGCAATTATACAATTTACCTACATACGGCTGGAAAATACTGACGCTTTTTAAAGCTCAAAGTCTTTTTATTATCTAAATGGCCATGAAAGAGTTAACAGTTTTCCAACAGCATGTGTTTTAGTGAGATTATGTGTCATTCGTATAATATATGACATTTATATAAAACAATATGTATTGTGAAACCCACTGTTCAAATAAATAATAACATAAAACTAATTTTGAAATGAACTGAACCCTAAGACACTAGTGTCACTGGATATTGTAAGAAAAAAAAAGTTAAATTTTAAAATTTTTCATAAAAAATAGACATGAATATATATATATATATATATATATATATATATATATATATATATATATATATATATATATATATATATATATATATATATATATATATATATATATATATAAACAAAGTAAAGTGCCATTCATAATAAAATTTAGTTTATTAGAAATACCTAAACTAATATCCTATTTAAAGTGTGTAATGCACTGTACAAATAAACTTGGGCTCAAGTTTATTTGTACACATGAAAAAATAAATAAATAGAAATATAAAAATAAATATATATATTTTTTTAAATCTAGAATATTTTTTATAAATCTGTTTCTAATCATATAAAATGATACAAATTTAACAAATATTACAAAATAGCACGTATTATTTTGTTAAAAGTGACAATAAAGACTTTTGTTATTCATAATTTCACAGATTTCTTATTCTTCATAGATTTCTCTACAGATTGTATATTTAATTAAACAAATGCAGCCTTTTGTAAGAATTTTCAAAATAAAATAACATATATATATATATATATATATATATATATATATATATATATATATATATATATATATATTCTACCAACCCTTTATTTTCCAAAAAATATGTATATTACATAACTGAATGTAATCATAATGAGTTTAGACCAGAATAGGGGGCATTAGATTCAGCCTGTCGATGAGATGAGATGAGATGGCAAGCTGACAGATACAGATCACCACGTGGCCAAATACATTTTTCCACTCTTCTCTCAACTCCATACAACACAATCACCAAAAATGACACGCAGCATTATGATCTAAAAGCCCATGTTAATGGAAACCGGACGAGTTCTGATTAAATAAAGCATCGGTGCTGGGCTGCACTAATGGAGCTTGTTTGCATTACACACAGATTTAGTGTGCATTCGATCGGACACACGTCTTTATTAAATGAACAGCTCAGGTGACAAGATTATTCAACAGTTTATCTGCATAATGAAGTCACAAGACAAGTATATATCTGTTCTGACAAGCTCTGCACAAACAGATTCTTAAAAATATCTAAAAATGCATATTTCATGAAATTGTTTCATGAACCGTGCAGATGCCTCCATGAAGAATAAGGAAAAAATGCATTCTGTTTACAAAAGTGCTTGAAGATATAATCCCACAGCTCCAAAAGGAAGGATTTTGTAGTCGTATGTTAAGTTTTTATTTAATTTCCAAAGACATTTTCCCTTTGCAAACTGGGCTTTTTCTTCGACTGATTTATCAACAGAAACTCAGTCTCTAGTCATGCAACATTAGACTAGGAAACAACACTGAAATCTTCTTTCTTTCTTTCTTTGGCTGTTTTCATTCTACTTATTGATTTAGCATAGATGTCTAGCTCTGAAAGCATATGGAAGTCTTTGTATTGATTTGTAAACTGAATATAATCATATTTTTATCACACCATGACTTTATCGATTTGTTTTTGCATTTTTGACAAGCTTATTAACAGCGGCGAGGAAATAACAAAGCAGAAATGAAAGCATTCCCAGATGTACCCCGGGATAACAGAAACATAACGCAGTCGATGATATAACATCAGAATTAAAGAATGAAACTGGGTCACACACAGACATTATATGAGCTGCATCATTTTATCGTTAGATAGAGAAACGCATCGCTAGGCTTAGATAACAATCACTTTCTAATGGATATTCCTCTCTGATTGCTGTCATAGGCTTGGCATTTTAATCGATAAATCTGGAGCTGACTGCATGGTAGTTAGAGCATGGTATATATATATATATATATATATATATATATATATATATATATATATATATATATATATATATATATATATATATATATATATATATATATATATATATATATATATAAGGGACAAATGTTACCAGTCTTTCAATTAAGTTTTAAAATATTAATTGAAACAAAACCCTAAATTCTGATTCCCGTATAATTTCTATGAAAGTTAACACAGTTATGTTCTATGAGGAGCTCTCCTGATCTTTTAGAAAGGATTCTAGTCTAAGCTTGTTAGCCAACAAGTACCTTTACACACACACACACACACACCTGATACCCAGCAGCTCTGTTTATCACCTCTCAATAGCTCAGTCTTTTGTAAGAACTGGTCACAAGCTCGATTCATCACTGTCACCCGCCTCTTTCAATGCTCACACACACACACACACACACACACACACACACTTATCGCGCTTCAGCTGGGTGGTAACTCAATCATCACCTCTGTGTCTCTCCAACACAAGAGAGCCAAAGATGTCTCAGCCAATCAGTTTTTCTTTGCCTGTGAAACCAGAAACATGACTTCATTGTTGTCGTTTCTTCACATGTTGAGCTGACAATGACAGCAGAAACGTAAGCCAAAAACTTTGTTAAAATTTATATCTAAAATAGAGCTGTCAATCATTTAAACATTTGAATCAAACTAATTACAATATGTGCTCATTACTTAATCAAATTAAAGTAATCAATATTGTATCAATATTTGTAATGGGACAGCCTGTTTCTGCTATTTATTTTTTATTTTTTATTTTTTTAAGATAACGTGAACATCTTAATTTTCAATGAATTATCTTTTACGTGGAATTGTAATTGCATTGGAACATTGAATATGACACATAAGAAGATATATTATGTTAAATATGTTTTGAGGAATAGATTGTAGAATGACAAAAGTACTAAAAACTAAAAAAATAAAGTTTAAATGAAGTTAATAAATAAAATTATATAATAAATGAATTAATACATAATAAATGATAATAAATTACAAAACAATAATTGATTTGATAAATATTATGTGTGTGTGTGTCTGCATTTAATGATTTGTATTTTTAGTATAGAATAAATATTATATATATATATATATATGTGTGTATATATATATGTGTGTATATATATATATATATATATATATATATATATATATATATATATATATATATATATATATATATATATATATATGTGTATATATATATATATATATATATATATATATATATATATATATATATATATATATATATATATATATATATATATATATATATACAGTTTTTATTTATCCTTTGTATTCATTTGTTTCAGTGCTTTAGTTACTGTAGTTATTACAATAATAATAGGTGGGCCTGGCAATTAACGAGTAGCAAGAATCCCAATATGTGTGCCTTTAAACGAGATACATTCTGAGACAAGAATTGATGATTAACAAGCCTTTGTATTTACCAGAGAAAAAGTGTTTCAAACAAGCGTTGATAGCAGATATGTCCAATAATGGAAACCATGATGTTCATTATAAGAGGGAGAGTATGTGAACAAAAGCTAATTGGTTGGAGAACAGTATGATGAAAGCGGTTGATAAATGTCCTGACAAACAGATTTGATGCTAATTTGAAAAGGAAGTTCAGTGTTTGACATGCATTTAATAAAGGACACACTGAGCTACATGTTAGAAGAGAATAGCCTGTTGTTTAATTGTACAGTTTGGGAATAATTAGTCATCTCTTTTACAGGAGTGTCCTGACAAGATACAAATAAACAATCAAATTATAACATACAATACAAAAACCTACAGACCAACATATAACCAATAATAATAATAATAATCATAATAATCATATACAGTACACACACACACCATTAACTCTCTCTTAGCTCTCTAGATTATGTAGTAAAAACTTAAAATAATTATAATACATAGATAGTTTTGTAAATAACAATCAGTATAAATCTCAGTGCACTTCAGCATAATTTAAAATAAGTACTAATTACGGAAATAATAATGAATTTACTCAAGTGTGAAATGTGTCAATTTAACACATCAAAGTGAACTTTTTTTTAAAGTATACTTAAGTGTTATAAGAGATAACAGTCATGAGAGTGAATTCTCTTTCATATATTTCCCCTTTTATTTCTTTAATATTATGTTTCTGTATAATATAATATTAATCTACATATACAGTACTATTAAAGCAGTTTTTATTTTGATTTTATATGCATACTTTTAAGTACACACCAAAATAGATGTCTAGATATGTTTGTTTTTTTCTCACTTGGCTTCTGTTAATAGCAAAATACAGTGCAACACTGAAGACTGATTGATGAATGCATGGATATTATAACCTAGCTATTTCCAGTCAAACATATTCTCGAACTTGTAAGTTCACAAGGAATGTTCTCAGAACTTTAGCAAACATTCTGGAAAGATTCTGGAAAGATAATATATCTCGCTGAAATCTATGATATATTATTCAACATAGCCAGGATAACATCGCTATGTCAAACAAAAACCAGTGAGAAAACATAAACTTGCTTTTCCAAGAATGTATTTTAAAACAGAAACAGACAGCAAAGTACACGGTAACAATGGTACCCCAGAAGGCTATTGAGCGCCGCCAATAAACATCCTTTTCCTGTGTTTAACGTCCTGTGAGTACATGCAACTATAAACCAATACATTCAAATGACAATACGCAAACATGTGATTGGCAGCGTCTAGTGTTGGTCTTTGTGCTCGGCTATTGTTGAGGCCAAATTGTGTATTTTTCTTCAATGCTATGTTCGAACAGCGGGCCGGACTGAAGCTGATTTATAGAATAGCAAATCTGCTGTCTCAATTCCATTATATCAATGACATCTAGTTGGACGTCTGCTAATACCCACAGCATGTCATCTCTAGCTGATGCCCGCTATAGGCAAGCCTGGAAACACATCAGAAATGCCATTGTTGGCTTTTGTCATTCATGGTGAGATATGAAAAGCACTTAGAAGGGATGCAATGCTACACTATTTACTGAACAAAACTAGGAATAACCAATTAGATTGTCTCCATTTTTTGGTGCAAACTGTGCACCAAAGCTTCATTTGCACCATTTGCACTAAGAAGTCCATCACAACCCGCAAAATTACTCATCATAAAATGTGATTCTGGACCTGTCATAAGTAGCACAGATATATTTGAAGCAATAGCCAAAAAAACATTGTATGGGTCAAAATTATCAATTTTTCTTGTATGCCAAAAATCTTTCGAAAATTAACCAAAGCTCATGTTCCATGAAGATATTTTGTAAATTTACTACCGTGAATATATCAAATGTATTATCATTCGATATCATCAGATTTTCGAAAAAATTTAAATATTGTCCATACATCAATGGAAAACATATTTACTCAGCTTTCAGATGATGTATGAATTACAATAAAAACAAAACAAAACAATGAAATGTTCGTGGAAGTTGTGGCCTATTGGTTAGAGAGTTTGACTCCTAAACATAGGGTTGTGGGTTCGAGTCTCGGTCTGGCAATACCACGACTGAAGTGCCCTTGAGCAAGGCACTGAACCCCAAACTGCTCCCCGGGCACCGCAGCATAAATGATGCCCACTGCTCCGGGTGTGTGTTCACAGTGTGTGTGTGTGTGTTCACTGATGTGTGTGTGCACTTTGGATGGGTAAAATGCAGAGTACAAATTTGGAGAATGGGTCACATACTTGGCTGAATGTCACTTCACTTCACTTTCACTGAAATTTCAACAAGGGAACACGTGAAATCTCAAAGAAACCGTGTTTGAAATCACACTACACTGCAGCTTAAGCAAATAACATGTATTAAGAAGTCAAAGTTCCCACATTTACACGACAGTGAAACCTGTTCAGCAGATGTTTGCAGAGAGTCTGCTGAAAACATGATGAATGATCTCCTCTGCTAATTTTATGCCTGTGAAACAAATGCATTGCCATTTGTTCATATGGAATCTGCTTCAAATTGGGGATATTCCAAATCTGTCTTGAATGAAACGCAGCATAAGGATCATGTATGTTGATCTACATAATTAGCCTGTAAAAGATTAAATATCAGTGTTTCACCAACATTTAGATGATTTAACCAATTGTTAGCTTTTCATAAAGGTTTTCATCATTCATTTTGATTGCATCCCCCAAACACATGTTAAAAAGCAGTGATTAGTATTCAGAAACTGTAGTGTGCTGCTGGTAAAAGGAATAAAGGAAGTGTGTGCAGGTGCTGCAGGTATTCACAGGGGATACAATAGAAACAAAAATTGGACATAATTACGCATAATTGCAGCATTTCATTGTCAACTGGTGGGTCACCACCCAAAAAAATTAATAAATAAATACAGGCTGTAGATCAAATGTGATCAAGAACAGAAAAAATTAAATAAAAAGCTAAGTACAAATAACAACATGCAACTATTTTTACTATATATAATTATACACACTGAGGAAAGCCTTATCAACTTTTCAAACAGAAGATTTTTTTTTTTTTTTTTACATATAGTTACATTTAGTTTAAAGCTAAATATATATATTTTTTAATTATAAATCTATTGAAAAAAAAAAAAAAAAACTGGTTGCTTGTACTACTACGGTACTACTACTACTACTACCAGGGGCGTAGCCATCTTTTCAGAAGTGAGGGGGACAGAAATGTATATATATATATATATATATATATATATATATATATATATACACATACACACACACACACACACACACACACACACACACACACACATTACAATATAATATAAAACATTATAATAGAACACTTCTGCAATCTATAGCCTGCCAGTCAACAGTTTTTGAACAGTAAGATTTTTATGTTTTTAAAGCAGTCTCTTCTGCTCAATTTTTTTTATTTATTTGATCCAAAGTACAGCAAAAGTTTTACTATTTAAAATATATTTTCTATTTGAATATATTTTAAAATGTAATTTATTCCTGTGATCAAAGTTCTATGTTCAGCATCATTACTCCAGTAGTGTCACATCCTTAAGAAATCAAATCATTTTAATAGGCTGATTTGCTGATTATCTATATTTAAAATATGAGTAAACAAATTCAGCATTATTTGATGAATAGAAGGATCCAAAGATCAGCATTTATGTGAAATAAAAATCCTTTGCAACATTATACGGTATATCATTCAAAAAAATATATATATTTTTTTGCAAAATAAATTATATAAATGAATACTTTTATTTAGCAAGCTTTAAAATCTCACATCTTGAGATATATTCAAATAAAAAACAGTTATTTTAAATAGTCTAGTAAAAAACACCCCTGTTTACTGTTTTGCTGTACTTTGGATCAAATAAATGCAGGCTTGGTGAACAGAAGAGACTTGACTGGTAGTGTATACTATAGGCAACTTTAATTCTCTGATTTCTAGATTTTAATTTGCTTAGAAATCTATAACTGCTTGACAATAACGAATAATAACGATGTTTTAAATATTCTCCAAAAACGTATTTATCACATAATAAGGCAGAATAGTTTCTATAGGTACTGTAATAAATCTATGTCAGTTAGCACTGTTTTGTTGATATACTGTATTTATCACCTGCTGGAGATGACATGAAAAAACATCTATTGTCGCAATCGTATATTAATGTCTTCATGTTTTCCAAAAGTTTTCATATAGCGATAGCTGGACGCTGTTGCCCATATTAGGAGTTTCCTGAAATGACTTTCTGCGCGAGAGCGCACTCAGGCTTCAAGGATGAATGAAACACACACTGCAGGAGTGTTTAGCAAATGAAAATTTGCTTGTTGACCAAAAAGAAACAAATAAATGATAATAAAAAATAATAATAATTTATTTTTGCTTTGATTGGTTCTGTCTTGCATCATTTGAGTGTGTTCAGATGAGCAGGAAAATAGTTATAAACCTACACAATTGTTCGCTAATACAGGTTATTTGTCCAGTTCAATGCATATTGCACACATTAAATGTTTTGTTAAATAAACAAAAAATCACAGGTTAAAAAAAACACCTATTTTTTTTTTTTTTTTTTATCTAAGTATTGATAATTCCATATTGTTATATCAAAATATCAATAGATACCAATATATTGATACTTCAGGACTGATACGCCCTTTCCTACCAACCACCACTTCCTTCTTGTACGACCGCAACAGATGACAACAAGAAGCACAACAATGGAACAAAATCATAGAAACCAAGGGCCAGAGCAAGTATTTCATATTGTGTTAACATTTTTATATTCATATATAAACTATATGCAAAATCAGATACTAGTTACCTTTCTGCAGATATCCCGTATGGTAGCAGCCAAAGCATCTTAAATTAAAAATAAAATTAAAAATGCTGTCCATCAGAAGAGTTCTCAAGTGATCAGAGTTTGGCATTTTCAGCTGGCTAAACAAGCTTTGGTGGACACACAGCCTAAGACGTTCCTGGATCAACATGTTTTATTGATCCTAGAACAACATTCCTGTCCAAAATCATAGTCCTAACCCTATCTCTACCCCTAAAACTAGCCCTACCCATAATTTAACTTTAAATCAGAGGGAAATGATATGTGAATAAGAATGATGAGAAGCCCCTAAGTCCCTTCAAGTCAAGTCACCTTTATTTATATAGCGCTTTAAACAAAATACATTGCGTCAAAGCAACTGAACAACATTCATTTGGAAAACAGTGTGTCAATAATGCAAAATGATAGTTAAAGGCAGTTCATCATTGAATTCAGTGATGTCATCTCTGTTCAGTTTAAATAGTGTATGTGCATTTATTTGCAATCAAGTCAACGATATCCCTGTTAGATGAAGTGACCCCAAAAAAGGCACTACATTAATTTGCTGATTTGGCTCAAGTGCATGATCTATTAAAGTCATTTAAAAAAGAAACTGCTTCTAACCGGTTGAGAGCTGTAGTTCTGAATATTCATTGGAACTGTGGATTTAGGAAATCCAAAGTCTTTGAAATGTTTAGTAATGATGGAACTTTTGACCATAACAGGAGAAACATTCCCTCTATTGACTAAATTCACAACTTTTATAAGTATGTTTTATGTAACCATTGCTGCATCGTATGAATTCATTTCCCCATGCTGGTCTATTGATTTGGTTCAATCTCTTTAATATTAATTTATAAATATACATATTTTTTAATTTGTCACTTTACATGTCAGTCAAGATGTCTTGTCCAAGTGGGTGGTTATTGGCCGGAATTTGACACAGTGCCGATCAGACTTCATGCCACAAGTCAAAAGTCTAGCTACGTGAGACAAAATGTGTTCTACATTGATGAAGACAAAAGGACGCTTGACTCTACACTAGTCACAGCTATAAGCACAAATTAAAGTTCATTAATTGAAATGTAATTGTCTAAAAGCATATTCACGCCAAGAATAATAAATACAACCACAAAGTTTTAAAACTTTTCTAAATTTAAAGGTGCAGTCACGTTCAACACCATTTGGTGAATATTTTTGCAGGTGAAATGCAGTCTTGGAATCCATATTATCTGGTTTACTGCTCAAAAATTTCCCTTCACATGTTTGAACGCGATCTGAATTTCGACCACAGATGATCAACCTTTTTTCCCCTCCAAATTTGACTAATGTGACCACAATTTAAGAGAGGAGCAGACACTACAACGTTCAGAGCATTTTCAGATTGTCTGTTGGTGTAAAGGCTAATATAGTTATCAGTACAGTTTGTGTTATTGGTGTGAACGGGCCTTAAGGCCTTTCCTGCTGGGTAATTGCACAAGTTGTCATAGATTAACTCATACGATTTATTCAATTCTAATTGCAAGAGGTATAAACTCTCATCTAAGCCAACCACCTCTGCATTATTTCTATTCTGCTCTGATAAAATGTCCTTGTTTGTGTGACAAACTGAATGTGTTCAGCGTGTCTCCCCAAAGAGCAGCCAGGCTGCCCCTTTCCTCTTTATCTCAGGTGGCTGTTATGTTTATATTAATTTTATAATTGCCTACATGAAACATCTTAATAGGAACAGCATTGTACACCCATGGCTCCGACTACTCATAGTACCATTTTGCCAACTCAGCTGCAGCTCGTCCACCAAACAAAAGCCCTGAAAGCATTTGACCCTTTGTCACCTGGTCTGTTTGAAATCCTGGCCAACTGCACAAACCAACTCCCTGTAAAACTTCCATTGCACAGGACACTGGAAATTAATTCTTACAGAAATCTCACAATGCACTCAAAATAATTCTTATCGCAAAGCGCCAACTCAGGCAGCAGACAAAGGAAGCAATCTGATGAGAGGAGGATGAGGATGAAGGCACTGTTTCATTCACAGGACACACTGCCCTCCTCCAGCAATGGACCGTGGACCCCTCAATCTCTTCCTGTCTCCTCTATCCAAACCATCATTATATCATTTGGGCTCCAGTGGTGTGGATGGGGGTTGGGTAAAGTCATCAAAACTAAGACAAACTCAAAAAGATGAAAGAGAAAATGGCACCTCATTTAAAACTGGTAGGGTAATGATTAAAAGATAAACTCAAAAAAATAAAATGTGTAACTATATGTCGTTCCAAAATGTACTTTATCCAGTAGGATTTAAAAAGAAAAGAAAAATAAGAAGAATCTTTATGTTGCTCTTTTCCAATAATAATTTACAATTCTTATGTCAAGCTAAAGAAAAATAGAGTTAAATTATTGTATCAAATACAATTTTTGCATAGCACATTATATTTCAAGTCTTTGGAAGGCATGTGTTAGGTTTACCAGAGGATCATAATTTCATATTTTTATAAAGATCAGACCAAAGCTGATTAAGCCAAAATCAAACTGAACGATAAATAAATTACAGTTAGATGATTTTAACTGCTCTGTGAAACAATTCCTGTAAAATTTCAGTTTTCTGAAGTGGAACAATCTGCTAGCCATGTGCATTTCAAAAGCGAATCGTTCAAAGGGACATTCGTTCTACTAAAGAGACAGAGAATAAAATAAAATAAAAAATTGGACATCCTACCCTCAGTTCATTTGATTGGCGGTTTCATTTTTGAGTAGACACTTATTTGTTGTAAATTCAGCATTTGTATATTTTACTAGCTATTATCAATTTTTCATTTACAAAAAGAATGCCATTAATATTTACATATACACACACAGACATACATATTATATATATATATATATATATATATATATACAGTCGAATCAGAATTTTCGAATATCACCGATATTCGACTGATAGTCGAATCATATGTTTGGGTACGGGGCAAAATACATTAACAAGAGTCAAGTCAGACATTTAACAAAATTACTGAAAATTTGTAACGGACACCTTGCAGATATAAACGGGGTAAATAATGTTTTATGTTTTGATGAACAGATAGCTAACACTTAACGTCGGTGAAACCATAACAATTAACTATGTTATTTTATTTAACAATAGTGCTCTCATTATTACGTTAGCCTAAAAAGTTAGCAGTTAATGTTCTGCATTTCTGTTTTGAGCTGCGCACGCTGAAGATGACCAGTAATGTTAGAGTGATGCATTTGATTTCATATAGAATACGCTTCGATATTTATACAACATAACGTTAATATTAAGACTTAAAGGCTATTTACCAAAAAGGGCCCCAATGCACATGAACATATCTGCGGGGCTCTGAATGCGAACTCCTTTTGTGGACGCGTTCTTCACAAAACAATGTGCAGAAAAACAGCAGCTAAACTCTAAAAATTCATATGATTTTAGTATAAAGGTCTTCTCATTATAATAGTATGTATATAACAGTCTCGGTCATAGTTATTAATATTCTGCATTGTAGTTTGATCTGCACGCGCTGTGCACTGAAGAGATATCACCATAGCGCTACATTGAAGCCCTTGAGTCAAAACCAAATGCATCTTATATCAGGTAAATAACATATCCCTGATATATATACAACGGCTGAAATTTTCTGAAATCACTTGTACCCTACTTGTTCGAAAAAATCCAGCCTCTGCCTGTGTCAGTTTGAGTCTTGGTAAAGTTTTAAATCCCTGCCGCTAAAATGCTCCTCTGTCAGTGTCACGGATTATGGAACGTGAAACATAAATCTATAGGGGTGGTTGGATTTATTCACGCACTTTAAAATATAAATTTTAAGCTACTTTCTTTTCAGATTCTTACAGCTTTATAATAATAGGCTTCATATTAACTTATTGGGAGAAAACCAGTAGTTTTATGTGAAATCAGACATTTGAGCTTCCCCATAGTCAAAATGGCATAATCAATAACACCCCTCGAATATTCGACTGTTAGATTGGTAGTCGAATCAGGTTCCTCGAATCGAAGCATCGGATCGTCGACTATCTGGGGTCACCCCTAGTCCACTGTATTGTTCAATTCATTCAACTCAACTCATTGAATCATCTGCCTGTCATTCTTACACTTTCTATAAGCTGTTACGCTACCAATCCACTTCTACCATTTCCTCCATGATTAACACCGCCTGGTAGCTTTGAGTTATGTATATCATTCTAACCAGTATCCATCCTAAATACGCATTTAAATTATGCATTTGCATAATAATGAAGATGGTCACCAACCTTGACAGGAGCCATTAACTTCCTCATGGCCCGCCTGGCACATGCACCTCCCAATGGGCACCAGCCACTCCCCCTCCGTGCTGCAATGCATTCTGGGAAGTTCATCAGCTTCCGAGTTGTTGACACAGGTCCCTGGCACCTCCAGAAGCTGGGAGGATTCTCCCCCAGTTATAGTATCTGGGAAGAGGGCCAAATTCCTGACCACAAAAGGACACTTTTTGTAGAAGACACGGACGGACACGAGTGCAATACACGCACCCAGGTCTTGAAAGGCCAGATAGAAGCCTTTCATGGTCAGCGGACCCAAATCCCGAACTTCTGTGTTCAGCTTCATGACTCTGTCTCCGAGATCGAGCTCTGTGAAACTCTCGTCGGCCGCGATGGTGTCAATCTTCATGTATTGGCTTTCCCGAATATTTCCCCTCTCCTCATCATTGGTTTCATAATAGTAGACGTTGAATGTCTCCTTGCATGTGCCCAGACCTCCAGGGAGACTGTTGCAGTCCCGTAGAGTGAACTTGAGCTCCACGAACACTCGCTGGGCACCTTGGTTTAATATTAAGTTTGTTTGCAACCAATTGTTCTGATTTTGCTCCATTACCTTACACACCTGGTACGTGTGGATGGGTGCATAGTTCTCGTCCACCTCTCCGATTTCTTCCCACTGAAATACAAGGAGAAAAAAAATAAAACAGATCAAAAAGAGTCAATTTTTCATTCATGTTTGGAGGTTTTTATGAGAGGACAGTCAAGCAAAGACAGGAAACTTTGTCAGGAGTAAGGAGTCAAACACTCATTGGTCAAAGCGCTGCAAATTATATTTTGGAGCACTTTTCACAAGGCTATTGCTCTGACAAAAGTAGTTGTGATAGAACCTCACTGAATCTCTGTGTAGAAGAGCAGTGGTTCACAACCCTGGACCTTGATTAACTCCAATATTTAGTATGTTTTCTTAATCTTACTCAACTGAATCGATGTATCAGCTCATTAGTAAAGACTCCAAGAGGGCAGATCCGTTGTTAGTCGGAAGAAAGGTAGTGACTATTAATGGAGCCCACAGCTAGGGGGGAGGGGCCTGTGATTTCAACTGACTGCCTGAGACCATCATGAAAAATGCTCAGGGGTACGTTTCCAGAAAGCATCGTTAGCTAACTTTAGTTGTTAGTTCTATTAAACTCTATTGTTAATGACAGAACTTGCAACTATGCTTTTGGGACATGCACCCCAGGACAGTTTACAAGCCACTGCTGTGCATTGTCACGAAAGCTTAGAGGTCCCATAGAATGCATTGATACAAATTGTTCTCTGATATCCCCAGAATGTGTATGTGAAGTTTTATCTAAAAATACTCATACTTATAGCTTGTTGAAATTGCAACTTTTAGGGTATGAGCCAAAACACATTGTTAAATGTGTTTGTCCCCTTTAAATGAAAATGAGTTACTGCTCTCGCCTCTCTTTTCAGAGTGTGGAGCATCAGTATTGCCAAGACCATGGTTTTCCCATAGGGTTTAAGCGACCCCAATAACGTGGTATTTAGCCCCTAAAATGCAAATTTGACCAGGTGAACCCCACAAAAAAAAAAGTATTTTCCCCCACCGGAATACAATTTTTACCAGGGGATCCCCCTCAAAATGTGATTGGGCTAGTTTTGAGTAGCCGCTAGGCAGGTTTTGCTATGAAAACCTGGCAGCCCTGGCTAGAGCTTCAAGAACTCATTCTTGGGGCATACCAAGGTTAAAGTGTAACTGATGGTGACCATGTAACTGACTTCATATCGCTTCCAAATGCAATTTTTAACTACCACATTCCTATTTACGAGCATTCTGGTAGCACATGAAGGCAGCATTAGTGAAAACAGCCAGAGACAATAGTAGCTTATTTGAAGTAGTAGCTAAATTAGCCTTTCAGAGAGCCAAGAGGCTCTTCTGAAAAAAAAAAAAAAAATTGTTTCATGATGCTTACTTTGTGTTTAGTCTTTACATTTCTGCACAAAGTACTGGTATCGATCCCTCTTTCAGAACCAATCTTTGCACAACTCCAGCGCTGAACTAAGCCTCCTTTGTGAGGCAGTCCGGTCTAAAATGTTAGCACAAATGTATAGGACTTTTTAGTTAGTTTTTTTTTTTTTTTTTTTTTGGGGGGGGGGGGGGGGGATGGGGCATTTCCACAGTGTCTTTAGCAGTCTATGGAGCCACCTATATTAATTCGTATGACTTTGATATTTTTATTCACTGATAAAATAGATAACATCAGAAATACAATAACAAATGTAGATTCTACAGCATCTTATACTTCAAATTCAATCATTGCACCTGCAGTATAAACTTCAGTGCTTTACAGCTATAGGGCAGGAAGAGCTAAATAAACTTATCACTGCATCTAAACCAATAACATGTTTATTAGATCCTGTATCCACTAAATTACTGAAATAGTTATTACCTGTAGCAGAAGAACCGCTTCTCAATATTATTAAATCGTCGTTATCTGTAGGTCACATCCAAAAACCATTCAAGCTGGCGACTATTAAGCCTCTTATTAAGGAAACCAAAGCTAGATCCTAGTGAACTGGTAAATTACAGACCCATTCCAAATAACAGAATTCCATTTATGTCTAAAATTTTAGAAAATGTTGTGTCTGGAAAATTGTGCTCCTTCCTGCAAAAAAAAATAAAATAAATAAAAACTAAAAAAAAAGATCTGTTTGAAGAATTTTAGTCATTGGTTTAAGGCCCCATCATAGCACAGAAACTGCACTTGTTAAAATTACAAATGACTTGCTTCTTGCATCAGACCAAGACTGCATCTCATTGCTAGTTTTACTTGATCTTAGTGCCACATTCAACACCATAGGTCATCATATACTCACAGATCAATTCCAAAACTATACATGTATTCAAGGGCAGGCTCTAAGATGCTTTAGATCCTACTTGTCCGATTTCTACAACTTTGTTTATTTAAATGGGGAGTCATCTCATTTATCACCAGTGAAATATGGAGTGCCACAAGGATCTGCTCTAGGTCCTCTGCTATTTTCAATATACATGTTGCCCCTTGGTAATATTCTTAGAAAATGCGGGATTAGTTTCCACTGTTGTGCTAACGATACTCTACTATATATCTCATCCAGACCAGATAAAACTTCTAAATTATCTAAGAGATACAGAGTGTTAAAATTTTTAAAGATTGGATGACAAATAATTTTCTCCTATTCAATTTGGATAATACAGAGATATAGTTTATTGGACCAAAAAACAGTACACACAGTCTCATAGATTAAATTTGCAACTAGTCGGAAGTACTGTTACTTCATCTACAGTCAAATATCTGGGTGTTATATTATACAGCAACTTATCTTTTGAAGATCATATTTGCCATATTACAAAAACAGCATTTTTCCATCTTCTAAAATTTGCCAAGCAATGAAACTTTTTACCTTTTTTTCTGATGCAGAAAAGCTAATTTATGCATTCATGACCTCTAGACTGGACTATTGTAATGCACTGCTAAGTGGTTGCCCTGCATCTTCAATAAACAAGCTACAGGTAGTTCAAAATGCAGTTGCTAGAGTCCTTACCAGGTCAAGCAAATATATTCATATTACCCCAATTTAACAATCTCTGCACTGGCTACCTATTAAGTTCCATATCAGTTACAAACTATTATTACTTATCTATAAGGCCCTAAATGGTTTAGCTCCTGCATACCTAACTAGTGTTCTACCACGCTACAATCCACCATGCTCCCTAAGGTCAAAAAACGCTGGACTTTTGGTAGTACCTAGGATAGCAAAGTCCACTAAAAGAGGTAGAGCTTTTTCACATTTGGCTCCCAAACTCTGGAATAGCCTTCCTGATAATGTTCGGAGTTCAGACACACTCTCTCTGTTTAAATCTGGATTAAAAACACATCTCTTTGGCCAAGCATTCAAACAATGCATCTCATAATCTTGTACTGCAGTTATATCTGATCAAATGCACATTATTATTATTTAGCTTGGGTTAAATACTTCTATACTTGGTTGGAATAGCAGCTACACTAATTATGTCTCTATTTGTTTCTCTGTTTTGTAACTAGGATTTACACAAGCTCAAGTATGGATCCAGAACACCCGAGAAGAGATGATGCCAACCACTCAGAGGACCTCAGATGATGCCAACCCTGAAACAATAATAATTGCTGTTAATAGTGTTTAATTTATTTTCCGTACATTTCTGCCATATGTACATAAACTGAATCACCACTGATAAACTACTACTAAATACTATAGAATCATGAATTTTCTGTAAAGTTGCTTGGCAATGATTTTTATTTGTAAAAAGTGCTATACAAATAAATTTGAATTGAACTGAACTGAATTGAATAGTGAGAAACCTAGTACTGCTAGTGTGGGGAGACTGTTTATGAATTATTGGGATAATAAAACAATGAGTAGGTGGACTTTTACCATTATAGGCTGGATGTTTTCACACACTGTAGCCACACAACTGTGTTCAAACACCTTATAAAAGTGATTTTTGCATTCTGTGAAACCTTTAACATCTGCAAGTGTTCTATTTGTTTATTTGTGCTATTTACAAAATTTGGGAACATGGAAACAACCTGCACTAGGGCCTCGCAAAGACCCACTCAGGCCCTGCAAGGGGGAATTTACAAGACACCATTTTCAGCCAAGAACAGAAAACTTTTTATGTCTTGGCCTTTCATTGACAACAATATCATTTTGGGAGCACAAAAATGTTTGAAAATGGGTTTCTAAGTGCAAAGTTTTTAAAAACAATGCTTTGTAAAATTCTCTGTGTAAACTACAAGTTCAGATTTTTGATCTTAAAATGGATGTGACAGATAAAAGTGACATCCTAAAGACCTACTGTTGAGGATACTGCAGGACCAGGGTAGGGAACCACTGAAGAAGAGGGCCCCATCCCAAATACAGGTTAACATTTACACAACAATAAACATTCTGCCAGTAAAATTCCACTGAACACCGTACTGAATACTTATACATATATACTTATATAATCATGTTAGGGAACGTTATGCATGTGTACTTTAACATAATAGCATGGTAACCCATGAAGCACATTGTGGGACCATTCAAACACCACAACCACCACATCTATCAAAATATGGCTGAATGTTTTGCTGTCCATAGAGATGCTTAATATCAATACATCAGGTGGCAGAGAGATTGGAAAAACAATCTGAAAGCTATAATCTATGCAGTCAGGAGGCTTGTAACATGGCAGTTAACAAAGCAAGACCTGAGAATGCACCCTGAGGGCCAGAGTGGCCCTTCAGCGTTCTTCAAACGCACAGTCAATGACCACAGAGACCCTCCCGAGGCCTCATATTACCTCTGCCTGATGCTCTCTGAATGTGAACGATTGTGAGCTGCGTGGACAGTAAAGAACTGAAGTCTGGACTGTCGAGAGTCATTCAGTGTGTGCTAACAGTGTGAGTCTCGCAGTTCACACACTGAAAAAGCTATTATCTATATTTAGTATAACTTAAGGTGTGGTCACACTGCACTTTTGATTTAATTGACTTCCATACACATGCGAATGAAAGAGAGTGAAATGCAAGCTCATGTGAACAAGTTTTGCATTTCTTGTGACCAACAGAAGATCGATACGTCACGGCATGACCTCATTGCTGAATTAAAAGAACCTGAATTTAAAACTGCAGTGCTGCAGGAAAGTGTAGTGGACTGAATGATTTTTTACATTTTGGGTTTATGATCATTTGTTATGTGTTGAATTGAAATGATGTTGAAAGGAATATCGCAACCGCTGCAGTGTCAGACGAAATTTTGCATGCACCGCAGCTTTACTGTTAGAAGGTGAACAAATTATGATGAAGTGTTATTCTGTTAGTAAATGGTTTATAATTGAATAAATTTAAAGTCATTTTGGAAATGTCACAACTACTTGTACTAAATACAATGTACTAAATACATCAGACACATGGCCTTTATTTCATATGGCTCTGTCACAGTATTTGTTTGAATGGACTGTACACCCTGTGAAAAATAATAACAGTACACTGTATATGCTTTTAAAAATAGTATATCTTTATTTTGAATTATATACTTTATAAAAATATACATAAGTGTGAACTGAATATAATGTTTCAATAACTTAACTGCATGTTAATAGCAATTAAATGTATTATAGTTTAAATCAATATTAAATGTAATTAGATGCTCTTTGCTGTGCTTTTTTGAGCCACTTTAGGATGTAATTAATTGAATATGTAATTTTATAATTACTTCTATTGTCTTTTGCAAAATGGTTAAAGTATTACTCCTGAATGTACTTACAAACATTTATGGTGAACTTAAATATACGTTGTTGTAATTTCTACTGAAACTTGTGTGTGATATTTTTTAAATGCATCTGTAAGTACACATTTGTAAAGATGAAACCGCAATTCATTACATTTAAAATATATTTACTTTCAATGTAATACTGAAAAAACACACTACAGGTAAAATTATAATAAGTATTTTACATATGCTAGCTTCAGTATGTTAAAGGGGGGGGGGGGGGTGAAATGCTAGTTTTCACTCAATATCCTGTTAATCTTGAGTACCTATAGAGTAGTACTGCATCCTTCATAACTCCAAAAAGTCTTTAGTTTTATTATATATATATATATATATAAGAGAAAGATAGTCTGTACCAATTTTTCCCGGAAAAACGCGACCGGCTGGAGGCTTCACGTGTGGGCGGAGCTAAAGAATCACGAGTGCCAGTAGGCTTTTGCGTTGAGAGCGTTTGGAAGCTGTGACATTACCGTGAGGACAAAACCAACCAAAACAAACCATGGCTAACAGTCAGATTCAGCGTATATTTATGATCCAGAATCAGATCCAGAGGTTGAAATTTTACAAGAGCAGCATCAGCAACGACGTCTCTATGTGGTATGTACTGAAACTGTATATATTTGCTTAGCGGTTTTGAAAAAATGACTAAGTTCCACTTTGTCGTCTTTTTATTTTATTTTTATTTTTTTTAAGCTGTACATGTGGAAAGTGCAGTTTGAAGACAACATCGCATGTTGTTTACTTGATGTGCTTACGCGCTGATAGCTAAGTTAACAACACAGAGATATTTGAAGCAGTTTTACTCACCGCATGCGGTTCCAACACACGACCGTGACCCTTTTTCGTTGGGACTGCATTATCCTTAAGAAATATACGATGTGCAAATCCGGCGTCAAACTGGGCCTTGTTTGTAAAACAAGCATCTTCGAAATGCAGGGAACACAAACACTTGCACAACTCCGTTGATGCTCTGTAAAAATAAACTCCATCCACTGGTCCCTTAATGCTGTTTTTCTTTTGGTAATCTGTGCAGGGTTGTCTTGACCTGGCAACCAAAACACACTCCTTTTGTGACATTTGGCGACGCTCTCGCTCTGATCAGTGAATGTCTGTGCTCTCAGTGCTCTGCTATACGGGAGTGCGCTCTCTTCCGGCAGAAGTGCCCTTAGGACCCATATAAGGAAATTCCACTCCATCTAACGTCACACAGAGCCATACTCGGAGAAAACTTTCCGAAACTTTTGACAAACCGGAAGGAGTATTTTTGGAACAGATATACTCCTTCAAATGTACTTAATTTTTGAAACTTTGTCCATGTTTAGCATGGGAATCCAACTCTTTAACAGTGTAAAAAACTCAGTATGCATGAAATAGCATTTCACCCCCCCCCCCTTTAATCAACACATTAAAATAAGTGTACTACTTTAAATATAAAAACGTTTAATTTGACATTATTACAAAGTTTACTTTTTAAAAATGTTCTTAAGTGTGATAAGCAATAGTCGTGAAAGTATGTATTCTAAGTACACTTATGAAGCCTTATTTATTTATTTATGCTTTTTAAATTTGAAGCACACTACAATTGTAATACAGTAGTTAATTTAATACAAAAACATTATAATTTAATACAGCTTTTTCATAAGCTTATAAAGCTCATAAGTAACTTATATAAGTTACTCAATTTGTCAAAATATGCAGTACACAACAGAGCACCCTGAATATTCTTCAGTTACAGGTAAATACTGTATTAACAAGATTGTAACTAAGAAATCACTATCTATGCTATGGTAAGCACTTTCAATAATTAATTGGTTTAATGACCCATTCAGTTTCCACTGAATATTCATTTAAAGCACCTTTAGTTGAGTATGAATTCTCTGAAATGGGTTCAACATCGTTTTGCAGCTTATGGACTGCTTCTTTTGTTCAATGTGTCACTAAGGTATCATATTGTCATGAAATTAACATAAATTTGTGTCTTTCATAAAATTTCATCAAATGTGTGCGTCACAGATTTCTCGAATATAAGTCAGTATGGCCACGATCTGGGAAAATGCATTGGCAAAAACTGCAATTTAGGGAAAGGGGACATTTGAAATGAAAATGCACCTGTGCGAATTTGGATCATGCAGTTATCCAAGGGCATTTGGATATTCGTTTTAACCTCTCATACCAGGCACTCTGGGGCGACAACATTTCTGACACATGGATGAAGACGAATAGATAATTTGAAAAGGCTTTCATTACAAAAGCACACTGAGAAGGGAGATTGAGAAAGATGTGTGTCACATCTGTGTAGTGATGACATGAATCATATCAAGCCAAAGATTGATATAGCACACCTGGGCATCAGACTGCTATATTTGCTGGCACTAGTATTCTAGTGCATGCTAATGCAGATCATTTCTTACAATTCTGTAAATCCATAAAGCCATTGTTTGTTACATAAAAACAAATCTGAAAATTTAAAGAATTCCTTGTGACTGATTTATAATATACAAATACAACAATTCACACAAAGAATCCACTCATTGATTTCAACAGTTTGGGTTAGCATGATGCTAAATTACAGTAATGCTCCAAACAGCATGAAAACACACACAAATCTTAAGAAACATAATACATTTGTATCTGCACTGAACTATTTTAACAGTATGTTTCGGTAGCTGTTTATAATCAGTTTGTGTTATAATAAATTGTTGTGATGCATTAAGTGAATACCTTCTCTATGAAGGACACATACTGTACAATGCAGTCTCTTTTGTTGTTGTTGTTTTCTACACAGAAGCTATTTTCATGCAGGTGAAATAACTACCCTGATACAGAACTGTATTTAAAATATATATTTCATGAAAATAGACTGACATGTCTACTAACTGAAAGTGCACTGTTAAATGTAATTATGTCATGCTTGCATCAAGCACAAGTTTGAAGTGCACTACAAAATCATTTTAAAAATAGTATACCTTTACAAGTGCAGTGGGGAAAGATTAAATATGTATTCATCTTTAAGAAAGTACACTGGCTATGTTGAAGTTTACACTTGAGTGAATTATGCATTTCAAAACTTAAATATAAGAGTGGATATTGAAAGTGTACTTTAGAACAAGCAAGTAGATTTAATACAACTTTAGTTGAACTTCAGGACTGCTAAAATGTATTTATTACAATGTTTTTTGTTCCATTTTAACAGACTTTAAGTATACCAATTTATAGTGTGCCACAAATACATTTAGATATCCTAAAGTAAATATGAATAAATTGTGCTTAAGTATATTATTTTTTCAATAAAACTCGAATGAAACCAGAAGCCTTGAATTTTATAGGTAAAAATGGTCATGTGGGCTCTTACGTTTAAAATTATATGGATAATTAGTTTGCTAGAGTTCCACCTTAACGCCTTCTCAAATGCTGCTTGTGTAAAAACAGAGTAATTGTATGAGACGTTAGGGTCTGTCACTGATCCAGTTCCCTTTCAGTCGGTCACGTTCGACGTTACGAATGGGGATCTCGCCCGAGAGCCCAATCACCTTCGAGTGGTACAAAACGAGCCAATGGTACACAAAGTAACTTGGTCTGCGGAAAGGAGCGGGTATATAAGGAGCAACGTGAGCAACTCGAATTCAAGCTTTCGCTTCGGAGCCGAGCATATCGCTTGCTGCAATCACCGGAGTGTTTACAAGCAAGAGCTGGTGTTGGTGTGACGGCGTGATTCAGCGGTTCGTCTGGGTTTCCTGCGACAGCTCCCGCTTTCCCCTGAGTGCTTCAACACCCCTAAAAGGGCGTAGCAACCCGTTTCTGCCCCTAAACCTGCCAAACGCCAGGCCGAGTGCTTCCTCGCCGCTCTCATTCTCCTCTCCCCTTGCCAGTTTCCATGCAAAGACGGCTCAAGAACGCTTTGCCTTCTCATGCCCTCTTTGCTACTCAGAGTCAGACGAGTGCCCGCACTCCGCCCCCGCTAAGGGACGCTATGCCTCCCATGCCGAGGCTGTCTGCTCCACCACGCTGCCCCACTGTGGGTATGCCTGTAGTCCCCTTGACCCCGCTGGTTCGGTTCCTGGGAGCCTGGCTAGAGCTCCCCAGGCCTTCCCGCTGGCTCATCCGGACGCTCAGGCTCGGCTACGCGATTCAGTTCGCCCGGCATCCCCCCAGGATTCGGGGTGTCCACGCGATGATGGTGGGCAAAGATGCCCCTCTCATGCGCGCGGAGGTCGCGACCCTGCTGGCAAAGGGCGCGATAGAGCCGGTCCCTCCAGCCGACATGAAGTCTGGCTTTTACAGCGGACTGGATGCGTGCGCTATTCCCCTCAGGTGAGTTCCTCAGTCAGAACCCTGGGTTCCTCCAGCACTGTTGATGTCCAACACTTGCGTACATGCCCCTTGGTCAGCCATGTGTGGGACTAGGTGTCTCCATGTGTCGTGATTCCCCTTCTGGGTAATCCCACGTGTGTATGTCCACAGTAAGTCTCTCAGCAGCATGTGTCTTTCCCTTGGCAAGCCCCTTGCCAGCTCTGTCGTTGAAACTTCCACCCTGCGGGCTGGGTACCTCAGAGTTCTTATGTATCACCACCTTGGTAGATACCTGCCTTCTGTAAGTCCTCCCACGGGCAGGCAGCCTGATAGCATATGTCCAGCTGGAATATGCTGCCCAGTGTATTCTGTGCAAGCTATAGGCCCTCACTCGTGCTGGCCTCACGACAGGGTGCCATCACTCACACGGGTCGCTGGAAGACAGCCATGTGGCGTTTTGTAAGGGACCCATTCGTAACGTCGAACGTGACTGACTGAAAGGGAACGTCTTAATTACATATGTAACCCTTGTTCCCTGAAGGAGGGAACGGAGACGTTACGTCCCCTTGCCTCATCGCTGTTCCGCTGAACGGCCGGGTCACTGCTCCTCAGTGAAGACTTGAATGCGAGTTGCTCGCGTTGCTCCTTATATACCCGCTCTGCGGGGCGGAGCTCGCGATGCAAATTCCGCAGACCAAGGTACTTTGTGTACCATTGGCTCGTTTTGTACCACTCGAAGGTGATTGGGTGATTGACCCATTCGTAACGTCTCCGTTCCCTCCTTCAGGGAACGAGGGTTACATACATAACCAAGACGTTCTCCGGTGAGGAAACAGATCAGAGTTATTCTTATATAATAATAGAGTTATTTAACCTCAATATTTAACTTTTGTTTAAAGTTCTCTGGTCAATGAATCCCTTTATTATAAAGAAAAGAGTGGCATTAATAGCCTACTTAACACCTCTTGTGTTTTGTAAAAGAAAGTACTGAATGAGGGTGATTTTTTCTATGAACTTTAAATGTACACTTCATTCAAAAATCTAAATTCTGTCATGATTTACTCTTTTACCCTTATGTCACTCCATACCCGTAAGATTTTTATTCATCTTCGAAACACAAATTAAGATATCTGTCCCTACATTAAAGTGTCTAGGTAACCAAAAAGGAGATTGTAAATGTAATGCATATGAATCTAATGATTTAATCCAAGTCTTCTGAAGAGAAATAATGACTTTATACAGTATAATAAACAGATTTCTTTTATACATTTATTCACATAAACATTAATCAACACACATAGACAGAGCACATCAAATATGGTAAACAGAGGCTCAAATGTGCTTCCTTGCCATGCACAACGAAACTCATTAGATTGTTTAAAAAAAAAGAAATAAAAAAAGAAGAAGAGGATGAACAAAAGGCATAGGTGTTTAAAACGAGATAGGTAAAAATTATTTTTGGTTGCACTATCCCTTTAACAACAGCAGTCAGATCTACTTTTACTTATATATTATTATCTGTCAGAAACAGTCTATCAAACAATCTATATATATATATATATATATATATATATATATATATATATATATATATATATATATATATATATATACACACACACACACACACGCACGCACACACAGACACACACACACACACACACACACACACATAACTTATTTTTATCTTGGCTCATTCACAATTTCTGTGAACAATCATCATTCAAACTCTCTTTCCTACCGTTCCCTACTGAGATCCTCTCTATTTCCTCATTCTCTCCATCTAAATCCTTCCTTCCACTATCCTGGCACACTTATTTAACAATGTTTCCCGCCCCTAAAACCCTCAATTGTCCCAGTGTGAGTTAGCGTGTGCTACAAGCATACATTTACCCACAAACCCCAGCTTCCAGAGCCCTTCCTCCTCGGCTTATTACCGGCGCTACACCACAGAGAACAAGCAAATATGACCCACTGCCTTTCAAACAGTAACCCCTCATTACCCACCAATCACCATCACACAGCCATCCGTCATTGCCGCCCAAGGTCTACAGGGAGCGGAGCTGGACATGACTGACAAGCAGGGTTGAAAACAACTCCCTGCTATGATTCTGGCTAAATGTCTTTGCGTGAGAGTGTGGTGGGACGCGTGAATGTGACTTTTCAGGGTGGTTGGATCGGTTCCTCTGTTGAGCATCATGTCAATGCATTTCTTCCCTTTCGGTAGGAGACAGAAATAAAGGACAACGGTGTGAGCCAGTGGTGCCCTAGGCCTGCTCAAAGCCTGGATTTAGCTGAGCTCCTGTAAACCGCTTCGTTGACTTGGCAAATCTGGGCCGCTCTGACAGCGGTTAAAGCAGCATGAAGCCAGGGCTGAAAACAAACAAACCGGGGAGAAAAGAAAAGCACTGGTGTTTTGTGATGTGCCTGCCAGTACAGATTGCTGATTGTAGATCCAAAAGCCTTTGAGTCTACAAAAACGAGCATTTGACCTAATTGCATTACCTTCATGAATCATGCAAACAAGAATTTAAACTGTCCTTATTAAACAACTCTGCTCCAAAATCAAGTGAACTTCCTACTTAAAGCTGCAGTCCGTAAGCTTTGCCTCATTGTCACCATCTATGCTTGAAAACCTGGAATTGCAGTTTCTTGTGGAATTATGTTCCATGCGTGGATGAATCTGTTTTGAGGTGATTGTGTAGCTGTCAATCACCACACCAGTTCACTGTACATAGTAATAACAGATTCTAGCCTACATCTTGGAATATATGACCCAAATAAGAATTTTTACCATAAATTGTCATCTGAACAAGTAACAAGTCTGCCACCCTTTGTTCTGACCAACTGAGGAAAAAATCATTACAATAAATTACACTGCCAATGGTGGTTTAATCTAATGATCGATTAGCTCATATCACATCAAACCCTGCAAATTATTATTATTGGTAAACTTTATTCTCAAACTATTAATGTTAACAACATCAGCATTGCATACCTATGAATATAGAGTGTATTAGCATGTAGATTTAAATTTCTGTACAGTCTAATCTCTAATTGTAACATCATCCGAATTTCATATTAAGAAATTATTTTAACCCAAAAAGCAAACTATGCTCCCAACGAACTGTTTGTGTTTCACATCTGTATTCAGAAGCACATTTATAGAATATAATTTCTTTCATGTTTAATGTCTTTCATATACATTTTCTTGATTGCATTCTGCCATCAAAATACTTTTTTTACATTTAACAGAAATTAGTATAGCAGAAAAAAAGCAAAGGAAATATCTGACATTTTTTTAGAGTTATTATATAAGACTGCATATTAATCCTTAGAAGGTGGAGGTTTCTCTTGATATGTTAAAACCTTAAATGACTGTTAACCAATACCTAGATACATAAAGAGGGTTTATCTGCCATATTTCACATTTGCAGTGTATGTGACTGGCTTTACTGAGTCTCTTGAAACTGCTGAGCTGTTGCTAAATCTCACACTCCAGACGCTCTGTTGAATTAATATGATTGTGAGTGTAGTCAAACTCTAACAGCGTAACAACATCCCGAGTCTCTCCTCCTAACTCACATAATCAGTCCCAAATCTCCTGGGAATTTTCAAACCTTTACCGCGTAGTTGAACTATTGGATTATATAACGGTTGTTTTTTTTATTTTTATTTCACGTGGGTACTCTCTCTCTCTCTCACTGAAATGCGTATGGACATATACATAGTATCACTTTCTGTTTTTCTTTTGTCTGTTTTTTTAATGTGTAAAATCAATATGGATGTACAAATAGGTAAAGTTTAACATAAACATTACAGAAAATGGATGAACTGTATATAAGGAATATATATATTTAAACCATTAGGATATTAAGAGAGTTGCATTTATGTATTTATTTACTTACATGTGAACTAAAACGTTCTCATCATTCAAGAGGTGCATTCAATTCGTCGTACATACTATATTTGAAATGTATTTCAAATAATTTAATAAATAGGACAAAAATACCTTTAATATATTCATATCAAATACTTATATTAGTTATACGATGATGATTAATCTTATGTATATTATTAAAATTAAAATGGATAGTAGTAGGCTTTTTAATATGACAATATGTCTAGGGTTGGAACCTGGTGATCTAGTCTGTGATTGTTAACATTTTCCTACTACTGCCTTCATTTCCATGGAAATTGTTTTGGAAAAGATTTTTTTAATGGACTTGAATAAATTAATGAATGATGCCACAAAAACAAATCTGTTGGACTGTTGGACCATGTTTATTTCAGAAATATGAACCTGGTAATCTACCACAGACAACCGGCACAAGCTTTAAGAGTTAGTTAATTAGTATAGTTATTTATCAACATTTTACT
Organism: Carassius gibelio; assembly: GCF_023724105.1. Lineage (NCBI taxonomy): Eukaryota > Metazoa > Chordata > Actinopteri > Cypriniformes > Cyprinidae > Carassius > Carassius gibelio. The sequence continues at coordinate 18,922,690 of NC_068380.1, read as the reverse complement.
CAAGTGTCTAGGATGTGCACGCTCATAACTCATGACCGAGGAGGATGTAAAAAGCCCTATGCTATATCTGACATTGATTTAGCGCACCCCCGATTTCATGTCATATGCAGGATATCACGCAAAGATATTTGTATTTCCATCTGAAAGGAGAAATAATCATCTCCCATAGCAGGTGTTGTCCAGCGTGCCTGGAGACTTTAGCATCTATTGTCGGCCTGTATTGTTGCATTGGAGGGCAGGTGTAGGTAGGCACAATGCAAGCGCTCTTTTTTACCATCACAACAGGAAAATGAATTAAGCTATAACTGCACACTGTCAACACTGGACGCAGGCCACGCTAGATAACAATAAAGGCCTCTACACAGCAGCTGGAACAAGCAAGATGATACTGAGAATGGAGAAATAACAACGTTTGCACGCAAATGTGATATTCATTTTATACAACAGTTCAAGAAATTAATGTTGAATGGGTTACATTTTAGACAATTTTTCACCAATGAAGATAGTTCCAAACAAATCTGCACACTGCCGTGTCTTGTTCCTGAATTAATCTGTTTGAACAAGTCATTTGAGTCAGTGATTCAATGAGCCATTCATAAAGACAGGCCTTGCTTTCAAACATTATCATAATCATTATACAAAAATATGAGCAGAGCTCTCTGCCTTTTATCTCAAAACTCACAACTATGAGTCCCAAATCATAATTATGTGACAGAAACACGCAATTGCGAGAAAAAAAGTCAAAAAAGAAATTTTTACCCACGATACTGAGAAAATTAAGTCACATTTGTGACTTTTTTTTCTCAGAATTACAAGTTTATGTCCCACAATTTTATAACAACATGCAGTTGTTAGTTATAAAGTCAGAATAGTGCGATATAAACTCGATACTGTAAGAAAATAGTCAGTCACTATTTTGGGGGGAGTTTATATCTTGCAGTTCTAACTTTATTACATGAAAATGCGACTTTATTTCCCGCAGTTATGACTTTATATCTAGCAATTGCTAGATTATATCTCAAAGTACTGAGGAAAAAATCTGAGAAAGGTACAGAAATAGGGAGCGCAGGGTTTCCGCGGGGTCATAAAAAGTCATAAATTTAACAATAAGAATTTAAGGCCATAAAAAGTCATAAAAACGTCCGGATTTTCCATACAAGGTCATAAAAAACATTTAACCATGTCTTAAATTGATATGCTAGTCCATTATTAATGTGTTCTTCCATCAAAATGCGCTCGCAGTGGCAATGGCATTCATTTGTTTCGCCTGTTGTAGTTCTGTATGAGGAATCTGCGTGGTATCACACTGGTACCACAGCGTTCCAGAACTACAAGGTCCATGCGGCAGCATACAGCTTTGTCAGAAGGACTTTCACAGAAACCCGCGTGAACTCCGAACATACTGTATCATACTGAGTCGCTGCTTACTAGCTTAATTGAAATCATCCTGGCTATCACAATGGGAAAGTGTACCTTTAACGATCTATGGCTCGAAAACGGTGCGTTTAGTAGCTGGCTCAAGCCCGTCACTAACTATGGAAGCATATGGGTAGCATTATTCAATTTGGGGTGTAATATGCAAAATGAAAATGCAATATGTAAAATGGCAATGCATTTCTGTATTTACATTTACATTTTCCAATACATTTGTGCAACGTTTGGTGCAAAATGAAAATGAAAATTAAATTACATAATTTTCATTTGCCATTTCCTACACCAGTTTTAATATGTAAAATGAATATTAATTTGAACGCTTTATAAGTTGCAAAATGAAAATGAAAATGTATTACAGAAACGATTAGATATGTCTAACATGTTCAAGCAAAAACTGTGGCAAAATTATCATTTAAATGCTATTTTTCTTAAATGCATTAACACTCACAGTCAAGACTCTTGCGATTGCATTTCCATTCAATGACCCGCAATGAATGTAGCAAAATTCAATGTGCACATTGAAAATGCATTTCCGACCGATCACGTGTCCCCGCCCTCGCGCCACGTCAATCACTGCGTGAACAAGGCGGGGCTTACAGAAGGTCAGAGACTCACATCTCAAGAAGATGATTCAAGTGAGAGAACATGGACAAGACAGTGGCCCGTGTACGTTTTGATTATTTCGGTTTATGGCTTCAATATTTCATTCGCACTTGTGGGCGGAGCTGAAACGCTGCTTTCATCTGATTGGTCGAATCGCTCCGCTTTCAGCTTGGTCTTTTTATTCTTTCAGGCAGATTAAGAGTCAGTGCGAGTGAAGCACTGTAATGTCTGAAACCACCACTCACTGTTAATTAGCATAATATTTGAATCAGATATAGTAGCTGGGCACATAATTCGTGCTGTCGAGACCTGCAAATTATTTCTAGGTTGTAGTATTGTATGAATATTGTCCCACTGATAAATACAGTGCAAATATTTCTATCTCTTTGGATAAAAGTTAAGTGGAAATAAAAATCAATAATAGACTGAACAGTTCCATGTCTGTAACATTTACCACTCTCATCTTTTAAGTCATAAGGCAATATGTGTGTGTGTGTGACAATAATAAATAATTGTAAAAAATTAATATAGTTAAATTTCTAAATAAAAATAGTAAAATTAGCTCTATGCTGCTCAGTGCTCCTGTAGCCTACCCCAGAGCGCCCTCTCGCGGCTGTAGTCGGTAATGTTTTCTCTTGGTCCTGAATAAATGCGACTTATAGTCCAGTGCGACTTATATATGTTTTTTTCCTCGTCATGACGTATTTTTGGACTGATGCAACTTATACCTATACTTAACATTATTATTATTATTTATTATGAGAGTAGGCTAAATGACACAGACTAGAACTTAAATGTTTCACCCAATTCAGCTCAGATCTTCAGACTCGTCCGACTCGTGCTTGTATAACTGGCCAGACTTACCTTCCCAAAAAATCCTATTTCATTTTATTTCATAAATTTAACTATATTTATTTCCACTTCACTGTTATCCAAGGAGACAGAACTATTTGCACTGTATTTATCAGTGGGACAATATTCACACAATAATTTAACGGGTTCTCTTGCAGGTCTCAGCAGCACGAATTATGTGCCCAGCTACTATATCTGATTCAAATATTATGCTAATTAACAGTGAGTGGTGGTTTCAGACATTACAGTGCTTCACTCGCACTGACTCTTATTCTACTTGAAAGAATAAAAAGACCAAGCTGAAAGCGGAGAGATTCGACCAATCAGATGAAAGCAGCGTTTCAGCTCCGCCCACAAGTGCGAATGAAATATTGAAGCCATAAACCGAAATGATCAAAACGTACACGGGCCACTGTCTTGTCCATGTTCTCTCACTTGAATCATCTTCTTGAGATGTGAGTCTCTGACCTTCTGTAAGCCCCGCCTTGTTCACGCAGTGATTGACGTGGCGCGAGGGCGGGGACACGTGATCGGCTCGGAATGCATTTTCAATGCGCACATTGAATTTTGCTACATTCATTGCGGGTCATTGAATGAAAATGCAATCGCAAGAGTCTTGACTGTGAGTGTTAATGCATTTAAGAAAAATAGCATTTAAATGATAATTTTGCCACAGTTTTTGCTTGAACATGTTAGACATATCTAATCGTTTCTGTAATACATTTTCATTTTCGTTTTGCAACTTATAAAGCGTTCAAATTAATATTCATTTTACATATTAAAACTGGTGTATGAAATGGCAAATTCAACTCATGTAATTTAATTTTCATTTTCATTTTGCACCAAACGTTGCACAAATGTATTGGAAAATGTAAATGTAAATACAGAAATGCATTGCCATTTTACATATTGCATTGTCATTTTGCATATTACATTCCAAATTGAATAATGCTACCCATATGCTTCCATACTAACACTCGGTATCAAGCATCCAAACACAAGACGCGGAAAAGCTGAACTGAGTTGCTGGTTACTCGCGTGCTCTGTGTTCGGTGCGGAGAGAGAGTCGCGTATCACGGACAGTCCCTCCTGCACATGAACGAACAAATACTAACCGCAGTTTTGAACAAACAAAAGGATGTGAAAGAGCCCAATTCAGTACGCAGTGTTCTGCTGTTCAGGAAAGGCGTCAAAACCTTTGTAAACCGAATTTGCTTCTTTTTGCTCTTGTGCCGACAAATACATACAAAATATGTCAAAATACCACGGAAAAAATGCTGGAAAAAACTTTTTTTTTTTTTTTTTTTCTGTTATTTGTCAGTTATTTCTTAAGTAAAAGTTAACAGTTGAGGAAAAAGATGCATTCAAGGTCTCTTAAAGTGACCGCGCCTATTTTAGCTACTGGCTGCTGTAAGTTCATGTTAATCCAAGAAAATGAAAGAAAAATCACTCACTGCTCTTGACTACATTACTTTGTAGTTTTAACAAGAATTTATGCACAGTCAAATCAAAATTATCCAGACTCCAGATATAATTTTTGATATACATATTTTACTAATAGGTACAGGACACTAATAAATGTATGTAAGTGAGTATAAGCAAACTGTGACATATTATACCCAAAGATTCTTCATAAAGTGAACTACTAGTGAAATCAGAATCAGAAAGAGCTTTATTGCCAAGTATGCTTACGCATACAAGGAATTTGTTTTAGTGACATAAGCTTCCAGTACACAGAGACAACAACACACAGACAAAAAAAAAAAAAAAAGAAAGAAAGAGATTTACAAATTGGCAAATAAATAAGTGTATAAACAATTGTGCTATAAATGATAATGGAATAGGATTGATTGAGATGCAGGAATGTTCTAGGATGGAGGGTTAACAAATAAATATAAGGATATTGCACATTTATAAGCATAAGTAGGGAACATTTAACTGTTCATGAGGTAGATTGCCTGGGGGAAGAAACTGTTCTTGTGCCTTGCTGTTCTGGTATTTCCGGCTCTGAGGCGCCGGCCAGATGGCAAAAGTTCAAAGATGGGATGACTTGGATGTGCGGGATCCAGAGTGATTTTCTGAGCCCTTTTCCTCACTCTGGATGTATACAGTTCTTGAAGGGTGGGCAGGGGAGCACCAATAATCCTTTCAGCAGTCCGAACCGTTCTCTGTAGTCTTCTGATGTCTGATTTTGTTCCTGAACCAAACCAGACAGTTATTGAAGTACACAGGACAGACTCAATGATGGCTGAGTAGAACTGTTTCAGCAGCTCCCGTGGCAAGTTAAACTTCAGCTGGCGAAGGAAATACAACCTTTGCTGGCCTTTTTCACAATGGACTCAATGTGATTGTCCCACTTCAGGTCCTGAGAGATGGTGGTGCCCAGGAATCTGAATGACTCCACTGCAGTCACAGTGCTGTTCATGATGGTGAGTGGGGAAAGTGCAGGGGGGTTTCTCCTGAAGTCCATGATCATCTCCACTGTTTTGAGTGTGTTAAGCTCCAGGTTGTTGAGAGTGCACCAGACAGCCAGCTCTTTTACCTTCTGTCTGTAAGCAGACTCGTCACCATCCTGAATGAGGCCAATGAGTGTGGTGTCGTCTGCAAACATCAGGAGCTTGACAGAGGGGTCTTTAGAGGTGCAGTCTGTTGGTGTACAGGGAGAAAAGCAGAGAGGAGAGAACACATCCCTGAGGGGCACCAGTGTTGGTAGAGCAGCTGTTTGATGTTAATTTCCCCAGTCTCACTAACTGTTGCCTATCTGTCAGAAAGCTGGTGATCCACTGACAGATAGAGCTAGGAACAGAGAGCTGGGTCAGTTTGGTCTGAAGGGTTGTTGGGATGATGGTGTTGAAAGGTGAACTAAAGTCCACAAATAGGATCCTCACATAAGTCCCTGTTTTGTCCAGATGTTGCAGGATGAAGTGCAATCCCATGTTGATTGCATCATCCACGAACCTGTTTGCTCGGTAAGCAAACTGCAGGGGGTCCAGTAAGGGTCCAGTGATGTCCTTCAGATAAGCCAGAACCAGTTTTTCGAACGACTTAATGACGACAGACGTTAGAGCCACAGGTCTGTAGTCATTAAGTTCTGCTATCTTGGGTTTCTTTGGGATGGGGATGATGGTGGAGCGTTCGAAGCAGGAAGGCACTTCACACAACTCCAGGGATCTGTTGAAGATCTGTGAAAAGATGGGGGCCAGCTGGTCAGCACAGATTTTCAGACAGGCTGGTGTAACACCATCTGGGCCTGGTGCTTTTCTTCTTTTGTTCTTCTTGAAGACCTGGCGCACATCATCTTCACAGATTTGAAGAGCAGGAGGTGTGGAGGGTGGGATTGCAGGATTTGTTAATGGTTGTGTAGGGAGATGGTCAGAATGGGTGTTGGGGGTTTCAAATCTGCAATTAAACTCATTCAGGTCGTTAGCAAGTCGTTGATTAGCCTCAGTGCAAGGGGATGGTGTCTTGTAGTTCGTGATGGTTCTTAGACCTCTCCACACTGAAGTTGAGTCATTGGAAGTAAACTGGTCTTCCAACTTTTTAGTGTAGGTATTTTTAGCTGCTCTAATCTCTTTGTTCAGTATGTTCCTGGCCTGATTGTACAAGACCTTGTCCCCATTTCTGTAGGCATCATCTTTGGCCTGACGAAGATGTCTGAGTTTTACTGTAAACAATGGCTTATCATTGTTGAATGTTAAATAAGTCCTGGTAGGAATGCATATATCCTCACAGAAACTAATATAGGATGTTACGGTCTTTGTGAGTTCGTCCAGATCGGTGGTAGCAGCTTCAAAAACACTCCAATCAGTGAGGTCAAAACAAGATTGTAAATCCTGCTCTGTTTCGCTGGTCCATCTCTTCACAGTCCTTACTACAGGTTTAGCAGATTTAAGTTTTTGCTTGTAGGACAGTATAAGATGAAACAGACAGTGATCAGAACGTCCCAAAGCTGCTCGTGGAACAGAGTGAAATGCATCCTTTATTGTGGTGTAACAGTGATCCAATATATTACTGTTTCTTGTGGGACAAGTAACATGCTGTCTGTATTTTGGCAGTTCACGGGAGAGATTGGCTTGGTTAAAGTCCCCAAGAATGAATAAAACAGAGTCCGGGTGTTGTTGTTCTGTCTCTGTAATCTGATCAGCGAGTTTCTGTAAAGCTGAGCTCACGTGCGCTTGAGGATGGACGTAAACACTGACCAGAATGAACGAATGAAACTCCCGCGGCGAATAGAACGGCTTGCAGTTGACAAACTGCATTTCTAGATCAGGACAGCACATATTCTTTAACACAGTTACATCTGTTCACCACCGTTCATTGATGTAAAAGCATGTCCCGCCGCCGCGCGATTTCCCAGTTGATTCTGATTCGCGATCCGCTATAAACAGCTGAAAGCCCGGCAGATGGAGCGCGCTGTCCGGTATGGCGTCATTCAGCCAGGTTTCCGTGAAACACAGAGCAGCAGAGTGAGAGAAATCCTTATTTGTCCGAGAGAGCAGAAGGATTTTGTCTGTTTTGTTGGGTAGAGAGCAGAGATTTGCGAGATGGATGCTAGGCAACGGCGTTTGAAATCCGCGCTTCCTGAGTCTGATGAGCGCTCCCGCTCGCTTCCCCCGTCTGCGCGACCTGAAGCGCTTGATCATCGCCGCCGCTCCTCCGATAACAACGTTCAGTAAAACATCTGAATAATTTAAATCCGTTAAAAGATTTTGTGGTGTGTTCTGGTGGTGAAACTGATCATGTTTGTTAAACAAAAAACAGGAAAAACGAACAAAAACAGCACAAACACTGGAGAGCCAAGCACTGAAGCAGCCATGTGCGGCACAATCGAGTACCAGTTATAGATAGATATAAATATTTTATCTATCTATCTATCTATCTATCTATCTATATATATATATATATATATATATATATATATATATATATATAATTGGGAACAAAAATTATTCAGCACCTTGTAAAGGCACCATGCATTGTTTTTTTTTTTTGTTTTTTTTTTCTGAATTGCTAATGCAACCTTTTCACACCACAGTCTAAACAAAATGAGGCATTGCTTGGTAATTGGTCAACAAAGTATTGATGGTAGTGTAAATATTGTCATAATTACAGTTTTCTGTAGTTTTGGTTGATTGTAATCCATTACGTACATTTCTATCAAAGTTATGTCATCAAGACAAATTTGTTCTGACACAGTTTAACTCTTAAGTTCTTGTCATATTTTATAACCATTTTAGAAGCAATAGCAAATAAACTGTAATAATGTGAGACATGTTCAAGGTGTATGAATAAATTTTGGTTTGATTGTATATTTAATTTTTACATTGAAGACTACCCAGTGCTATTTTACATTTAATTATTCGGTTTCTATACCTGGACACCTACAAACTTAAAAAACTTAAAGATTGTGTAAATAGCAAAAATAAATAAAAATACAAATTAAACAATTTCAAACAGGGCCCACTGGTACAACCTTCACCAGGGCCCTGCAAACCCCAGCTACGGCCCTGGGTGTGGGTGTTGAATACTGTGACCAAACACCAATAACACTTGTTATTTTGGAAAGTAATGCTATAAAATAATTGTTAATTTACAATGTTACTTTACAATGTTAAAATTGTTAAGTGCTCCTGTGTTCTTGATACTCAAAGAAAGCGAAAGCTTGAGTTTCTTAATCTTAAGAAATAATAGAATAACTCTTTAAATAATAAGACTTGTTGCTTTCAATGAAAGTCATTTCATTCAAAGAATGAAGTTATTTATCGTAATTTGTGTAGGTCATAAATTCAAATCCTAATGGTCATAAAAAGGTCTTAAAAAGTCTTAAATTTGACTGATTAAACCCTGCAGAAACCCTGGAGCAAAGCGCAGAGCAGTTAGTAAGAATGTCTGAACAGTAGTGGAAGTCGGAAGTGAAAAACAAATATATATACAATTATATTTACATGTATGCATTTAGCAGACGCTTTTACGTGCATTCAGAGCACATTCAGACTTACAGTGCATTCAGGCTAAAAAAAAAATCCCCTTTATATATAAAGCATAAAAAGCATTTTTTTTTTTTTTTTTTTTGTCAGAAACGGCCTTCCATATACAGAGCCAGGGAACCAAAAACACACTCAGCTAAATATTGTTTATTATTATTATTATTATTTATTTATTTTTTTTTTAAACCTGAATAAATATGGAGATTTGTTGTCCATATTACACAGCCCTAGTCGGTGCATGTCATGATAAGAAGATAACATTATAGTGGTATTTGTTTTTAAGGGGTATGAAAACAACCTGATAGTGACAGACCTGAAGCAATACTGGAATATTTATTTTCATGTTTTGTTCAAGTTTGAAGCTGCTTATTCCTGTCAGCCTGTCAAAAACAACCAAGACACTCAACACATATTCCTTTTCTGCTGACAAACCATTTCATGTACTGTAGCTCCAGCTTTCTTCACTATGGTATTCTCAGTGGAAATAGGAAATAGAAAAACAGATACATAAATAAACTTCTCCGTTTGTCATAAAAAATTAAACACATTGTTAAGCAGGTTTACCAATCAGCTGGCATGACCGAAATGATTTACATTCTGAGTGTCACAAACAAATGATACCAGCAGGTTTAGTGTGTCTGTGTGCCTCTTTTAGCTCAAAGAAGGGCTTTCCCTTCTTCTCTGTTTGTCTCTGACCTCTCTAGTGCCTCTCTCTCTGTGCTGCGCTCTCCCCATTCTGTTATTTTCACTTTGAAACTGTCTTTTCCTGCCGTCTAGGGAATCAGAGACCTTGAGATGTTCTCCTAAGCCGGCTCTTAACTCAAAGTGCTGAGAGACAGGAAGATGTGTGGAACTTACCCCGTTCTTCGGGTAGGCGACCCACCCCAGGTCACCAATTACAGAGCGAGAGTCCAGCAAGTTCACTGCGGGAGAATGAGAAACGGGGACAAATCAATGATCTGGAGTTGTAAAAGCAATACAGAAAAAGCATTTATGTGCAGAACACAGATCACATTAGATGTTCTTTATCACAGTATTGACTTGCTTAGAATTGATCTAATTCATATCTGTACTGTAGTTTTCAGTCACACTTTATTTGACAGTGTCCTTGTTACACAATACATGCACTTACTGTAGTAATTACAGTACATTATGCATAATTACAAACAACTATTGTTAAACCAAATGCGAACTATATAGTAAGTGCATGTTGTTAACAATATTACTCAGTAATTACACTGTAACTACATTTTAATAACACTGTGATTAATTACTATGACATCAAAAAAGTGCAGATAAATTTCTATAAATAAATTGTACAGAATTGTTTTCTACATTTTAAATACATTTACTTAAATTGCAATTATGATCAAATTAATTGTCCTATATCCTATATGTCCTACATACCTAGTTTTTGTCCCTTTTTCCCTTTAATAACAATATAGGTCATATTGAGTCTTTGTTTTTCACAGGGATTCATAAGTAAAGTACACACACGCACATCAAAAATTGGCTGAAAATCAATTATATTAAATATTACGCACCCAGTCAATTCACATATGAATACCTGCAAAAACAAAGGAGATCACGTTGTCTTATTGTGAACAAAGAGGGTGATCATCTGAAACTGTACCCTACAGAAATAATGAAAGAGCATGGACTAATATCTATTGCTTAATCCTTCCCCTTGCACATTCTATGTGAGATGTCTATTAAACAATCCAGTCTTGTTTAGATTGTTGCGCTAGTATTTGATACCCAGAGTAGGGCACAGGTTCTTTTCTATCTGCTGGAACCTTTTACGAATGAGTACCGCCGCGGCTAATTAGATGACCTTTACCATCACAGTCCGATCAGAGCTGAATTTTAATTTGACCTTGTGTTGATCAAAGGTTGTGTGGTGAGACTGTTTAGCATGTGTGAGATGACTCACAATAGCAAAACCATTTTGGGGATCACAACAACAAGCTAATGAATAAGAAACCAATCCAAATATCCCAGTGGTGATACAAAAAGAAGATGTAAACAGGTAAGTTCATCAGAACTCCTGAAATTAAAAACGCCATGACCTAATAAATAAGGCCACACGCTGGATGTGAATGATGGTTATTGATCTGTAATGTTATGTAACCCAAATGTGATACTGATTTGTGAGAACAGAACAAATATGCAGAGGAGAAGAAAAATACATTTTAACCTCCTTGTGTCCTATTTAAATATCTCTAAATTAGATCTAAATGTGTTTCTTTTGAATGACAGAAATTGATGTACATTGTCTTACTTATATATATATATATATATATATATATATATATATATATATATATATATATATATATATATATATATATATATATATATATATATATATATATATATATATATATATATATCCTGGGGAGAAACACATAAATCTAATTAGCACACAGAAGTACAGAACTATAAGTTCTGAACTATAGATAAAAGAGAGGTTGTGTCCATCCGGATAAATATGTGGAAAACTAACTTCAAGAGGGGCGCAAATACATTTTAAAACTGCAAAAAGGAAAACATTGAAGTAATATTCTCAAAGATATTCATTTCTGTTTGGAAGATTAGTAAATATTCTGATTTGTTTGGGTTTTTGCCTTTTATACTCAAGGTTAAGCTCTCCAAACATAACTGCAAAAATTGTTAATGTTAATTTGGAAGCGCATTTCCCTACAGATCACAGTTCACTGCTTGTCGCACCTCTCCGAATCGACAGGTCTGTTCGAATTCTACCAGACTTGCCGCTCTTGTGGTTTTGGAGTGGCCCGTTGTCCTTGTCGTCTGCTGGGCCATTGTGCCAGTCTGTGTAGGCACCCGAGCGCCCTCCCCCATCCTGCTCTCATTTTTATTGTGCCATTATCAGCGTACAATCAATCAACTCATCCCCACACTTGTCACTGCACTAACCATATGCTGACTTCTGCTCATTAGAATATTTACATATTCCATAGTCTGCACACTTCAGCCCAAAAGATAAACACATCAATTTCACTTGTAGATAATTTGTTGACATTTCCCAAGGTAATGCCGGATGAAATCCTTTTTAATGTACGCTAGTTAAAATGTCCCGTAACTTGAAAGGGTTCCATAGGAATGCAGATTTGTACCCTGGGAAATAAAGCTGTAAAATATGGAATATGATTTGTAGTCAGTGCCTGCTGTTCTCTGACCACTACAAAGCAAATGTAGGGAACTTTGATGAAGACGTGTGTGTGTGTGTGTGTTTCCTTTGTCTTTACGCCTCTAATGCAAATGCATGACTCCACGTGTATACACAACAGCTCTCACAAAAAAAAAGACATGTCATATTTTTACCAAAAGCGCCATTGGGGTCCAATGCAACAGATATATTTCAGTTATCAGATATTTTAGTGAATTTAACCTTTGAAAATGAAATATTCATTTGAACTGCATCATCTATATCTGTGTCTGTAGAAGCTGTATCATAGGCATTCATTATTTCCCTGCAATAATCTACCGCTTAATATTTGTGTCTTGAAAGAATAAGCTAAAACAGGTCTTTAAATAGACCATTGAATCAACATGAATAACTCTTGTAAAGCTTGGCGGTTGAATAGTCATTTCATTCTGATCTGAGCTGTGATTTCTGAGCCGTCTGTGAATGGGTGTTCATAGTGAACAATACAATACAATTCATAAAATCTTTAAAGGGACCCATTGAACATGTTCAAAGGCAATGAAGCAATTCACAATCTACTTTATGAATTCACGTTTTCAGTCAATGTGCAATAGTGAAGTGGCGTGTTTAAAAGCCAGCTGGCTGGGAGTTTGGTTGCACTTTAATCACTGATGTTCAGGAACTTCTGCTCCATTAAACAGTCTGGTGTGAAATCACTGTTGGCTTGATGGAAGATATATTACATAATGCTTCACTTTTGACATGACATTTCACATCATGTAGAGAACATTTGTGTTGGGGAACCATTTGGACATATATGTCATAACCCACACAATTTACTGAAAGACCTACAAAATGTTCTGGAGAAGATCTGATGAGTTATTACGCATTGATACTTCTCCAAGTGTATACTGCATGTACACTGTTTATGTATTCATTGTAATATATGCGGTACATTTTGATGACCTTAAAAATATGCTTCACATATGCTTTTGATATAAATTAATGGATGCATTTAAATCAAAGGGACTAATGCCATTGGAGAACCGTTTTACATTCTTCCCACAACTTTTAACAATATATGTTTTGTGGTCATAAAAAAAAAATAATAATAATAAATAAAATAAAAACACTGTATCCTGATATTGTAGCAAATTCAGAAACCAGCGCACGGATTGGAGGAACCTTTAATTTATCAATAATAACTTTTGTTTTAGTCTCCAAACAACCATAGCAACCCAGGAACCCAATGGAGCCTAAAATGGTTCTTGATTAAAAGAGGGCTCTTTGCTGAACCTTTATTTCCTGTAAAATAACTGTATTTTCTCCTTAAGCAATCCGGTGACTGTCAACTATCAATTCCTGCAAATGACAGCGTTCCCGGATCCCGCGTCTTACCTTCATTACTGGGAATGCAGAAAGTCCTGAACGCGCCGAGACTGAAGACGCAAATCCAGGCGATGTAACTCCACCGTGACCGCATACTCTCCGACTGAAGAAATGTGTCAAATAATGAATCTACTGGACTAACATCAACACCAAAACGATCCTGAGGGAGTCACGGGGGACATGAGGAGCGCGGAACGCTGGTACGCAGAAGAAAAACACATTTGAGCGGAGAGCGGCGGCGCGCGCGTCGCGGTGGGGTCGAAGCGCTCCGGTTTGAGACTCACGGAGCTGTCAGACACCCACACAGCCGACAGCATGAAGAGGAGGAGGAGGAGGAGTAAACGATTAGCTCTCCAATAGACATCAATGACTGCTCATGACACGACACTCGTCTAAACTAATGAAGGTGTAATCAGAAGAAATAACAGCTACGAGCATTGTGTCCGTCGTATAATATTGATTTGTGTTAGGGCTAATATTACACTGCAATTTACAGAAAACACTTTCTATTAAGCCTGCGTGTGAAAAAAATATGCTATATAATATCATATGTATTAAAGTGAAGATGATAAATTCGGTAACTCTGTTCATAAACATTGTACAGTAGCATTACAAATAATCATATTCTATCTATCTATCTATCGATCTATCTATCTATCTATCTATCTGTCTATCTGTCTGTCTGTCTGTCTGTCTGTCTGTCTGTCTGTTCATCCTTCCATCCTTTAATTCATCATTTCATCTATCTATCATACGTCCATCCATCCATACAAATTCCATTCAGTGTATCAGTCGTTCCATCCATCCATCAATCCATTTTTCCTGAAATCAATCTATAAATCTGTCCATCCATCAATCCTTCTTTCATTTAGTCAATGTATTAATCTGTCCATCCATCCATCCATCCTTCTTTGCTTCAATCATTTTTTTAATCTGTCCATCCTTCCATCATCCATTTCCCCTTCAATGTATCAATCTGGCCACCCTCCCTCCCATTCATCTTTCATTCAATCAGTGTATTAATCTGTCCATCCATCCATCCTTCCATCCATCTATAACAGTTGGAATATTGGTCAAAAATGTCAGTATGTTGCATCAGTTATATACCTTATTTATTGAGGTAAATATATATATATATATATATATATATATATATATATATATATATATATATATATATATATATATATATATATATATATATATATATATTACTTCATATACATACTTAATATATTAATACTTACTTAATACTTAATACATATCTCTAGTATTTTGCACTATATGACATACACAAAACTATAACTACTTCCTAAAGCAACAAGCTTTTGCAACATGAAAATGTAAAGGTTTCCAAATACAGGTCTGTATTCACAGAACAAATGTGATTTTAAGATTGCATGGCCTTTTATTCTGTGGCTCTATTTTTCACTGCATTTCTAAAATCCAAATTTAAGCCGAAGCAGCACTTCCGCCCACAAGATAAATGTGGCTCAATGACTGCGGCTCAATCTCTTTCATCTGTATGATTATTCATACTCCTGTGCCGTGCCCTCCCGACACATCCCACGCTCCTCAGCGCTTGTCCTCATTCACCAGTCACAGACATCAGACCAGGCCCTACTGAGTTCAACATGACAAAGAACAACATCGATGGCTTCGTCTTCAGGGAAAAACGGAAGAAAAGAGGGATACACAAACTTATAACAACATCAGTCACAAAATCATGGTCAGGTCCTAATGCTTATTGTCTAGGTAAAGAACAGAGCAAACTCCCTGCAAAAGTCTTTAAATCTGATTTAATGCATTAACGACTTAATCTATCTAATCTAAGGAGTTCACAGTGGATTTCTGAGTACACCTATCCATTGCTGAGTCATTGATGGGTGGTTGCTGCTGTATGAGCTGCTGAAAGTCACTTCAGAGTCTTAGGCCCTTCCTTCAGTTAAGTCTGCATCTGTCGTGATGTTGGAATAAATCCACCGAACATGAATTTGAAAAAGCTGACAAAATATATCATGGTCTGGCTGTAATATGGTAATAATAGTTACATTTACATCACAGTCGATATAAAATATTTGAAAATATTCAATATAAGTACAATTTGTTTTAATATGGTTGTGCAATTTGTGAAACAGGTTTGTATTTTTCGCTTGGTGGATTTCAGGATGTTGAATTCATGTGACATATTGGAAAGTTTTGTAGGAGTCAGTATGTGAAGTTTACACTGAATGGTAGCAAATTATTTAGTAGTGATGGTGGTTTGCAATGAGGAAAATCAAAACAAAACAAAAAACAATGTTCATGTGATACTGAAAACTGGAGTAATGATACTGAAAATTCAGCTTTGTCTCACAGGAGATACATTACATTTTAACCTTCACGTGGAACTGAACTCAACTGAAACCCTTGAAGTATTTCTTATGTTTTCCTATAGCCTGAATTTTTCATCAAAACACTCTTTAAAGAAAGTATTTTTTCTCAGTTTTTTCAGTTTTTTTTTTTTTTTTTTGGTCTGCTGGACTTGTTAGTTTAATTGCTTGAAGCATGACCAATGATGTCAGTGATGCTTGACTTAACAAGCAACAAAACTTATGAAAAAAAAGCCTGTTTTGTTTTATATATATATATATTAGTGCTGTCAATCGATTAAAAAAAATTAACTAATTAATCGCACAATTTTTTAAAATTAATCGCGATTAATCGCAATTAATCACAATTAAAAGACTGAAACTTTTTGGATATGTAAATGTAAAATGTAAATAATTAATGTAAACTCAAGACAAAGAAACTATTTAAATTCAAAATATGATTGTTTATTGGAATTTTTGTTTAACTTGTAACACAGATTTTCTCATGTAAACAACATACCTGCAATAAACCATCAATATCCTCCAAATTAACTGTTGGCTTGAAAGCCATATTTATTACAGAAATAAAAACACAGGCATGTAAGTACCATTTGAATTTCAAACAATCAATGCCAATAAAAAACAAAAATGATTTCCATGTTGAATTCTAAGTGGACTGCAAAAAAATTCCAAAGTATAGTCATTGCCAGTGCTTTAAGTGGGCCAGTACACACAGGTACAAATATAGCTCTTGAGCGTACCGCCACCTCTCCGTGCGCCCAGAACGTGCTTGTAGCGTACCGGTACTCATTTGGACATCTGTTTTAATAGAGGTTTTAATCTTTTACCTACACTGCCGATTTTCAGAGCGCCCTTCACAATGCAAGCTTCCTAATTCATCCCACCCAGAGCAGAAACTACATTACCCATTCACCCTTAAGTTATACCAGTGAATAGCGCATGTGTCGCTTTTCCCACTGTTAAGTGTCAACAACTCAACGTGGCCGGAAAAGGTGTGTGAAACTCGTTGTGAGTTATACTAAAGCAAAATCTTGAGAATTTATTGTCTGATAAACATTAAAAACTGTCTGCGGAGGTTGAGTCGTCCTGCAGCCCCCGCTGGCTGTTCATTGGCTGCAGCATCTTTTTTCTAAGTTCTAAACAAATACAGTAGACGGCAAGGCACAAATTTAGATATTCATTTATCTAATTAATCTATAGCCTATGCACAAAGACAATATGATCTTTTTGTCCCCTTTTTGTTTTAAAGCTTGATGAAGAGAGCGCAAGTTGCTGCAGCTGAGGAGGACAGTGATGCGCGCGTACAGGAGTGATTGACAGTTCGCGGCACTGTGTACAAAAAATACTCCGCTACACAATTATTTCTTTATTTTCGTTTAAGCTTATTAACGTTAGCGTTACAGAAAGGTCTGATTTACGCACTGTTACAGTCATACAGTCATAATGTTTCTTGTGGCAGACTGAAGAGTAATCCGGCAGAGTTTTATACTGAAACTTTCCGTCTAAAAGTCCTTCCTTGGTCTTATCCATATTTCTTTGCACGTTGAACACACATAGGCCACAACTGGAAATAAAAAAAAAAAACTGCAACCGCGTTAATTGCGTTATTTTATTTTAACGCGTTAAATATTTCAAATTAATCGAATGCGTTAACGCGCTAATTTTGACAGCACTAATATATATATATATTGGAGTACTTTATGCACAGATTTCATGCAGGCCTGGTTATGTCTGCTTTAAAATGAACAGGCTGTGACTAAATGAAAGGGTGAACTGGACTTGTCAGGGACTACAGTGGATCCCAGTCCTGTGTGATCGGGAAGCAGCAGGGTCTTTGCCATCGCACTCAGAGGGGAGGCTCAGTTTGGGCAGACACAGCTGAGCTGTCACTGCTGATAATCACGTCCTGGCATTAAAGAGAGAGAGGACTTGGACACAAGTACAGGAAGAAGAACAATTTGAGAGTCAGCACACAAATTCTCAGAGAACTGTGGGGTGCAGGGGGTGACTCAGAAGCCAGTGGGTAGTCATGACTGACAAAATACAAACTATAATACAGTTAGGCATAAGAGGACACTTCACATTACCATTTACACATTAAAAATGTCTTGTGAAAACATTTTCTGGAATATGTAATTCTGCAATGTGGTCACTATGTCATTATGCAGTGATTTTGTTATTTAAATATTTTTGTCCAATTCAATTCAATTCAAGTTTATTTATACAGCGCTTTTTTTATGATACAAATCACTGCAAAGCAACTTTACAGAAAATTACGTTTCTACAATATTTAGTAGTAGCTTATCAGTGGTGATTGTCAGTTTATGTGCATATGACAGAAATGTTCAGAAAAAATGAATGCAAGACGTAGTCAGCCAGACAATGAAACACTATCAACAGCAATTACATGATGCAATCACTCCAATGCAGACAATATATGTTTTATAATATTATGTCTGTCATACAACAATTTCAACTCATACCCAGTAATTTGGTCAGTGGTCATATATTATGCAGTTAAGTATATAATGTATAAGTACTTAATGTCTGGCTGCTGATCAGGGTTTATTTCCAACAATACCTGTCTGATTCAAAATTATTTTACATATTTAACCTGACAGTGCTGGGTAACATCAGCAAAAGTAATTTTCAAATGAGAGATCAGGTAGAAAATCTACCTGACATTAGTGTGGGGATCAGCTCTCCCTATTAACTGACTATTTACAATACACTACTTATTTGCTTCTTATTAATAGTTAGCAAGGTAGTTGTTAGTTTAGTTATGGGGCAGAGTTAAGGGATCTAAAATATGCTCATGCAGAAGACATTAATTTGTGCTTTATAAGAACTAATAAACAGCCAATATGCTGGTAATATGCAGGCTAACAAGCAATTATAATAATAGTGTGTCTTGCAAGAAGTGAATCAAAACGGATTTTCTCCATGTTTTATGTAATTTGGTGTTTGCTGTAGTTGTCACTCTTTCAGATGCATGTGCTCAATTAATAAACTCTACATCAATCCCTGAATGTTTATAGTGAGTGTTGTGGACCTGCTGAACCTGATATAAACCGGGCTGGTTATATGTGACCTTGGAGCACAAAACCAGGCTTAAGTCTCTGGGGTATTTTTGTAACAATAGCCCAAAATACATTGTATGGGTCAAAATTATTGATTTTTCTTTTATGCCAAAAATCATTAGGATACAAATTAAAGATCATGTTCCATGAAGATATTTAGCACATTTCCTACCATAAATACATAAACACTTCATTTTTGATTAGTAATATGCATTGCTAAAGACTTCATTTAAACAAATTTAAATGCAATATTTTTCAATATTTAGATTTTTTTTGCACCCTCAGATTCCATATTTCAAATAGTTGTATCTCGGCCAAATATTATCCCATCATAACAAACCATACATCACTGGAAAGCTTATTTGCAAATCGAAATTTCGAAAAATGTACACTTAAGACTGGTTTTGTGGTCCAGGTTCACTCACATATTTTGTTTTATCAACTCTAAACCTACTTACAAACTATTTTTGCTCAGCTCTGAGTAACTTGCCTCGAACGCATACAGAAATCTTAATGTTTTCATCATCTTATGTTCTCCTTACTTTTGTAAACTTGGCAAGTGGCGCTGAAGTTGCTAATTGTGTGGCAGACAGATTTTTCTATTCAAAGAGCTTGACAGTGTGACAGTGAAGAATAACAGTGATTGATTACCTCATTGTTAAACATGATTTCATTAACACTGAAAACAAAAGCAGTTTGGAAGCTTTCAAAAAACATTCCATTTCCAAGGGTGATTTGGTCTTTCAATGAAACCGAGAGGATTACTTAATGAAATTACTTTGAAATGAGACAGTTACTATTTGAATGGTGTTTGTCCATGTAAAAGTCACTGGCTGGTGTGTCCTTGGTTTCCAGGGTGTTGCTAAGAATTTGGGAAGTGTACTGAGTTTTTTTTTTTTTTTTTTTTTTATTAGAAATTTGCTATGCATTTGCTAGGGTGTTATGACCGGTTTATAAAGCATTGCTATGAAGTTGCTGGGTACTGTAGTTGCTATGGCATTCTGGGTAGTTGCTAAGGGATTGCTTTCTGGTCTAAAGGCTCATTCACAGCATAAACAATAACTTTATAGATAAGTATAATGAAAACTATATTAGCACCAACAGACAATACAATTATGTTTATTATAAGCACAAGCCACAGTTTTGTTCTCTCAATATAAAATGAAAGATACATTGGACCCACTTTATATTAAGTGGCCTTAACTACTATGTACTTACATTTTAATTAATAATTTAGTACAATGTACTTATTGTGTACATACATGTTTTTACATTGTACTTATATATATATATATATATATATATATATATATATATATATATATATATATATATATATATATATATATATATATATATAAAACTGCATGTAGTTACATCTGTATTTAATTTCTGTAATTACATTGTTACGTCCCCTATTATCAGGATGCGCTTGGCAAGCGTTTTATTAATACTAACAGGAAACCAACCCCAGCCGACAGATCACCAACAACACATAACTAGTTCCACAAATGTATTTATTTAAAGTGGAAAGAATAATTAAATTAAGGAGCAACGACTTCAGGGTGCCCCATGGCCAAAATAATAAACAAAATAAACTTATAACCAAACATATATAAATTACCTAATCAGGGAATAAACAAAATGACAAAGTAACTTCTCTAACTCCCTATAAATAAACAAATCACAAACCAAACCAAAGTAAATGGCAGGACACCCCTACGCTCCTAAAACAGAACCAAATTAAATCATCATAAACAAACAAACACAATAAACAGAAGATTATGGGATCTGCTGACGGGAGGAGGAATCCAGAGCTCTTCACGCCAACAAGCCAACGCCAGAATGAGCTCGCTCTCTTCAGCAGGTGCCACCTTTTTAAAAGAGGCCAATCAGTAGATCCACCAATCAGACGCCACCGGCGACAGCCAATCCCTGCACATATATACAAAAACACCCACACAAAACATACATTTATAATTACACTGTTGACCCATACTTTACACCTTAACCCACCCTTAAATTTGTTTACAAAAAGTGTTTTACAATACCATATGAACACAATAAGTACATTGTACTTATTTTTTTTATGTAAGTACAAAGTAAATGGTAAATGGTAAATGGACTGCATTTATATAGCGCTTTCAACAGACCACATGGCCATCCAAAGCGCTTTACAATTTGCCTCACATTCACCCATCCACTCACTCATTCACACACCGACGGCGGTGTCTGCCATACAAGGCGCCATCCAGCTCGTCGGGAGCAGCTGGGGTTAGGTGTCTTGCTCAAGGACACCTCGACACTTGGTCAGGTGGAGCCGGGGATCGAACCACCAACCTTCCGGTTTGTAGACAACCTACATGAACCACTGAGCCACTGCCGCCCTATGAAAGTAGTTAAAGGCCACCTGATATAAAGTGGGACCGATGTATTAAGTGTATTCTATTGCAGTATGCTTTTACATGAGCATGTTGGAGGATCCTGAGGTACCACTGTGAAACTCCAGCATATGGTAAGTGTGTGAGCTGCATATGAGCTGCTACAAAGGAGAAACAGACCAGACGTCTGCTACACTGCATTTCTGTATGATACCACTGCCAACTGCAAATCACATACACACACAAACACACACACACACACACACACACACACACACACACACATATATATATATATATATATATATATATATATATATATATATATATATATATATATATATATATATTACTAAAATAAAGATTGTTTCAAATGATATGCAACATGTCGTGTGCATGCTGCGTAATTGCTATTTTTCTGGCACTGGCAAAGGATCTGGCTGCACTTGAAATTAAAAATGGAAAGGGCAGACAGAAATAAAGATGGAAAAAAATTTAAATGGTTTCCTGCTGCCATAGCCTGCCACATCTACTTAACAGCTGAGCTAAAATAGCCTTGTAAGGTTTTTTTATTTTTCTTTTTTTTTTTTTTTTTTACCCCAAAGATACAGCTCATCAGTGCAGGCATTTATAAACTGGGGGGAAGCTGCTGACTGCTCTGTGAGAAAAAAAAAATAATAATAAAAGAGACAATGTTCCCCAGTCTATAACAATGCACAGCCTCATCTCCATAATCCCACTTGTCCTAAAAGCAGGATGAAAGAGAAAAAGAAGTTATGCGCACGCACACAGACCCCGGCTCGCTGTGTCATCGCTGACAGCTTTATTAAAGGCAAAGGACTGAATTGCTGTGTGTTCACCAGCTTTGCCATTGGACTAGCAGATAATTGTGGGAGTGTGATGCCAATTGACCCCAATGCACACACAGGACATCAAAGGCAGTTCATCCCCTGTGCGACCGCCGGGTTTCACATTGAAGTGATTAGCCTGCAGCATAAGGCCGAATCCTGTTACACACATATGAAGTTCAGCTGCAGGCCTTGAAAAATGTGATCAACTTTATTGTCCATGAGATGAGTTATTTGGCACAAGAAAATTAAACAATATTGATGATTGATGGTTTATCAGCATTCGAATTGCATCTTTTTTGCACCTTCCATTTTATCTCAGAGTCAGCTTCTCCCATTTAGATGACGAGGTCTATACTGGGAATTTTTCGGTTACTCTGGCCAATTTGCTGGCCCCAGGGTCACTCCTTCTCTGCCAGACACTGCCACCGTCACTCACTTCTGGTTACAAAACATCTCAAATCCATCCTGCAAATATCGGGCATCCCATCAGAAAATTTCTCTAGCTACTCTTTCTGCATCAGGGCAGCAACATCAGCACCCAAAAAGGCCTCTCCAAACAGCAGATCAAACTCTAGGAAGATGATCTTCAGAAGCTTATCAAAGCTACATCAGAACTAATCAGTTTCACAATAAAGAAGCCCACCAAACTTTCATCATTCATCAAACCACTTAAAGTAATCATTCCGGGTAAATAAATAAATACATAAATAAATAAATAAACATATATATATATATATATATATATATATATATATATATATATATATATATATATATATATATATATATATATATATATATATATATTGTCAGGGTTCTGTCACTTCAGTCTAGTGGTATTCATGGTTTTGTGACAGAGCCCTGATACTCTCCTCATGTCATTGTTTTCATGTGAGCGCGCGGCTTCGAGACTGCTCGAGCCGTGCGCTCTTGTCTGCGTGTCCTGTTTCATGTTGGAGCGTGGTGTTCGGATCCTGGCACTCGTGTCTTGCTGAGTTTCGGTTTCGTGTCGGGGACCGAACACTCGCGCTCCATGTTCTGTTTTATTGTGTTGTCTTGTATTGTTGCGCACAGCTCGAGTTATCGGCTGTGTGCTTACTTGTTATATTTTGTCTTGTGCTGTCGCACGCAGCTTAGTTTTTACCGACTGCGTGTTGTCTGGTGTGAACACGCAGTTTATGAGCTTGCTCATTAACTGTGTGTTTGTGTTCTATTCAAGCACATGGCTTGCGATTGGTTTGCTGGCCATGTGCTTGTTTTTGTGAGCACATGGCTTTTGTCTTTGTTCCTATGTGCCATGTGCTCTCTTCAATTGTCTTAACCCCACCCATTTTGTTACCTGATTATTGATGTAATTTTCCCCACATGTGTTCCCTCGTTACCCTCCTCATTAGCTCCCTATTTATTGTCCTTGTGTTTGCAGTCTGGTGGCTAGTTCGTCGTCTAATATTTGTCTGTGCACATCGTGTCTTGCCTTGCCTTGCCAGTCAAGTTTTGTCTGTTTTCCCCTATGGGGTAGTTTTTGTTTGTTTATTTTATTATTATTACTATTAAAGAGCCCTTCTCTCTGCATCATTGAGTCCTCGCCTCATCCCTCTACCCAAACCCTGACAGAACGAACTAGCCGCATATGCTCCAGTTTAAGACTTTGATCTCTCTTCATCAACAAGGGACTGGTGTGAGGGATTTTGCCCTGGAGTTCAGTGGTACTGCAGAGGGATTGGAGTTTAATGATGCGGCCCTCAAGGACCTCTTCAGTTATGCCCTTGATGAGCCTCTCAGCTGGTGGAGAATGAGGGGGCTGGACCACCTGTCGTTTGGGGAATTTGTGGAGTTTGTGGCACATTCCCCAGCTAAGGAGGCTGCAGTGCTGCCTGTGGTCCCCGTCAAAGCTGCAGATCCACCTGTGGTGGATGAAGGAGCTGCAGCACCCCCTGAGGCGACTTACGACACTGCAGAACCCCTAGAGGTGGCCGAAGAGACTGCAGCACCTCACTCTCGTAGACGGAAGAGGGGTAAGAAGAGGAATGGCTCTACCCCGCCACTGCCAGAGGAGCCTGATGAGGCTGCAGCGCCCCCAGAGGAGCCTGATGAGGCTGCAGCGCCCCCTCTCGGAGACGGAGGAGAAGAAAGGCTTCCTCCATCCCACATGGCCTGGAGGCCATTCAGGAGCCCACTGCTGGCCTGGAGGCCATCCAAGTCATGCCCAAGCTCCTTGCCCTGCCGGCGCCGCCCAAGCTCCCTGCCCTGATGCCGGTTCCGTCCTGGTGGTCTGTCGGGGTTTCTGTTAGGCCAGATCCTCGCTGGCTCATCTCTCCGGCTCCACCCTGGCCCACTGCTGGGACTCCTGGACTGCCTGAGTCTCCTTGGTTCAACCCTCCCGCCCCTCCCTGGTCTCTTTTAATAACTAATTGGGTTTTCCAGTTGCTTGACTGGGCTTCCTTCCCTCCCTTCCCTCCCTCCCCTATTTTGTCTGTATCTTGATTTCCATGTCGGGTGTTCTGTGTGTACCGGGTTTGTGTTGCCATGCCTGTGCTGTCTTGTTCCCGTCTTGTTTTTGGGCCAGGTGGCGTCCCTTTTAAGGGGGGCTAGTGTCAGCCGACAAAGAATTAGTATATATATATATACTAATTCCTATGGTCAGCAAGGCTTACCCATCCAATAATGTGAGTATTGAGCTCCTATCGAATGCTGGTGAGAGTCTCCAGGCCATAAAAATTTACCTTTCTGTCTTATGTTCGGAGAGGCTTACTTGTTTGATGTCGTGAGTATTGAGCTCCCATCAGACGTTGGTGAGGTTTACCCATTCGATGCTGCGAGTACTGAGCTCCAGTCGGACGTCGGCGAGAGTCTCCCAGCCACACAACCTTACCTTTTCCTTTCTACGGTTGGCAAAGCTTACACATTCAATTCTGCGAGTACTGAGCTCCCGTCGGACATCGATGAGAGTCTCCCAGCCACACAACTTTACTTTCTCTATGCTACAGCCGGCGAGGCTTACCATTTCGATGCCATGGGTATTGAGCTCCCATCGGCCATCGACAAGAGTCTCCCGGCCACACAATCTTACCTTTTCCTTTCTTCGGTCAGCGAGGCTTACCCGTTCAATGCTGCAAGTATTGATCTCCCATCAGATGTTGGTGAGAGTACTCCTGGTTGGGTTTCTTTATTTGCCGCCCACAAGCAGGTCTTATCCATCTGATGCCTTGAGTAGTGTTCTCCCTTTGGAGTCCTCTTTGTCGGCGCCCCAAAGCCTGTTTATCTGCTCAACCAAGAGGACCCACACGTCCATCGTCCTGAGACTTGATCTCCAGTCGGAGGCTTCATGGGCCCTCTCAGTCAGTCATCTGCCCTTTGCCCACTGATTAGTAGTTGGCTCATCAGCCAGTAGGTCCCATACGCCAATACCGTGACCTATTGCAGTCAAGGCAACTCGGTCCCTACCAGTTGAGCTAATCAATCAGGCGGCTCTTCCCTCATCAGCCGGTAGGGCTCACCCATTTCAATGTTCGACTCGAGCCCTCCCAAACGGGTGCCCCAAACCACGTAGTCCAATGCCAGTAGCTGGTAGGGCCTACCCTTCCAATGCATAAGTCTCTACCACTGGAATATGCAGGCTTTTCCAGCCTGCCAGCTAGCTGACTTCCCAAATAACAGCCCCAGCCAGATCTCAATGCTATTCTTTTGCTATTGCTTTTTGGGGGTAATCTAGGTTCGGGCCATTCAAGAGCTGAGCCCTTCCCCGGACAGCATGCCAAATATGCATTATAACACTTCAGCTAACTATATATAAGTATGAACACATGAAATTATGTTTTATCGACAAGGTTCCGAGGAAGCTCGTCATATACTAGGTATTGCAGTCCAAATTCTAAAGTATGTTGACTTAGCATGTTTCTTTAATATCTGCAAACATATTATGGTATTTTTATTCTTAAGTAGAGTCAGAAACTTAATTAACTTAATTAATTACGTAACATGGTATGACATTTTGTTATCTAATGCAATCTGAAATGTGCGTGTGTGTATATATAGTGGCATGCGAAAGTTTGGAAAACCCTTGCAGAATCTGTGAAAATGTGAATAATTTTAACAAAATAAAAGAGATCATACTAAATGGAAGGTTATTTTTTTAGTACTATTATATTGTACATAATATTCATGATATTTATTAAGTACTAAGATATTGTACATAAAAGAGGTTTACATCAATTCCACAACCCAAAAAGAATTGGACAGCTGATTTATGATTAGGCATCCATACATATTAGACACTATTCATTTAAAAAATAAATAATAATAATAATAATAATAATAATATGGCTATTTGCATCTGTCTATCATCACAGGAGTGTGATTGCATCAGGCTCTTTATCTGCTTTCTTCATGCACTAATGACCACTACAGGCTTTTTATCTGACAAATACCTCCCGGAATCTCTTTTGCCTTCAAATCGTCTGATACCTCATAGTGTATCATCGGGGAGGTGGTGTTTTCTTCCTGAAGGGCTCTCTGACCTCTAAAGTAGACATGGGTGATAAATGGAGCTTTAGGAGGAAACTTTGAACTTGTCCTCAGATAAAAAAAAAAAAAGAAGAAACAAGAAAAAAAGGTCACCGAGCAAAAATTGCTTTAGCGTGCCAGAGAACACAAAAAGCTTTATCGTTAACATAATGGATAAAGTCTGTTTTAACTTATAGTATGTTCATGATTATAAATACATAATTTTGTAATGAGTTAGACAGCCAGTTACAGTAAAAGTGGGATCTCCACTTTGTTATGCGACCATATCCATTTCAAGGGACTAATTTGTTTATGAAAACTATTATTTCATCATATAATATACTCCCGGTCATCAGACTGTCTGAGTGCATGTCGATATGGAGACGATTCTTATCAGCTTGTAAATGCTAAAAAGAGTAATCAGATCATGACACACTGATACTTCCTTTGTTTTTATGGCATCATTTTCTGAGAGGTACTGCAAACACGATGTACCACACAAACAAGGTTGGACTATTCAAATCTTGTAGACCGTACCATATTTGGGAAGATGATACAAATAATGTAACTGTAAAATGTTGTAAGACTATATTACAGCAGTCATTAGAATGCTACTGTAGGTACAGTGACTATGTACAGTGTTCAAAAAATTGTGGTGAAGTCGGTAGTTTTAAACTGAATACTTCCCAAGTAGGAATTTATTTAATTAAAAGTAAAGTCAAACAGAAACACACACACACACACACACACACACACACACACATATATATAATTGAAACTTGAAGATAACTGTTTTCCATTGTAAAATATATTAATTTGTAATTTATTCCTGTGATGTAAAGCTGTATTTTCAGCATCATTTGTCCAGTCTTCAGTGTCACATGATCTTCAGAAATCCTTCTAATATGCTGATTTGCTGCTCAATAAACTTTTCTTATTATTACCAATATTGATATTTTGTTGTGTAAAATGTGATCCTGTTTTCAGGATACCTGGATGAACATTAAGTTCAAAATGTTTAAGACCCTGTATCCGCATATGAGGATCTCAGAGTAATATGAGAATTACTCTGAGACTGTACATGCCAGTTTTAAGTCTGGATGTCCTGTACAGAGCATATCCAGGGCTTTTCAGAGATACCAAATTATTGGTTGTTTCACCATGACCACTCCCATTTCTCGATCATCAGAAATGTCTGAAATTAATTTAGTGACCATCTTATGGAAATATGATAATATTTTGTAATTATAATTTAAATCTGTCTAAATTTTTAATTGTGTGCAATAAATCAGCATCTCGAGAAAATGTTAAGGATTTTCGAATCCAAATATGACTTTCTGTTACGAAACAGGTTGTTGATTTCATACATGTCATCATATAAGGAGGACGTGTATAAGTCCTCATATAAGGACCTGGACTAGAATCGTGATTATTACAGATTTTGGGGGCATAACAAATGAACAGGGAAATAAATTATATTTCAATATTTTATGAAATATTATATATTATTATGAAAATCTTGTCGATGATTACTCCCATTATTACACTTTTTCATTATGTTGACCCAAAAAAACACATTAATATGAAAATTAAATTTAGTTTATATATACATTGTATATAATGAGAAAACCTGTTTGTGGCCATTTTACACAATTTTTTCAAAATGGTATATTCATATCATTCTGTAATAGTATAGTTTAGAATCATCTTTATACAAAGTTTGCCAAAAAAAAAAAAAAAAAAAAAATCTTGAAAACTAAAATTGTATTGGTGATAAAAATAAATAAATAAATAAATAAATAAATAAAATGCATGTTCATTCATGTCTTTTTGTTTTTTAAAGAAATTAAGTCCTGAGACATAACATAACTTTAAATCTTTAATTATTTATTACATTATTTTTAATGTTATAAACAATGTAAAGACATGGAAAAAATAACTTTTTTCTACAACTTTTTTTCTCTGGTCTTAAGAGGATACTTTACTGTCACATTTGATCAGTTTTATGCATTCTGTCTGAATAAAAATATACACATCATATTAAGTCACCAAATTTACAACATATTCTGTTGAATACCGTTTTATAAGGCTTTCTTGAGGGGGAATCCACCAAACCTTTATTTTGAAACACTGAGTCATAATATTAGACTGTCGCACTCCAACAACTGTTCATAATTGGATGTTTCATAATTAAAATAAAACAATCAATTGTCAAATTAAACATAAACCAGGCATGGGTCACTTTATCACAGAACAGATTCGATATACAGGGCCATATTGTACCGTGCAAAGGTTAAACTGTGTCTGAATCACAATCACTGTACGTGCAATAAAGATAAGAATAATAACATGTCCTGATCTTTTCCATTAACAAGGTGAAGAAAAGAACAAAACAGCTCTCCCTGACAACAAAGTCCAGGTGTGCTAACAATAGACCACACTCTACAACACATGGGAAAGTGTGAACATGGTGTTTGTTCCCAACAATCAGACAGACTAATCTCCTGTGTTTCTCACCTGTGAAATAAATTTATAAGCTTTCATTGGCAGAAAGTGTGTTTCTGAGGGCAGCTCCTGTGGACTCTGAGCCCCTGGGAACACATGCACTCCACCGAGTGTTTGTTAGGGAGAGAGAGAGAGAGAGAGAGAGAGAGAGAGAGAGAGATCACCATTAGTATAAGAAAGGTCAGCATGTCCTTTGCCCTTTCAGCTCTAAATGGACCACTAGACTATTACCAAAAATTATTACAACTGAAACACAGATATCACGTTTTCATGAATAAACAATTTCTTTTTTCTTTTTTCAAATAATATAATTAGAAAACTGATTTTGAAACAAACTACTTGTCATCAAAATTCAATCCCTGTCCTGTAGTGTGGTTGTTGATAATACATGACATTGCCCACTGTTACATCTCTGTCAAATCATCATGTTTGGACTATGTTTAAGCTTTTCCCTTAGAGATTCTCTAATTATGTCAGTATAGAAACTTCAGTAGTATAACAGATTTTGACTGCATTTATTCTGGCCATAAAGTTGTCAAATGTATTGATTTGTTCACAATGCATATTGTTTCAAAGAGCATTGCAGAAAATCGTGACATTAATGTTTATAATATCTTATCATTTCCATGCCTAATGGTTGCATTTTGCATTATTAAAGCGGGCGAAAATATAGTTTACATTTCACAACAGTAATGAAGCAATTGAGATTTGCTATAAAGGTAATATCACCCTATGCTAGTGCACTGTATGCATGTGCAGAAAGTTCGAGATACTTATATACACAACTTTACATAAAGAGCTGGGCAATAATATAGTTACATTTTGCAATAAATAAATGAATAAAAATCAGGCAGTCGAGATTTACTATATAGTATATATCACTACTGTATGTATCCAGGTAAGGACAGATATACTTACAGTAGTTGTTGTTATTAAATGTTTAATTCATTATTTAATATGAGTTATTAATTAATTATATTGCAATAATGAGAATTATGGAACATATAGGATTCAAAAATGCTTGTATGTTCAAATAGTAAATACAGTTGTAAAAAATGGTTGCATAGTACACTCTTATAAATAAATAAATAAATGTTCCAAATAGAAGTTTCTGCAGCGATGTCAGTGAAGAACCTTTTCAGAAAAGAACCATATTTTTATTAGTCTGAAGAACATTTGAAAACTATATAGAACCTTTTTTGACTATGAAGAACATTTTGTGCAGTGGAGAGGTTTCATGAAGGTTGATGAAGGTTGATGAAGGTTGAAGGTTTATTCTTGAAACCACTGATGTCATTAAATAACCCTTATTTTTAAAAGTGAGTCTGCCAATCTGATTTGGAGCTTGTGATTTTCTTTAGCTTCTTGCCAGTTTTGGTGGCAATATGCACAAGGAAGCAGACTGTGGGCATGCCGTCTGGTCTAGAGGAACACAAAGTCAATTCATAACAATAAGCACATGGTGATTGTTATTCAGGCTACGTACTGTACAGCAACAATTACATGGTCTCTGTAAGGCCCCAACAAAACAATGCCTCTGGAATGTCAATGCATTCTGTTAGGCTTGTCTTCCTCTTAATGTCAGTGGAACCAGAGATGCTGCCAAAACGTTTGCCCCTGCTGTGGTTTTGGTTGTTAAATATACAATTTCTTCACAAACCAGCGTCTCGTGCCACCAACTATAAAACCAGATGGTTTCTTATACTTGTTACAGCATATCACTATCACATCTCTCTCTCTCTCTCTCTCTCTCTCCATTGAACACACACTCCCTCCCAAGATTCACTTCTTGCAGCACGCTGTGTGTGCCGTTACTTTTCCTGAACACACACTGCCCTTGAGCTAACGACAGCAAAGCAAACTGCTGCCTGAACATTTATTCAACACCTGAGATGTCTTCATCCCACACACAGATGATTCCTTTTCCTGGCTCAGTTTGTATCACAATTGTATGCCACCAAGGTTCTCCAGCTACCCCGGTCAATCTTTGTGTCAACCACAAACCTGCTAACCCTATAATTTAGACATCTTTGAGTGTTCACCCTCCCCCTCGATTGAAGCCTGTGAGTTTCCAGCGATACTCTCATCCTTATGCTAGCAGCGCTAGCTCGCTCACTCTATATGTGTCCTACTTTCTGCAGCCCAGCATGAATAATGTGCAGCCAGTCTCATGAAAGAATCATCGCCGGCAATGAATTATTGATCCAACAGAGAAATGTAAGTGTAGGTTACAAAGTGTATTTACCCACACAAAGTTAAGCGCTCTGCTTTATTAATCAACACTATCAGAATCTGAGCAAGACTCTGATCTATCATCGCCAACGTGTCAGATTGAAACTCGGGACAATATATTAGTGATCTCAAATGCATGAATAGCACAGAAGGAGTAAAGAGACGCTTGTGAAAATCCCTTGAGAGCTTTATAACGGCTTTAATGATAATAACATAAATCAGTGAGTGAAGTCATTTAGATATGTGAAAACCCAAAATCAAGAGATTCTAAGTTTTGTATCTCTAATTTATTAGTGCAGTCCATTGCCATGAGCCATCATTCAAACCACTCAAGCCACAAACTGTGTGTCAGGTTAAGGAGACAACTAATATGTGCACTTCTGGGGTACTCCAGGAATGTGAATGTCTGTTCCCCATGTACATACTATTTACTTATTATAGTAATTACAATAACTATGTAATAACTAGGTAGTAACCCTGAACCTACCCCTAAACCTAACCCTACCCCATGTAGTTACCTTGTATTACCAGAACTTTCTTAGATAAATACACTGTAAGTACACTATAAGTAAATGTAAGTACACGTACTGTAAAATAAAGTGCATCCCCATCTGTTTATCCATTTCCTAAACCTTTTGTCCCACGTAGGGTCACAGGATGCTGGAGCTTATCCCAGCTTATTGGGGAATCAACCAGGATGTATGGCTAGTCCACATCAGAGCTTGAATAAGATATAGCATCATAGAAAATCTCAATATTATCAAAACATTTGTTTCAGGTAGGCACAAATTTGACAAAAGGCATAAAATCTGGCCAGTCAAGACCAGATGATTCTGATTTGAAATTACCTCACAGGGAGAGACCATCTGACCAAAATTTGTTTCATTATATTTAAATATTATTGGGCCAGCATGGTACTGTCAGCTCAAAAGGTCACTGGTTTGTCACAGCTGGACCAGGAGGCTTTTCTATGTGTAGTTTGCATGCTCTCTCTTTGTTTCTGTAGACCAGGTGCTTTCAGTTTCCAAAAAGTGAATCCAGGGTGTTTCCCTGCCCATGGCCTGAGATGTTGGGATAGTCTCCAGCATGCTCACACCCCTGAATAGGACAAGTAGGACTGCCAAAACTTTGATTTTTTCCCCCTTTTCCCCTAGAGCAGAGGTACTGCTCTCGGGCCCTGTCCACACAAACGTGGCTATTTTCAAAACCGCAGCTTTGTCTATGTGGGTCGGGGAGTTCGTCAACATGCAAACGCAGCACCCAGTCATTGAAACCAAACATTTTTTTGAAAACTACCGCCAGGATGAAGATTTTCAAAAACTCCAGATGCAGGGTTATCATGTAGACAATGAAACAGGATATTTTTGCTTGGGACGTTGGAGCATGCACTGTTATCTCCACCTACTGACTGGCCAACATTGCTTTACGTTTGAGATTATAGCTCCACCTGTTGGCTTGGCATGCTCTTGACAGCGCTTCATAGCATGATTTTGCATTTTCATATGGATGGAGATTTTCGTTCTTTCTTTTTTTAATGGAAGAAAGAAAAGCTCTGTTTATGAAAATACCCATGTAGGTGTGGACATGGCCTTGGACAACCATTTTCTACACATCAGTCCCATCCCAACTCTTACACAGCTGCCTGTAATTTTTAAGTTATCCTGAAGAGCTTAATTATCTGATTCAGTTGTGTTTGATTAGGGTTGGAGCTAAACTCTGCAGCATGCTAGCTCTGCAGTTTAGCCATCCGTTTGACTGTCTGCATAAAGTCTGGCCCATATTACAGCTTCTATCCTGGCTGAGAATCACCCACAGACAGGAAAAGACCCAACTCTGACTCTTTTTGAAAGATCTGATGCATCTAACCTGGGTAACTTTGGCAAATGCAGTGATTAGCTTCTTCAAAGTGCTCATTCTATCAAAACTTGAACAAAGTACAAATGGTTTTGTTTCCAGGTGGATTCCTGCACCTAACTTTTTGAAGCTGTGTAAAACCAGAAAATTTGAATGGAATTGGCAACTCTTGTCAATTTTGTATGCAATATTCATCAGATGGTCAGTGAATTAACTGTGGGGGGTTTATATAAACTGAATTAAGATGAATTTGAAATAGCTCCCAGTGGCTAGAGACATTCAGAGCTATAACCAATCAGTACCACCCACTGATCTTACAAATCACACTGGGATAAAGAATAAGTATGATTATAAATAGTGAAATGTTTTCAAAGCAGAAAACAGGAAGTTGTTGACAGTTGTAGTTGATCCATTCTTTATTTGGTACTAATGTACAGTGGGAAATCCTGAGTTTAGGAGTCCTGCTAAATGGTGATGATTTAGTGTTTGGTAGTCCTATGAAGTTTAAAGGCTCAGATATGTTATCCACATCTGCACACAGATTCAGAACAAATGTGTCACACCAGATTTGGCCATGCTACTTGCATGATGTACCCAAATATCATGTGAAATTATTTTTTTTTTATTTTTTTTTTTTTGGTCAAAACTATTATATTGCCCATTGGGAATGTCCTCCTTGGAACATAAATGTGAATGTAGTGTGAAGTCACAGTCTGTAATTGAATCTGTAATTCAATGTTTTATTTATCGTTTAAACATCTCAACAAGCTTCCTTCCCAGTAATATCTTCATTAGACAACAAAGCACATTTAGAGATATCCAGTAACGATATTATTCGTTTTAAACAATTAATTCAGTTTGTGAGCGCAATGTGTTCTCTGGTTTTGCAGCTGGAAGATGATTATAGATCTAAAGAATGGTAATCTATGGGATCTTCAGAGATAACGAAGAGGTACAGAAGTGCTGAGTTCATCAAGAGAAACGCCTTAATGCTATTAACCACACTGGCATGTAACTGTAATTTAAATTGTCAGAAGTCTTTAAAATACTTTCATAGTTGTCGATTTAAATGTAGATAATGTTTCGTTCTTGAGTTCGGAGGGAGGAAAAGAAACCTCCAAAAGTCGTGTGAAAAGCATGACAAATTTATTCTGAGCATGAACAAAAAGAATATGAAAGAAAATTATAAGAAAAGCAAATGACACTGCATACATCGACCTACTTTTAATTGCAGGTTTATTTATATTATACACAATCTTGTTATGATCATGGACTTTCTGTTCCTTTTGTGTTTCCCTATTTTGGTCATGTCCCGTTTCTTGTTTGGTGAATTGATTAATCCCCACCTGTTCTCCATTCCCCATTACCTCCCTTGTGTTTAAAACCCTGTCTGTTTAGTTCCCTCCTGTCTGTGATTGTCAATGTTACCTCTGTTGATGGTACTGATACTCATTAAACTCCTCTTTTGATTTATTATCCTCCTTGTTCGTCTGATTCCCATGCCAGCATACACGAACTGTAACAAATATATTCAATGCAGGTAAAATCTTATTTTGTTTCTCAAGGCTGTTATAATGCAGACTATGTAAAACAGAATTTATTGATTTTGCTGGCACGGACATAAAAAATGACATTGGAGACATACATGCAAATATATTTATTTTGTGTACCAATTAAATATATTTGATTGGAACCACTACTAATACTACAATAAAAAAATAAATAAAAAAACCTATTCTTTCAAATTTCAGTTATTTTCCCCAAGACATATTCCAAATTATCTTCTTAAACCTCAATGCAAGTGAGTTTTTGGACTGAGTGTCCTCTGAGAGCAGCTGTCATTTTACCTGTCAAAATTAATGTAATCCAACTTCATTAAATGATAAAGAATTTATTTTTAAATACTTAAACGTCCCTTCTCAAGATTTTTTTTTTTTTTTTTTTTTTTTTTTTTTACTTAAATGTGGCTGTTCATTTGATGAACTCTACTTGTAGACCTCATACATAATTCAGAGACTGACTAATTAGAAAAAGTATGTATCTTTGTGCAGTTTTCAATAATTGTCTATATTCAAATCGTTAAACAAGAGCAAGGTTTGAGTGCAATATTACATAATACATAATTTACACTTTTTACATTAGACTCCACAATTCCCCTCTATTTTTTTTTTCTAAATTATTTCTACAGATGATGTTTCTATTATTTACTTTATGTTTTCTGCTTGTTAAACTGTCCTGATAAGTTCAGATCAAGTCATGACTTTATTAGTCCCATCTAGATTCTGTTTATGAAAACATTTACTGATAGTTGATAGATGCCCAAAATCTGAAAGAGATTTGCTAGGCTGAATAACAGCGTGTTAACCAAATTAACAAATGATGTTGTAGGGTGCCATAGCCATCATGCATCCTGGCAGCGCGACATGCACACCTGGCGCAGCTCCATCACGCCACAATGTCAATGAATGGCTTCAGGCTCCTTTCAGAGCATGTCAGATGTGGGAATTTTTGCAGACTGTTGAGATCATCAGTGTTGTACGTCTCCATCCTCCTCTTCTGTGCATGAGGGTGGTAGATGTGGGGCTGCTCACAGGCCACTGGTTGCTTCCATCCACAGGCCTGGCCATCTGCCTCTGGCTGTTGATTGACAGGACTAGCCAGGGAGAGACGATCGTGCCAACGGCTGAGTACACTGACACGGCGAGACCGACGTGACCATCGAGAAAATCGCCCGTTGCTTGTAAATGCCACGTTTTGCTCGGGACTCTGGGGTAGGGGGCAGGAAACTGCTAACTGCAATCACAAAACCAATCCAAATAGCTCATCCTGTCTGTACAGTGAAGTTGAATGTTCAGGCAAAGGTTGGGATGTCATAACATAATTAAGACATTTCATGAATAAAACTATTGTCTTTAATATATACAATTTTTTATATAATCTAGATCAGGTGTGCCCAACCCTGCTCTTGGCAATCAACTGTCCTGCAAAGTTTAGCTCCAGTATTCTGGACTGTGTGTTTTGCCCCGGTTTCTGTTCCTATTTGTCCTTATTTGGTCATGTTCCTGTCCTTGTTTAGTTTGATTATGTTCCATTAAACATTCCACCTGGGTTTTCCCATTATCCTTTGTATTTAAGTCTCTGTCTTTGCATTCAGTGTTTGTCAGGTCTACTTGTTGAATGTCGTGTGTTTCACATGTTTCTGTTGTGGATGTTCCCCGTGATTCAAGTATTAAAAACTATTGAACGTTTCTCAGCTTCTCCATCGTTCCTCCCACAGCGACTCATGATCTATATATGATCAGCGGGGTAAGCTGTGCCTCTGAGAAAATGATTTAGTTTGTTGTAGATGTGTGTTGTAGTGGTGGAATAGATTATTATTTTAAGACTGCCAGATAAGTGTTGCAATCATTCATTTGATGTCTTTGAAGATGTTCTTCATAAACACAGACCACTTCGCCCAGGCTTCTACAATACACCTTCAACAGACAACAGTCTTTACAATTTCATAAACACAGCTGAGATAACCTCAGTGTGAATTTTTGATAATGTTGTAAGAAAAATTTACTGTGAGTGCAAATCAGAAATAATAAATTGAGATGTAGAATCATAGGAAGTATGATATTTCTACTTGGTGTTTGACCGGAAAAATTAAGTTGAGGAGCAACTTAAGATGAATAAGTTCACTGTATTGTTAATCACTAAAATGAATGTTTTTTATTTTTTTTTATGAATGCAAGTGGACTGTTGCACTCACAGCATGTATAACAGCTAAATGTTTTAAAAGGTGGTAAAAGCAAGCAAACCCATAACATTCACATATAGAGTATCAATGATATCATGTAATTCCACATTAATTAGGAATTAAATAAAATTTAATTTGGCTTTTTATTAGTGCTGTCTAAAGTATTAGGATTACCTGTTACATTTTATTTAACATTTTATTTTAAGGTGTCTTTGTCACAGTGTATTTATGCATTTAAGTACTGAGTAATATTAATAAACTGCGTGTACTTACTATAAGGTTGGAGTTAGGATTAGGGTAAATCACACCACTCCAGTCCATTAATTAACATCTTGTCAAGTGAAAAACTATGTCTGTTGGAACAAATCCATCATTAAGATGTTTTTAATTGTTTTGTAACCGTTGCTTCCATAATGATGTTTGTCTGCTGAATCAGGAGAGAAATATGGACAGACCAAGCAGTGTTTACAAGTGAAAACAGTTCAAAACAAAAAAGGAAGCGTTATTATGGATCATGGTCAGAAGTAATAGATTAAAGTTAAAACGTTTTCATGATGCATTTGCTTCTTTTATGATGTTTAGAGTCTCATTCTGACGGCACCCATTCACATTTACATAAAGCCACTAAATAATGGTTTCAAAATGGGACTTTCACAGTGAATGCCATATAAAAGCAATTTTAGTTTTCCCCAAATAACTTTTCAGTGAACAGGTCTCATGAGAATTATATATATATATATATATATATATATATATATATATATATATATATATATATATATAATTTTTATTTTTTATTTTTTTGCAGTGTGAGAAATATATATATTCTAAAGGACATTTTTCCACTATAAAGAACCTTGCGTACATTTTATAGACGTTAAAGGTTCTTCAGGGAAGCCTGCTAATAAAGAACCTTTATTTTTAAGAGTGAAAAAAGTGTGACCTTTTATTTTTCTTGCAAATAATAGCATAATGGTGGTAATATCAAGTGGTATACAGAAATCAGGGTACAGTGTGTCTATTACTTAGCATTCATAGAGGGAAGCAAAATGCGGAGGGTTTTTGGTTTGTTTGAGTAATCTATCTTCTATCTGCAGCCTTGGTTAATAAAAGATAGCCAGTCACTGGAGGGAAGTCTCAGTGCGCATGTCGTGTCTGCCAGCAAAGTCTGTTTTCATTGCTTTGCTTCACCAACAGAAATCTAGCGCTGTACCAACAATCCATTCCATTCACATCTCCTGCCCATTCCCCCTTCAGCAAGAGTGACAGGCTCGCCTTGCTCTGGGAGCTGGGGTATAAAAGGACGATCGCACCTCATTAAAAAAACATGCAGCACAGTCAAATCAGATTCGGCATTAATCGCCAGAGACGTGGCGTAATGTTTAATTTTGTCGATGATGGAGGCACTTTCGCCCGAGGTAACTTCAGTAGGAGCCATGTTTGCGTGCAAACCTTCACTTAGAGCTCGACTGAGTCGTTCACATGAGCGTAATGTTACAGGGAGAGGCAGGGCTCGCTGGAGACATGAGGAGCTTTCCGGCCAGTCGAAAGAGGCTGTGTGGGGTGATGTTTTATTGAAGTTGAATCCTCTGAGAGGAGCTAAAAAAAGCACCCAACGCCTTCGCAAACCTGTCTGTTTTGGCTGTCGAGAATGGCTCTCAATCACGGAAGGATGAAAACATCAAAATAAGCTCATCGAGATAGGGCTTGAAGTCTTCTGCCCCTGAGGATGCTGGGACTATGAGTGCGGAGGACCGTGCCGGTCCATCCTGACACGCACACAGGACAGTGCAGTGTAAAGTGTAAAACTGGGCTGACAGATACTACACGCCTGAGTTAAAACTATCAACAGCTTACTGCCAGCTTTCCTGCATAGGGAAACAAAACTAAGTATCATTTTGTTTTTCTGCACAGGCCTGTGATTAGGTGATTTTCTGTAACAGCTAGTTAAGTAAAACATTGATTGATTGATTGATTGATTGATCTCTAAATATATGCTTTCAAAATGTTCAAAAGATTGGTAATATATTTAATAAGATGGGTAACATATATATATATATATATATATATATATATATATATATATATATATATATATAATTTCAATAAAAACTGTAATGCTGTGAAATACTATTACAATTTTAAAATAACTGTTTTCTATGTGAATCTATTAAAATGCTATTTATTCCTGTGATCAGCATCATACTCCAGTCTTCAGTCTCACATGATACTTCTGAAATATTTCTAATATGCTGATTTCCTTCTTAAGAAATATTTATTATTATCAGCAACACTGAAAACAATTGTGCTGCTTCATATTTTTCTGAAAACTTTTTTTTTTTTTCAAAATGAATTATTAAAACTATGGAACAAGACTTTACTTTCACTTTTGAATGCATACATGGTATCAATTTAATTTTTTATGGATCATTGCTCTCTCATAACCTCCATCCTGACAATCCAAGAGTGAGATTAGCCAATCACATTCTTCATTGGCGTAAGTACTTCCTCGTTTAACAGTCTCATCATAAATCTAACTAGTGGATTCCTGCTGGTGATTCGAACCCAAACTGATGGCAGATGGCATAATGGGGAATCTGGGGAAAGATCTGAGGATGCAACACATGAATTGGGTGTTATGAAATAGCATAGCACCCTTTGTCACAAAACACAGGCTATGAAATGCCCTAAAATGGCAGTGTGGCCATTATTCTCAGATGTATAATCACGCAGAGCCACAGAGGAACTGTTGTGACCCCGCTTATTTTGCCGGCCATTAATCAATGAGGGTCTGTCTTTGTGTGCCAGCCGCTGTCCCCTGATGGCCTACCGCTGTGACGCGAATGAATGAGGCATGAAGTGGTGCGGCGTGCTAAAGTAAAGGCCTGACACCTCGTTATTCAGAGTTTGAGGGACAGACGCACCATCCAGCTGCTCTGCATCCCAGCAGCAGAGCCACATTGTTGTTGTTGCTGGGGATACTTCACAAATTACAGCAAAATGCACTTGCTGTTTGGCAAATTTTCATCCTTTTGTGAAAGAAGCCACTCTATCACTCTGTGTCTCTGTGCTAAAAAGAGCAAATTATGGAGGTGTGCATCTTGAAAAAAAAAAAGTTTTAAATACCTTCCTTTGTTACAATGAATAAAAACACACATGTGAGAAATGTTTCTCCATAAAATTCAGCAATTGATTTATAATGATATGCTTTTAACATATTCTGAATAACCCATTCACATGTCAGCAGATATTTTTAATTTTTCATGTTAAAAAATATTCAGATATTGAGGCAATGTTTTATTACACTATATACAATTCTAGTATTAAAAGTTTACATGTATTTACATTATGACAAACATATAATGACAAATAAATAAATATAAATAATATCACATATTTTAGATTTTATTCAAGTTATATATATATATATATATGCCATTTGACAACCTGAAGTAAACTTGATATTATCAGAGTATATGATATTTCATACAGTCAGAAGACTGAACAGATGGCGTTTTCGTGTTTTTTGTACGTCTTCATTTTTTCTACCTGTCTTTGAGCGCACATACAGTCATGAGTTTCTGCTCGATGTCGGCAGAACCACATTTTTAGAGTTAAATTCTGCGCACGCAGAAGAGCTGCAGGATCTCGGTCTCGCCTACAGTGGAGGCACCACAAGTGGGGTGAGATGAAGCAGAAGAGGAGTAAGTACTGAGGTATCTGGGCTAGGCTAATGACTAGCCCATACTAGCCAGCTATCCCCACCATCGTACTGACTAACGTACGCTCTTTGGACAATAAACTGGATTACTTCCGACTCCTTCACTCATCTCACTGTAAGAGACTGTACCTTGATCTGCTGAGATCTGCTATAAAGTGGACAGAGTTCTTGTCGAGTGAGGTAAGTCTTGTGGCGGTGGTCTTTGTGTTTACATCAATTATGCGTGGTGCCACGATGCTGTTGCGGTCTGCAAAGACTGCTCACCCCTGGTAGAGTTTAGGATTATTAAATGCCGGCCATTCTATCTACTGAGGGAATACACAGCCATACTGCTCGTTTCTGTATACATCCCTCCCACCTTCAACAAGAGG
Organism: Carassius gibelio; assembly: GCF_023724105.1. NCBI lineage: Eukaryota > Metazoa > Chordata > Actinopteri > Cypriniformes > Cyprinidae > Carassius > Carassius gibelio. The sequence continues at coordinate 18,881,644 of NC_068380.1, read as the reverse complement.
AACAGGAATGAGGCAGTAAATTAACTGTACCAGCACATCAGTGAGCAGCAGACAGCCCACCCAGATTAATTTTTGATCTAAGCTGGCGATTTCAACCACGTACACTTAAAGAGTGTGTTCCCAAAAATACACCAACACATTGACTTTCCAACACGAGGTTCCAACACTCTGGACTTTGTTTACACCACCAAGAAAGAAGCACCCCCCCCCTCCCATGTTGGTGCCTCAGACCACATCCCTGTCATGCTAATGCCTGCATAAAGACCGCTCATTAAAGTCACAAACCAGTTCACAAACAAATAAAGCGACAGCAGAGACACTTGGAACCTGTTGCAGGGGATACAGACCATAACGGACTGCAAGCCTCCACCGTGGACCTGTGACAGCACCATATCCCTGCTGAATGAGCTGAACACCTTCTCCGCTCGCTTTGAGAAACAAAACAGCACCACTGCACAGAAGACTCCACCTCCTCCCGGTGACCAGGTGATGACACTGACCCCAGACAGTGTGAGGAGATCCTTCAGCAGGATCAACGCACGCAAAGCTCCGGATACTGACAACATTCCTTGGTGTATAATGAGAGACTGTGCAGTGGAACTCACTGATGTCTTCAGAGACATTTTCAACATCTCACTAAGTCAGGCTGTTGTCCCCATGTTTCAAAGCTAGCACCATCATTCCAGTCCTAAAGAGGCTATCTCCATCCTGCTTCATGGACTACCATCCTGTTGCACTTACTCCTATTTTCGTGAAGTGCTTTGAACTGCTAGTCATGCACCATCAAGTCTGCCCCCCCCCCCCTTCACTAGACCCCTTCCAGTTTGCATATCAGTCCAACTGCTCGACCGACGATGCCATCGCCACTGCCGTCCACTCAGCACTCACACATCTAGACAAAAAAGACTCATGTCAGAATGCTGTTCATAGACTTCAGTTCAGCATTCAACACAATCATCCCTCAACAGCTCATTGACAAACTGGTCCGCCTGGGACTCAACACTTCACTGTGCAACTGGCTGTTGGACTTTCTGACTGGAAGACCTCAGGCAGTACGGGTCGGCATCAACATATCCAGCACCATCACACTTAACACTGGGGCCCCCCAAGCATGTGTGCTGAGCCCCCTCCTCTTCACTCTGCCGATTCACGACTGCACACCGTCACACAACTCCAACCTCTTCATTAAGTTTGCAGATGACACAACTTTAGTGGGTCTTATTAGCAACAGAGATGAGACAAACTACAGGAGCTAGGTGAGACGCCTGGCCAGATGGTGCAGTGACAACAATCTCTCTTAGAATGTGGAGAAGATTAAAGAGATTGTTGTTGACTTCAGGAGAGTACAGACTCAACATGTTCCTCTGATCATCAACGGTGTGACTGTGGAGAGAGTGAGAGGCACCAAGTTCCTTGGTGTGCACATCACAGAGGGCCTCTCATGGACTGACAACACCGCAGCACTGGTCAAGAAAGCACAGCAGTGTCTCTAATTCCTCCACGAACTGAGAAGAGTCAGGGCCAAAGCGCCGGCCCCATCATGTGCACCTTCTACAGAGGCACCATCGAGAGCATCCTGACTAGCTGCATCACTGTGTGGTATGGCGCCTGCAGTGTGTCCTGCCACAAGTCACTTCAACGCATAGTGAGAACAGCTGAGAAGATTGTTGGTGTCTCTCTCTCCTCCCTCCAGGACATTTATGGAACCCATCTCACCTGTAAAGCACTCTGCATCACAGGTAATCACACCCACTCTTTTGCCCCAGTCACCACTGAACTCTGAACCCCCTCCCCTCTTTTAACCTCCCCCCCCCCCCAGCTCCCACATCCCCAGGTCCTTACACTCCCCCCTCCCACTAATGAACTCTGACCTGCACCAGTCACTTTGTGCAGCATTGGTCTGCTCATTACCTCATTCAACTACCTCTTCAGTCAGTTTAAATACAGAACAGCCCCCCGAGCTTTCTGTCACTTCAAATCAGCCTGAATACGCTCTTTTGCACTACAATCATTTTATGTGCACTGCTTGTTTACTTCACTGGTTTACATCTGCCATGTGCAGCTTTGTTTAACTGTTTTTTTTTTTAACATGCCCTTATCTGTATAGTTGTATTTTATATTTAATCTGTATTTATCTGTATTTTTATGTTCTACTGTTAGTGTTATCTGTATGCACCAAGGGTCTGAGAGTAACTCAATCTCAATTCTCTGTATGTATGTGCTGTACATGGAGGAACTGACAAAAAGGCAGACTTGACTTGATTCATGGGGGTATACAGGGTAATTTATTTGAATTTTATAGCACAACCTTTGTTGTATAACAAAGCTATTATATAGGTATACCATTCACATTTTCATAAATAATACTGATAAAGTATAATCTCAGCATTAAACCACTTAGACATTTTTGGACAAACTAGCCACACATCTTAAAATAATTTTAATTCAGAAATTAAATAAATCACAGAATAGATGTATTTAAGTTAAGTCAAAAATTAATGTCACAAAGAAAGAAAGAAAGAATGAAAGAAAGAAAGAAAGAAAGAAAGAAAGAAAGAAAGAAAACCTACAATCTACTTTTGGTGGCATTTTGTTTTTGCACAGACTCTAGAGCGCTGTTTAATGGTATGGGGAATTTTCATTGTATATCACATTTCACTTGTGCTTGACAGATAAAACTGGCACACTTTCCTGAGCTTCACCACTAACAGGAGTTGAAGGTCAAAGTCAAAGTGATCTCTCAGGGAGAAACAGGCTATCAACACATTAAACCAGAGGATCATCAAGTCAAGGCCATTTTTCTGACCACAGCCCTTAAACTGAGCATGCATGCACACAAATAACCATGCCCGGAAATAACATTTCAACAAGCCACTGGTGTTTAATAAATGACATTGATTTATCAAACATATAACAGCATTTGTATGCTCAAATAAAAAGGATTATGGTAAGAATAAATTCACATTTGTACTTTAGGTATAAGCAGACAGGCTAATGCATTGCTTGCCAATGGTGCGTGCGAGAGAAATGGGCTGTCAGTAGAGCACCTGAAACAAAAGCTAAGCCAGACATGGGACACATTTATCTTTATCCATTCACACAGGTTCATAGTTCATCTAGGTAAGCAAGTACAGTGCTACAACAACATTTCAAGAGTTCTGCTGTTAATATTTCATTAAAAAAAAAATGTAAAAGCAATGTTTGGTAAATATGATACAAAAATGATACATTATTTTTTGACATTGGATTAAAGGAGATGTTCATTCACATATGGTATACATCAGTCATACATTCAGCTTTGTTCAATTAGTGTGCAATCAATCTAGCATTGTGTTTACTAAAATGATGAGACCATCTTCTGAATGTCAACTTAAACGTAGAAGTGACCGTATTAAATGTTCCCAAGGGAACTTTTGAGTAATTTTACAGTTTTAAAAAATCACATTTAATTCAACTTTTATTATTTTTTAATAAATATTTTCAAAACTTTCCAGCAATTACTTTATGTGTGTGTTTGTGTGTGTATGATTACTTTCTCTTTATTAAAATAAATCAAGTAAAAAAGTAACCAAATAAAGTAGCATCAGTTCAGAATATCTTATGTATGCTTTTGATTAATATATTTCAGAATTTTTTTCCCTTTTTTATTTATCTATGTTCTTTTTTTCTCATATGGTGTTTTTTTTATGTAAACATAAGTTTATATGCATCTAAAAATCAATCTGACATCTATTACTGTGGGTGAATTGAGGCAGCCGATGCTTTGGGGCTCCAGGGCTCTTGGATAGATCGATCTCATAATGGATGCCAATAAGCACCAGGGTATGTTTTGTCTAAAACATACTTGCCTCTCTCAAGAAGTTGAGATTCCCCGAATGGACCTTTCAACTGGGCATTGACCCCAAACATACTGCGCTAATGCAAAATAGCAACATACAAATACATATTTGTGAAGGGCAAGCAATGATCCAAGATTCAAGATATTTCTAGATCCAAGAATATCAAACATCTTGACATTTGTTCATCCATCCATCCATCCATTTTTCCAATTATTAAAATTGTATTTTAGTCTTGGTTTTGAGTATAAACATATGGCTTCCTCTATTTTTGTGTGTTTTTTTTTTTTTTTTTTTTTTTTTTTGCATTGTTTATTTACAACAAGCCTAATTTAGACAATAATGTTATTGCATTTTTTTTGTGAAGGACACCAAATATCTCTGACTTTTCTCTGCGTGTATATTTTCAATCCTGTAATTCCATGATTTACACTTAACTGTTTCTGTTCTGTATTGCTTATGTTTATTTTTAATGGTTGGCACATCCGTGGTTTTTCTATTCATTTTTCTCCAAGACTCATCAGTGCTCCTGTTTTTGTCTGAAACACACAAAACCGTCTGTTGCGCCATCTGGGATTGTCCTTTTTTTCTCCCCCTCCCTTTTCTCTTGCTCTCCCTCCTCTTGTGCGTTTCATCGAACCACTCTGAATCCTCCTTCAACCTTGCAGTAGTAAGCAAGAAAACACACACACACACACACACACACACACATACAGAGGCAACAGTAGCAATAATTGGTATTCCAAACATATATCAACTAGCAGCCAAGTAACTTTGATCCTTGACTTTGGAACAAGAGAAGAGGGAAAATACCGGCCAATCTGCTGGTGCTGGAATGATCAGCTATGCTAATGAAACTCAGTGCAGCTGAAGAGATGCCCTCAAAGGTCAGATCTTTACGGATACTGACATTCTACAGCTGATCAATCTGTCTTTATGGGCTGCATCCAATTCTCAGTTGGTTTTGAGGATTTAAAAGAGTAATACTTAAAATGTGCTTTTTTTCTGAGATAGGCTTGAATCCATATTGGACTTGTTTGTGGGTGAACATCTTTTGTTTACTGTGGAACAGCACAATCTAAAAAAATCTAGAAAGAAAGAAAAATATATTTTTTATTTTTATTTGTATTAGGGAGGAATGGAATATTGTAATGATTTGCTTAGTAATGCAATCCCCAACATTGTTAACACAAGTAAATTTCCCACCACTGTTATTGACATACATTGACACAAATATGCAAGAAAAAAAAAAAAAAAAAAAAAAAAAAAACTTATCACAGCAATCAATCACAATACATGCACATAGAAAACAGTAATTTAACTGTAATAATATTTCAAAATATTACTGTTTTTTCTGTATTTATTCATTAATTCATAATTAGTTTGTTTGCTTGTTATTATCTAATTAATTCAGACTTGAAGTGCATAAAAGACTTAATTCAAAAACATTTTACAATCTGACTGACTCCAAACCTTTGAACAGTAATGTTTATAAGAAGAAACATTAAAAATGGCAATCCATCCAACCTTAATTTAAACAAAGCCATTGTTTATATTTTATATAACAAACTTCCATTATAGTAGCAATAACAATTCAAGCTCAATAGATATCTTTCTTCATCATAATACATTTAACTAGGTTTGATATGACATATACAAAGACATCATTCAGCCATACTGTATAATTTGTAGGATGTTGAGACTTTAATTGCTAAAATATTAAATCACAGGCTGTAGCCAGGAGCAGTTTTAATACATCAAATGTAATGAGTTTTATAATGTATTGCTCGGTATAAGCTCAATCGAAATTGTGTGTGTTTAAAACATGCATTTTAATTGACTGCAGTGGACTATGTATGAAGCCGTTGACAGATTGTCCTACTGTCCAGCCATCTGAATGGATGAACCAATCCATCTTTAGCTCCAGAGAGGCAGACGAGCACAACAGCCATTCCTCACCGACAGCCAGATGTGATGAGGTCAGCTGTGAGTCGACCGCTGGGGTTAATGATGACTGCTGTCAGAAAGCGTAAGGTAAGACTCGCCTCGTTGTATCACGGCGGTGGCCTCTCACACAATTACATGCATCTCACTAATAGAAGGGATCATCTGAAATTGGGAAGCCCGTAATTCCATCTTCTAGTGGTCGGTAAAGAAGGATGGCCAAGATCCACTAATATTTCAGCTCAGTGAGTCCTGGCTGGATATGCAAATGAGGGGATATCTAGCGGCCCCACACATCATTAACACAGATTTACCTCGCCTGACTGCTGTGCCAGCCTGTCTGCGGGCAATTAGAGCACTTAACGCCTGACATTCTGAGTCCGAGCCTAACACACTATGATCTCTTAATACACTAGTGTTAGTCAAAGTGTTACTTTGTGATTGAGAATTGAACTCTGTAAATTGATGGAGTGTGAAATATGCTGGACATATTCTTGATATGAAAGGAATTTTGCATTAGAAACGGTTATGCAGTTCACTCACTCACATACTTTATTTATATCTTTTTTTTTTATCTCTTTTTTCTCTTCTGCCTGAAGCATCACAAATAGTTTTGGAAAATGACAGTGTTTGAAACTCCATAGAAACACTTATGTTTTACATATGGTCTTGACAGATTTGGGTGTCTAGATTTGTGTGTAGTTTTTAGACCTGAGTGTTTGAGTCCTTCTTTCTCCATGTTTAACAAGGTGGATGTTGCATTTTGCGATTCCACGTTTTTGGATTGTGTACTTTCCTGATACTCTTACAGATTGTATAATGTACAGTAACATTATGTTTCTGTAAGAAAAAAAAAATCCATATTTAAAACATTTTAGCATAATCTCTAGCTTCCTGTTCACAAGAGTGGCATCTAGCAGATGATGTAAGACGTAGGTGTAGAGCAAACTCTTTTATTAACCACCCCAGAGCTGTGTGGAGCACTTTATATGATGTTTGGATGCACTTTTATTGGAATTGAAAATCTCAACCACCATTGACGTCATGTTTATGAGTACACTTCCTGTGCCCTCATAAAACCAATTGGCTTTTAAAGAAAATTACTTAACGGTGTTTAATTGAAATTGTAAACATGCATTTTTCAGTGATGGATAGAGGTAGTGTATGGGGATAGAATATACAGTTTGTACAGTATAGAAAAATGTTATGTCTATGGAGAGTCCCCATAAAACACATATGGTGCATGTGTGTGTGAGAGAGCGCAAGAGAATTAAAAAGCATGGTACACACTGCTATCCTCCTGGTCAACAGTCCACATTCACTGTGGCGCTGCCGTCTTTGTCTTTCTTCTTCGGTGGTTTTCCTCGTTCGTGATTGGTCCACTTCAGATCAACAAATCGCCTCGTTCATGTCACAATGTGACCATTCCTTTACTACATATTCAATTCAATTCAATTCAATTCAATTCAAGTTTATTTGTATAGCGTTTTTTACAATATGGATCGTTACAAAGCAACTTTACAGTAATTTATGTTTCTACAATATTTAGCAGTAGCTTATGGTGGTGACGGTCAGTTTGTGCACGTTTGTCAGGATTTTTAGAAAAAAATTAGTACAAGACGTAGTCAGCTAGACGAACATTATTAATATTATTAATTAATAATTGTTATATGATGCAGTCACACTTGTAGCAATATTTGTTAGTTCTGTTGTTGATTCATGGTTAGCATCATCTGAGGTCCTATGAGGGTCAGCATTATCTCTTCTCAGGTGTTCTGGATCCAGACTGGAGCTTGTGTAAATCCTAGTTACCACGGGATGTAAATCCTGTGGCAAAACATAGAAACAAATAGAGACATCATTAGTATAGCTGCTGATCCAACAAACTAAAATTAGTTTAACCCAAGCTAATGAATAAAAATGCACATTTGATGAGATGCAACTAAACTCACAATTTAAGATACATTATTCAAATGCTTGGCGAAAGAGATGCATTTTTAATCTAGATTTAAACAGAGAGAGTGTGTCTGAACCCCGAACATTATCAGGAAGGCTATTCCAGAGTTTGGGAGCCAAATGTGAAAAAGCTCTACCTCCTTTAGTGGACTTTGCTATCCTAGGAACTACCAAAAGTCCAGCGTTTTGTGACCTTAGGGTGCGTGATGGGTTGTGGCGTGGTAGAAGGCTAGTTAGGTACGCAGGAGCTAAACCATTTAGGGCCTTATAGGTAAGTAATGATCATTTGTAACTGATACAGAACTTAATAGGTAGCCAGTGCAGAGACTGTAAAATTGGGGTAATATGATCATATTTTCTTGACCTGGTAAGGACTCTAGCTGCTGCATTTTGGACTACCTGTAGCTTGTTTATTGACGAAGCAGGACAACCACCTAGAAGTGCATTACAATAGTCCAGTCTAGAGGTCATAAATGCATGAACTAGCTTTTCTGCATCAGAAACAGATAACATGTTTCGTAGCTTGGCAATGTTTCTAAGATGGAAGAATGCAGTTTTTGTAACATTGGAAATATGATTTTCAAAAGACAAATTGCTGTCTAATATAACACACAGATTTCTGACTGTAGAGGAAGTAACAGTACATCTGTCTAGTTGCAAATTGTAATCTACAAGATTCTGTGTAGGTTTTTTTGGTCCAATAATTAATATAATTAATAATTAATAATTAATATCTCGTTGAGACATATAGCTGAGTATCATCAGCATAACTGTGGAAGCTAATTCCGTATTTTCTAATAATATTACCAAGGTGCAACATGTATATTGAAAATAGAAGGGGACCTAGGACGGATCCTTGTGGCACTCCATATTTTACTGAAGATAAATGAGATGACACCCCATTTAAGTAAACAAAATGGTAGCGATCGGACAGGTAGGATCTAAACCATCTTAGAGCCTGCCCTTGAATACCTGTATAGTTTTGTAATCGATCTATGAGTATGTCATGATCTATGGTGTCGAACGCAGCACTAAGATCAAGTAAGACTAGAAATGAGATGCAGCCTTGGTCTGACGCAAGGAGCAGGTCATTTGTAATTTTAACAAGTGCAGTTTCTGTGCTATGATGGGGCCTGAAACCTGACTGAAATTCTTCATACAGATCATTTTTATGCAGGAAGGTGCTCAATTGAGCAGACACAACTTTTTCTAAAATTTTTGACATAAATGGAAGATTTGAAATATAATTTGTCAGTACACTAGGATCTAGTTTTGGTTTCTTAGTAAGAGGCTTGATAACCGCTAGCTTGAATGATTTTGGGACGTGACCTAAAGATAACGATGAGTTAATAATATTGAGAAGCGGTTCTTTGGCTACAGGTAACAACTCTTTCAGTAATTTAGTGGGTACATGATCTAATAGACATGTTGTTGGTTTAGATACAGTGATAAGTTTATTAAGCTCTTCCTGTCCTATGGTTGTAAAGCACTGCAGTTTATCTTTGGGTGCGATTGATGAAACTGAAGTGTTTACATTCGCTATTGTATTTCTAATGTTATCTATTTTATCAGTGAAGAAATTCATAAAGTCATTACAATTTAACGTTGGTGGAATATTTGAATCAGGTGGTGTCTGGTAATTTTTTAATTTAGCCACTGTGCTAAATAAAAACCTTGGATTGTTTTGGTTATTTTCAATGAGTTTGAGTATATGCTCTGCCCAAAACAGCTGGACATACTGTTTTTCCATGCAATTCTAAAGAATTCCAAGTTAGTTTTTCTCCATTTGCATTCAAGACTTCGAGTTACTTTCTTGAGAGAGTGATATATATTGACATAGCAATGGTTTTGCATGCACAACAAGCATGCATCCTACACTAAACAGCAAATAATAATACTGATTCATGGTGTTTAGAAATCCGTCATTTCACCAATTCAATTTCACACACAATTGCAGTCGTTCCCTCAGACACAAAACAGCAGCAAGCATGCCGAATATAGATACAGCAAAACTATTTAATGCAAATAATTTTTCCATTCACTTAAAATAATTTTCTGTCCTAGGAGCCGCAAACATCACTCATGGATAGAAAACTCCCTTCTGAGAGAAACGCAAATCTCTTACTAACATTTGAGGCCATATTGTTCTGTCACCATGTGCTTATTTGTTCCTGTCAGTAATACAATATCTCCATGTTAGTGGCAATAAAGTGAGACGAAATAGGCTCAACAGATTCTGAACAAGGCATTAGAGGTCTGTAGGGACTGTTCACACAGAAGTCCATTACTTAGCCACTGGGTCATATATCTTTTGCTGCAGATGGCTTTCCCTTTTAAGTGTCACCTGACACCATTGCTTCCACCATCATAGGCTTTGCTTTGCTTTTAAACTACTGTATAGTGGTTAAGACTGCTAAGGTAACCAAAACAATGACATAATGCACCAAATCTGGTTTAATTTATAATCCAAAGCAAATACCAGAATTATAATTGAGAAGTTTGTTTAAACAGTTGTGAAGCTTACATAGTCAACCATTGCTATTAAAATTGTTTATTAGTGGTTTAGCATGGATACAACTTGAGGATTGGTACAATACATTGTATGAGGCATGAATGAATTTTTAATGCACTAAAAATACCTCAACTACAAATAAACTCATCTGAATTCATATAATAGCTTTGAGTGGGTAACATACTGACTTCATCTTTTTTTCTTTTTTTTTAATGTTTTTGAAAGAAGTCTCTAATGCTCACCAAGGCTTACACTTTATTTAATTGATAAAAATGTACTAAAAACTGAATTTTTGTGAAATAATAGTATAAATTAAAAGAACTTTATATTATGTGAATATATGTTAAAAATTTAATTTATATCTGGGATCAAAGTGAAAAAGTGTTTTCAGCATCATTACTGCAGTCTTCAGTGTCACATGATCCTTCAGAAATCATTCTGATATGTTGATTTACAGTGTTGGCCAGTAACTCATTACTTAGTAATCTAACACGTTATAATTTTCAAAATAGTAATTAGAGTAAAGTTACAAGCCTATGTCAATGCCGCATTATATTGCTGACAGAATGCAGTGTTTTATAATCTAGAGTCTGTAAAAAGCATCTAGCACACACACTGACGAGTCAAGTGCATTCAGTGGATTAGAGACCGGCTCCTGCGAGAACAGACGTAACAGAGAATAGCGCGGGACAAGACTTAATAATTTTTTGGTTTGACTGTGGATTCATTCTTGTTAAAACTACAAAGCAATTCAGTCAAGAGCAGTGAGTGATTTTCGGTCTTTCATTTTAATTAACCAGCAGAGCAATGCAACCAATATAATGATACATCCGATTTCTTTCTGTACTCTTTACTTTAATTTAAGACAAAACCACATGAACACGACATCGAACACACTTTCCACGTTGGGTATTTTAACATATTTTGTATGTATTTGTTGGTACAAAAGCAAGAAAAGGCAGATTCGTCTTTGAGACACGACTCTGCATGCATCCTGATCACCAGAACACCAACGGGTGCTGAATTGGACTCTTGCAGATATTTTTCTGTTTGTTTACAACTGCGATTTGTATGAACATCCTTACATTTATTTGATGTCCTTAGATTTTGTCACAGTAACGATTAATGTTTGTGGGGGAATGACACATCATGTTCATACATCCTTCAATAGGTGATTTTAGTAGCATAACGTTATTGACATTATCATTATAGTATGTGGTTTTTTATTAAAAGGTCAGCAAATGTTTTTCATTGGTGTGTGAATAAGACAAAATAAAGTGCCAGATCCAGATCAGCTTGTTCTGACACAAATGAAGCCCTAGCAGTGGGGAAGGCGCCTGTGAGGAGAGATGTGTTGATGATGTGTGTGAGTGCTTGTAAGAGTGAGGGAGAGATTGATCGGAGAAGGTGTGAGGGGATTGGGTCTTGAGGGCATGTTGTAAGATGGCTGTAGAGGAAGTTTTGTCTTCAGAAGCTCTGCCTCAGTGAGGGGACAGAAGGAGAAGATGGGAGTTTGTGTGTGTGTGGGGCTGAGAATTGACTACTGATTGTTCTAGTTTTGTTTATGAAGAATGTGTTGAAATCATTAGCTGTTATAGAAGTGGTGGGAGGTGTTGGAAGGGGACAGAGGAGAGAATTTAATGTTTTGAAGATAGCGCTCTGCAAAAAATCGAGTGCAATTTTCATGCACATCTCATCAGTAAAGACGCTCCTGTAATTAGAAGTATATCTCCAGCACGTTCGTTCAGATCATGGTTGCCAGGTTTTCACAACAAATCCTGCCCAGTTGCTTCTCAAAACTAGTCCAAAACTAGCCCAATCGCGTTTCCAGGATGTTCCCCGATAAAAAAAATGCTTTCCGGGGTTAAAATATAAATTTTATGGCATGGTTCCCTTGGTAAAATTCGCATTTTAGGGTTTAAATATCACGTTATTGGTATTTTCGCTTCGACCCGCGGACATGAAAAACAACCACAGACTTGGCAACACTGGTTGGCATTTACTACACAGAGCCGTAATTCACTGACAATCTACACAAAAACTATTTTTAAATTGGTGGCGATTCTTTGTCGATTTTGAAAGCGATTTTGTGTTAGTTGTCGGTAGACTATGGCTCTGTATAGTAACTGCCGCTCCACCTGAACCAGTGTAGTTTTTCATGTCCTCCGTTTCGAAGCAACCCCAATACCAATAATGTGATATTTAGCCCCTAAAATGTGCATTTTAACAAGACAACCATGCCAAAAAAAAACAAAAATCAACTTATATTTTAACCCCGGGAAAGATATATTTTTTTTATCTGGGCACCTCCTGGAATCGCGATTAGTTTTGGACTTTTGAGAAGAAACTGGGCCGGATTTGTTGTGAAAACCTGGCAACCCTGATCTGAACACACGCGCTGGAGGTATACTTCTAATTAAAGGAGCGTCTTTACTGATGAGATGTGCATGAAAATTGCATCCGATTTTTTGCACAGCCCTATTTGAAGAGTTTATGTGCATCTATAGCATCTTGTTGTGGAAATATGAAGATTTGGAAGTATGTACTTCAGCAGAGAAAGATTAAATCAAAGACTGATACATATTCGTTCTGACGTATCTTTTGATTTGTGCCTTTTTCCGATGCTCATGATGAACAGGGTTTAGAAGGGGCAGTCTGTGCTGACCCGGAAGAAAGAGGACAAATATTGCCTAGACAAGAGGTCAAAGTAAAGTTAAAGAAAGCCAAAATATTGTACTATCCTAACAAACCATACATCGATGGGAAGCTTATTTATTCAGGTTTCATATGATGTATAAAATATAATTTTAAAAAGTGACTGGTTTTGGGGTCCAGGGTTACACTGATTAAATCTCTTGAATGGGTTTGTTGAGATTTAAGAGAAAAAATCCTTCCTGTTGGGTTTCAGATTTTGCTCCAAGAGACTTTATTGTAGATATTGGGACATTACATGTGCCGACCGCTTTCCGTACATATATGTGAAAGGTGGCTTGAGGGGCACTTCGTTGAATGTGAGTAGGTGGCACTATCAAGCCATTTTGCCACACCAACTTCTGAAACCCGCACTTCTAGTGCATGTGCAAATTTTCGGCCTACTAAAATGTGATTTATTTTGGATAAAAACATGAAGAAGGAGAAGAAGAAGAAACTTAAATCCAATAGGGTCCTTACAAAATCGGTACACTGGCCCTAATAACTGATTGTCAAAGAATAACAACACAATGTTATCGGTTTATCTTTGAAGGTCTTGGAATGTAGAATAATAATTTGTGAATAAGTCATCCATTCAGTTATATTTATGAAAACTAAAAAAAAAAAAAAACACTGTATGGGTTTTGAGCAACATGAAGGATGACATTTTTAATTAGACATAATTTTCATCTGTGACAAAATGATTCATTTAAGAGGCATATTGCATGCAGACTGAAATGGAAAGCTTTGTGTAAGCGAATAAAATGCCACCATAACAAGCTTTAGTGACTTCAAGTTGAATGGCCTTCATTTACCAGCTTTCTTTCTGGCATGTGTCAGCCAGAGCTGATGTTGTTAATGGTTGCACAAGTAAGACGCTTTCAGAATGATCTTTTTTCCAGTCCTCCTACTGATCGCATGAGCGTGCCAAGTTTCCTTTGCCATTTCTCCACACTGACTCAGACTCTAAACCAGGCCATAATTAATTGATGAAATGTAGAGAGAAAGGATCACATTTCCTGATACATCCATCTTAAACTAAATGCCAGTAAAACATAAGCTCGAGCCCGATTTTCCACGTGGCTGATTTTTCTGCATGGTGCACAAATCGCTACTTCTGTATCTATCATCTTTACAATGCTATAACCATACGTGCGTTCTGTCATATGGTAATAAAGCAGACTGCTGAACAGCATTCAAGCACCCAATAAAAGGAAACACAGTTGCAACTGCGTGCTTATCATACTAGATATATATTTCATTGTCTTGTATCAAGCTGTTTCACAGTAACTTCAATGCAAACAAGCATATGTGCCATTTATTCAAGTTGTTTATGTGCTGAATTGTCTGGAGACATTCAAATAAATTCTAAGAAAATATATCAAATCAGTTTGCCATGATTTCATAAACCAGCATGTAAAGTTAACAATCAGTGATTTGTGTGACACTGAACAATGACTTTGACAAGTCATTTAAACCGTGCAGTTTGGCATGCCTTAGGCAATAGAAAGGTTATGGGCTGCAGAACCATGCTTGCATGAAGAGCAGGGCATACTGGGATAGAAGAGCAGCCAGACAATAAAGTCATCTAGTGCCACTGACTTGTTTGCCCAATTAGGATATATTGTCACTTTAAATTCCCCCGAAGACCTCCCTCCATTATTTGAGTGGACCATTTCCATTGTCGGCGGAGCAAACATTCTTTGTTCTTCTTTAAGATAAAAGGCACTTAATTACTTCCATTAATTAAGTTCTTCCTTGAGGATTTTCACTCACTCAATTATAAATGTCTCCGGTGGACTATTCCTCTCTCATTAAAGTTGAACTGCCAATCCTGGCACTTTTCTGATATATGACCTTCAGCAGACGAAATCCTAGACGCTGTACTAATATGAGAACAGATTTACTTTCAATACTTTTCATAAAATAAGGTTTTATAACGTCAAATTTGACAGCATAATTGTACAATTACCACAAAAATAAAATAAAAAGAAAACATGCATGAAACCAGAGTTCCAGAAGTTTAAAAACAGAATTGCAAAGCTTATATTCATATGAACAAAACATTATTATTATTATTCTGTAAACATCCGTTTGTTGTTTGATGTACAGTCTCACTATTTGAGGTAAGACTACTTTTTAAGGTAAGTGAACTTATGTTTATGCATTAATAATTGTATACATAATTGTAAATGTGCATTTTATCAGTAATTTTTCACTGGGAGCAGGGATAGAAATAATGACACTAATCATAACAACTGTTTTGTGATCTGTAATCATTTAGATTTTTTTTCATGTGTCTATTTCAACATCTTTAAATAAGCAAATACAAATTTTTTGGAACTTAAGTAAAAGTCAGTAAACTTAAGTCAAAAACAAGTAAAATATGCTCAAAAAAGTGAAGAATTGATCACAATTGATAAAATTATACTCATGTTTTACATGTGATTTAAAAGTATGTGTACTTCTTTAAGACATGAACAAAGATTATTAAAAATAAAATAAAAAATGATTATATATATATATATATATATATATATATATATATATATATATATATATATATATATATATATATATATATATTCATTTTTTTTTATAATCTTTTTTCAAGAAATATAAGATATATATACACATACACATATATACATATATATATATATATATATATATATATATATATATATCAGTAAAGTGTAAAGACCTTGTTTGATGCAGGTAGATCAGGACATTGTAAACTTCTCAATAACAATGAACGTTTTACAACAAACAGACAGCTTCAGCAAACCTTCCAAAACAAACACCCTCAGTGTGCCACATTCTGCTCCAGTGTCCCCGAACCCTGTCACCAGACGTTTCATTCAGCAGACATCTGTATAAAGCCTGCTAAACCAAACACTTCTGTCAGGCTGTCGCCCAAAGATATTTATGTGGCCCACTCCTTCCCTTAGTCAAAGATTTTATGTAAATAAGATGCTAATGCATAGACCCATATTTCGCTTTGCACCCAAAGCTGTGCAAAGAGGCAGTACAAACCTTTTTAAGTTTTTCAAAAAAGAAGCAATGAACAAAACTCTGAATATCGGAGGCTATAGAGGAAACATGTCAATGTTGTCAGGGCGTCCAGAATATGTCACAGAGGGGGATCCATCTTGTCCCCCGAAAAGAGTGAATTTGGGAGATTATTGAATGAGTCACATGAAAAGAATTGGCAATCAAGGGTTGTCAGACTGTGAATGAGGACGGGGTTCGGCCATTGTGAACAAAACCCCTTCAATGGCAAAAAATCCTGACACAGAGCCATGTTCTTGTTTAAATGATTATTTGACTTTCCCATGGTCCCCGAGTTCCCCTCTGTCTAATAAAGAGAGACAGTTTGACAGACGAGGGGAACTGCAGGACTTCCAGACCCGGGGCTACAGATCCGGCTAAATTTAGCCCTTCCTCATCCAGCTGTATCCACAGGTGTAGGGTGATCTAGACTCGACCCGCCATCCAGCCCAAAAACTGCACACATTGTACAGACACAGAGTGAGAATATCAGCCTATATGAGATTGTAGCATACTTTACATGTCTGGTAATGAAATAAACATAATTTTAAGATATTTTTTACAGGATAACAAATAGCTGTCACATTGTGTAATAAATTGTAGCATTCTGCATTGTAAGTAGAACAAGTCAACATACTGTTTACTGTTTGAAAATAGACACTATTAATTCATATGTCAATGTTAGTGGAAAGCAATGCATTTATGTGGCTATGTCTCCTCCTTGTGGTTATGATGCGACAATTGCCCTCATAATGTCCTCAAAATATCCCCAACTAAATAAATAAATAGTTTTCATTATATTAAATGAATCTAAAATACATGTAAAATCAATATGTATTATTTTAAATAATATTTGTGTAATGTCAGAATATTTGTATTTACTATTTATTAAACTTTATTATATTTATTACAAAAACTACATTTTTGCTTCCCCAAATAAGGCATATTTATTTGTATCGCCACTGTATAGCATGCTGTTCATAATGTCTTTTGAGGACCTTGAACCATTTCATCAGAAAACTTGATTGAAAGTCTTCCAGCAATTCATTTTGTCCAGTTAGCAAAAAAAAATCTGATGGTACATTGCAGGGCTTCCTGTTGACTTGACTTAAGAATTGATACATTTAGATGTATTCAGCTTTTTATACACAATAAAGTCTTGTCCATAGTGAAGAAAAGAAAACTGGTTTCTGGTGCCCCTCAGTGGAAACCTGCAGGCACAAACTGTAATAGTGTTGTATTTTCTTCTGACATCAACTTGTGTCTGTATTTTTTCATGTTGCTCAACAGCTTTTTCTTTAGACCTAGCAGTGTGCAATAATAATTGTTTAGATAATATTTGTAATATTTGTTTTGATATTTTATCTAATACATTGCCACTAGCAATGATTAAGTCATATGGTGATTTCTAATTTTATTTTTGCTATTCCTCCTATTTAAATTCATAAAAATTACTGTTGTATTACCGTAGTACTGTATTACTATTATATTGTTATTTTTGTATTTGTTTTAAATGTTCATATATATATATGAACGCAGAGCGGGTATATATGGAGAAGCATGAGCAACTCGCATTCAAGTTTTCGTTGAGGAACCTGGCCGTTCAGCGAACAGCGAAGTGGCAAGGGAACATAACGTAGAATGTGACCGACTGAAAGGGAACATCTCAGTTACGTATGTAACCCTCGTTCTCTGAAGGATGGTTACATACGAAGGAGTCCCAGAAAGAGACTGACGAATGGGGTCCCTTACAAAATGCCACATGGCTGTCTTCCAGTTACCCGTGAGAGAGATAGCACTCTGTCATGAGGCCAGCACAAAGGCAGGTATCTACAGAAGTGGTGATACATACATGAACTCTGAGGTACCCAGCCTGCAGGGTGGAAGTTTCAACGACAGAGCTTGCAAGGGGCTTGCAAAGGGAAAGACATGCTACGAAGAGACTTACTGTGGACATGCACACGTTGGATTGTCCAGAAAGGGGAATCACAACACATGGAGGCACCTAGTCCCACACAGGGCTGACCAAAGGGCATGGACGCAAGTGCTGGACATCAACAGTGCTGGAGGAACCCAGGGTATTGAACTGAGGAACTCACCTGAGGGGAATATCGCATGCATCCAGCCCGTGGAGTGGAATGGCACAGCAAGCGGATTGACATCGAGCAGGCCAAGAAGGCTCACTGGGGGAAACACATACTTGCGCAAGCCCAGCGGCCAGCTGTGTGCCAGTGTGTCCATGCCAAGGGTGCCCTCGAATATGGAGTAAAACAACTGGCAGTGGAAATTTTCTATAGAGGCAAACAGGTCTACCTGAGTGTCTCTGAAGTGTGAAATTTTTTTTCGTGAAGCTGAACAGCGTGAACTGACTGGGGGTGGAGTCTCCAGGGCTTAATTTGTGCCGGAGGAGCCGGATCTGAAATTGGATCCGGCACCTCATTTTGGCAATCCCCCTTCTCCAGATGTGGCGTTTCCATATGGCAGACAGATATGTGCCATGAACAATTAACCAAAATGCATATCTCTATTATGATTCGTTATTAATATTTCAATTCAGAGGGTTTTACAAATATTTAACCAATGAGAAGTAGTTAAAAGAGCTTGTCAGTAAAACTTCATTACGCCATTGGATCCTCAAGCTCTAAACCTTTTCAACTTCCCCCGCCTCCACTAAGATTGACCTGTGCGCACAGCCTGGAGGAGACAGACTGCCGCTTATTCGCAAAGCAAGGGTAAACAAATAACTGTTTGAATAGTACAGCATTTTCTTTACTCCAACACTATGTCTGTAAAGGCTAATGGCTTTTGTGTGTTTCAAGACTGGAGAAGTAAGTTTTTTGCCATGTAGCCAATATACTTTTGTACGTTTTGAATATCCTGTGCATAAGCCCTTTATTGTTTATATCATGAGACATTGGCCAAGTTTACTAAACAACAAGAAAAACTAGGCACCCATATAGCAAAAATAAACGTTATATAGCCTGTAAAAGGTGATGATAGCATATAATGTGCTGCACTTGCCTCAGATGCGGATAAAACACAGATCTCCTCATTCACCGGCCATTGTTAACTCTATTTGAGCTTGTTTTTCAAATAGCCTGTCAAATAGCCATAGTGTTGTTTAATATTAGATTTTTTCTTAACCCCCCCTGTATTTTAGTAGAGTGTGCCACGAAACCGTTTTATTTGTCAACATCATATTGACATCATATTGTGTGTATTTGGTTGCTTAAACTCAACAAACTTATACAAGTAACTCTTATATAGGCTAATACTCACCAGGCAGCTTTATATGTGTGAGCTTTAGATGTGACTGTGTCGGCACATAGCCTAATAAAGCATGTGGAGTGTGCAAGCACCAAATAGCCTAAAATACTTAAAAGGTGTGCAAATTATACATTTTCATGACAATGCAACAATTACCCGATTAGTCAAGTCAAATGACAGTTCTGTCAGCTGTCCCGATCGAAATGTGAGTGACTTTTGTATCGCAGCTTGTCGCTGAAGAGCAGACAAGATGCGATGATGTGAAACGCGCTCCGAGAGAGTTTATGGTTTCGAATGACTGATTGAATCTTGTTTGTGTGGATTTATTTTATTATTCAAACCTACAAGCTCTGTTGAATAAATGCAGGCATTTACCTCATTATAAACTTGAAAGCTGTAAGAATTATGAAAACCACAGAAACGTAGGACCTGATTAAATATAACTTTTACACAGAGATTTGAAAAATAAAATTCCACAACTTTTTCAAAACGTTTTTAGGCCTGGAAATTGTTGTTTTAAAATCGCAAGGCATTTTCATGGCCTTACAGACCCTAGATGCAACTGATGCACGCTCTTAAAATCACTTAAACTGGTCCAGCAATGTGATTGCATGAATGTTCCGTTACCTCTCCCTCCTGTAATCACATGCTGGATCCGTTACCCCACTTTGTTCCGGGACCTCGCAATTTACAAATTAAGCACTGGGAGTCTCCATTCCCTAGGGTGAGACTGCTGCCATGTTGACTGCACGAATGAGCCTGCCCGGGATGTGAATGGCACAAGGGGACCTTAGATGCTTCTGACTCCACAAGAGGAGATGGCGAGCGAGTTGCGACATGCGGCGGTAGTGTCAACTGCCCTGACGGTTGATGCACGCTACGGTCGCAGTGTTGTTTGTATGAACCAGAACGTGCTCGTCCTTCCACAGTACCCTGAATGGTCCAGAGCAATCCAAACCTCTAGCAACTCGAGGCAATTGACATGCCTCTGCAGTCAGGGTCCTGTCCAGGAGCCTGAGGCAGCATGCCTGTTGCACATGGCACCCCAACCCGTTGCAGAGGCATCTGTTGACACTAGAACATGTCTGGACACAGGTTCTAGGGGAATTCCAGACCATAGAAACGAGAGGTCCAGCCACGGGGTGAAGTTTTGGAGGCAAGTCAGAGTGACGGTCACTCGGAGCATGCCCTGTTGCCATGCCCATCTCGGGACACTGTCGTGAAGCTAGTGCTGAAGCGGTCTCATATGGAATAACCCGAGTAGTATGATGCCATAAGCGGATGCCATATGCCCCAGGTGCCTCTGAAACAGTTTCAGTGGAACCGGTCTCTTGCCCTGGAATTGTCTTAGGCAATTCAGTAGTGACTGCATGCGCTCATTTGTAAGCTGCGTGAACATGTTGACCAAGTCTATTTCCATACTGAGAAAAGAGATCATCTGCACAGGGGAGAGTTTTCTCTTTTCCCAGTTGACCTGAAAACCCAGCTGGGCGAGGTGTCTGAGCACTAGATCCCTGTGCTCGCACAACCGCGCTCGAGAGTGAGCTAAAATCAGCCAGTCGTCGAGGTAGTTGAGGATACAGACACCTCGTTCCCTGAGAGGAGCCAGGGCTCCCTCCGCGACTTTCATAAAGACACGGGTAGACAGATCCAACCTGAATGGGAGAAACTTGTACTGAAATCTCTGCCCCATCGAAAACCAAACAAAGAAATGGTCTGTGTCGAGGAAGAATGGAGACATGGTCGTTCGTGGCCTCTTGGGAGCCGGAGGTAGAGGAAACAGCTCTTTTAGTGAAGGTTTAGCCACAGGGCCAGTGGCGGAACAGAAAGAAAAAAAGAGAACAAAGGATTCTCCCCCGGCCCTCTTCCGGGTGAAGGAGTGGTCCTTCTACCATCTCCTGACGAGCTGAAATCTCCAACTCCAGGTCACCCGTCTCTGGAACGCATTGGAACATTGTGGATGAAAACTTACAGGCCTTGGAGGGAAGCTTGAGACCACCATGCCATGCGGAGGCACTCTGTGGACACAGTTGCATTGCAACAGAACGCTCCACTGGGGGAATCCCAGCATACCCCTTGGCCGCTCCGCCATTGATGGCAGTGAAGGGGGAGGAAGTACCAGAATGGTTTCGGCCAGTTAAAGGTGCCTTCCATGAACTGATAACTTCCAGCTGCACTTCCAGAAAGAAAGGAACCAGAGGAAGGTGTTGGCGATCAGCTAAAACAGCCCCCAGGAACCAATCATCCGGCCTCGAGCTCGGGACAAGGTGAAAGATTCCACTCAAGCCCGATGCTCTCAGCTGCCCGGCCGTCAGCTTGGGATCGGACTCGGGCAACACTGGCACTTCTGAGGGAGGCAACGCAGCCGAATCCTCATCTATAGAGGACTCAAGCCCTCTTCGTGATGTGGCGATCGACATAAGGTCCTCCTCCCGAGCACCGAATGAGATACATCACCACATGTTGTTTAGGAGGGTTTCAAGAAAAATTGTCCTAGCTCATTCAAAAACAAACTAAAGCATATTCAGTTATCTGGAACTTCAAATGGGACTGGCTTCTATGGTCAGATGAAACTAATGGCAGCAAACACTTAAGATGGGTTTGGTGAAAACAGGGATAAAAAGTACCCCATGTGTACAATGAAATATACTGCTGTATTTTTGATGTTGTGGGCCTATATTTATGCTGGAGCTCCTGGACATCTTATTTAGACAAATGGCATCATGGATTCAATCAAGCATAAAAAATCAGTAAGTGACTGAGTTTGTTAGAAATCTTATAATGGACCATGTTCGGATCTTCCAACCTTAAAATAATCTAAACACAAACCCCAAAAACAACACGGGTCACTGAGCACAAAACCAAGCTTCTACTATGGCCATTCCAGTTCCATGACCTGCATCCTATAGAACATGAGAGGAGTGAACTGAAGAGCAGCACAACATGGAGCTGGGAATCTAAAGGATCTGAAGAGATTCTGAATGAAGGAATGGTCTCTGATCTCTTGTCAGGTGTTCTCAAACCTCATCAGGCATTATGGGAGAAAATTTAGACCTGCTAAACTAGAGGTTTAAAAAATTATTCAATAAAAGGGTGTTCTTAGTTGTGGCCAATTTGTATTAGAGAAAAACACTTATAGTTAGATTTTTGTGATTTTTTTGTATTTTTTTTTTTTTTTAAATAAAAGATCAAAAGGATTAACAATGCAGATTCATTTTCACAGCCTTCTTTGATCATATTTACCAAGGGTGCCCTTATTTTTGGATGTGACTGTATATGAAATGGAAATAGTTATTTCAAGCTTTGATCATAAACTCTTATTCTGGTAGAAATTGCTGATAAATTAAAACAAACAAACAAAGACCAAACAGCTGGTTTGGACCTGGAGAAATTTGAAGAATTTATAAGGAAATTTCTTATCAAAGACTTTGGAATCATGGCAAATCTGAACACAATTTGAGACACAGTTGAGATTTGTTCTGAAACTAGTGCCGACAAGGTGAGAGAAAAATCAGGCGAAAAAGATGCACAAAAATTTCAAGATCACACTGTTATCTAAAATAAACTGTTTGCAAGTTCTTCGCCCTGTGGAAGTGGATTGATGGGTTCTTATATGACAGGCTTGTAATGCTACAGTGACTAATGCAGTATATATGTGAAAAAATGAATGGTTGATTAAATTCTGCTTTCATACCTTTCTGTCCTGTGTTGTACTGTAGATTCTCTGACTGTCAATCCACATGTAATGAGTCTCAGTGGCGCTTCTGTTTGGAGTGTGACCTTTTTCTCTTTTATCAGCCAAAACAAAACAGACTGATTTGCATATACTTCTTCAATAATGTCTCATTGGGATGCATGTTTTGACTACACATCTGATTCATTTAAAAACAATGGACAATAATAATGTGATTAACTGGATCAGTCTGGGATTCATTTGGAAATGTCAGGTACACAAGACCAGGTTGGAAAAACACCGGGCAGCAGCAACAAGTATTAAAGGTATATACCCAAACTGCTTTTAAAAAGGTACTTTTACCACAAGATGGCAATATGATACATTTTTCCCCCCACATGCAGCGCAATTCTCTTTATTCATTTGAACACACACACACACACACACACACACACACACACTTGTTGTGTAATTATTTAAAGGATACAGGGCTCAATATACATTCAAAAAAAGAAAAGAAAAAAAAAAGATGGGTCATTGAAGACATAGTGATTATTTAAATATGCTATTAAAATTTTTAACAAGGACTATCTCAAAATTTCACATATTCTACTTCAAAATTTTATGTGTGCATACTCATCAGACAATTTTTGTAAATATTGTGAATTATTTGAAGGAGCAGTAATACATTTCTGATGCAGGGTAGAATTAATACAAATTCAAATTGAACAAATAATGTTTTCCAGTTGCAAAAATGTTTTCTCTACAAGAGGTCAGGTTTCCATTGTGACAACTTACCCCATGTAGTGTGACTTTTAATCATTGCTTCGTGCCTCCATGATTGCAGTTGCAGCCTGTGAGCCCTGGGAGGGGAACTCCTAGAGATCACTCACGGCTCTGGGTCGCGGCCGGGAATCAGTCTCTCACCTTTCATCATTCTATGAAGACTGCTAAAGTGGAGATGAAACTGATATTCACATAGAGAGCTTAATCTCATTAATACATCAGTAAAAGGATGTTGAAAATCTATTATGCCATCTTAAAATGAGAAAATGGATTTAAGATCAAGTTTTAATCTTGCTCTTATCCAATCATGTCTGATAGGAAAAGTAACTGAAGCTTTCCTTTGATACATATACTTTTATTCATATTTCTTTAAACACCCATGTGTAACACTAAAATACATTCACAGTACAAAGCAATATTTATAAATGTTCAGTACTGTACATGGCAGTGTTGTGTCCTACTTGAACATGTCTTTAAATTCCAATGCAACTGCTCAAATTGAAAGCAATTTTAATTTAGTTAGCAAAATAAATGTAAAATTAAAATGTAAATTTGAAATTAAATTACATTTAAACAGGAGTAACCCCAATACATGTATAAAAGGCTGTTATAAATGTATATAAAGGCCCTTTTTATTATTATTATTATTATTATTATTATTATTATTATTATTATTATTATTATTATTATTATTAAATATTTCATAATAATTCCTTACATTTATATAGCGCTTTTCTAGGCACTCAAAATGCTTCATGCGCAGTGAAAGACCATAGCCAGTTACTGACCTATTCTTATGCTACAGTAAGTGTCATTTTCTTTGGGACATTTGCTTTTGCTCTTTTTGTAATGCAAGTCTGTGGAGGATAGTTGGATAGTTTTAAATACTTCTTTACAGACATTATGAACAAAAATAGAATAAAACTTTAAAGAAAAGGAAGGTGATGTGTAAATCTCAATTATTCTTGCCATTCAATTCAATTTAATTCAAGTTTATTTGTATAGCGCTTTTTACAACACAAACCGTTACAAAGCAACTTTACAGAAAATTACGTTTCTACTATATTTAGTAGTAACTTATGAGTGGTGACTGTCAGTTTGACAGAACAAAAATTAATACAAGACGTAGTCAACCAAACGATGAACATTATTAATATAATTAATAATTATTATATGATGCAGTCACACTTGTAGCAATATTTGTTAGTTCTGTTTGTTGATTCAGGGTTAGCATCATCTGAGGTCCTCTGAGGGTCAGCATCATCTCTTCTCAGGTGTTCTGGATCCAGACTGGAGCTTGTGTAAATCCTAGTTCTACCAGAATGACTCGGGAGGTGTAGATAAGACTGAAGTATTTATTTACAAAACATACAAAGACAGAATTAATTTGGCATAGGCCCCATCCGTAGCGTGGATCTGAAGTTTGTAGATTCCAGCTAGCCTGCCGAAGACGAAGGCAGGGTGGAGCCTACCCCAAAAGAAAAGAAAACTTTAATAGACACCTAGATGAAGTATTTCTTAGAGGATCCTGGAGCGTGAACAATAGAGAGAAATTGAGATAATTAGCCAAACATAAAATACAGCATACAGATTTTAGCTAAAGTATTAGCTTATGTGGTGAAGAAGATGGGCCGCAGGGCCTGAGAGACATAGACAGAGACCGAGACCGAGACAAAGACAGAGGCCACGATAGGCCACGGATAAACCCCAGTGGTGCCACAAGTGAAAGAGGCCATTATGGGCCATGGAAAAGCCTCGGTGGGCCACAGTGGGAACGGCCCCGGCGGACCACGGAGGGAAAAGCCAGAGGAACAGGCTGCTGAGGGAAATGACACGTAGATAAGCAAACAGAGGGGAAGTCTCAGAAAGAAAGGCTAAGTTAAGCTGCAGGTAGTAACGATTATTTGAAAAGGGGGAATATAAATAGTATTTCACTGCCACCAGTATTTGCGAATAGATCACTAGCCAGACATAAGAACATAAAATCAGATTATAGCTAACGTATTAGCTTATATGGCAATGAAGATGGATCGCAGAGGGCGGCGGGCCGCAGAAGACTTACCTCATAGCTACAAAGGTTAAGCCCGAAAAGAAAGATATGCGCAGAAAGAATGCCATGAGGGGAAGGCCAGAAAAACTGAGAGTACCCGCAGAGGAAACAGAATTGAGTCAGATCAGCAGGACCATAAAAAGATACTCTATGTTAAGTGAAGACATCAATAGACGGTGATATGTGAAGGCCAAGATAGGCTGAATTTCATTAACCATAATGTACACTTACTTGATGATCACCATAGCAGTGTTATGCAAAGTCCCGCGACAGCCAAGTAAGACCGAAGTCAAGAATGAATGAACCAACACTAGTAGATGCATGAAATAAACAATCCACATAAAATCGAAATTGACTTTACTTGCTTGCACACATTGTTAGTCTTGATTTAAACAATTAATCATTGTCTTTGAGTCTTTAATTAAAATCTGAACATTTACTTCCACTCTGTAATGCATTTGTTTTCGGATGATGACAGTTTGACAGCGTGTGCAGAATATCCTTAAACGCACCCATCCAGCTGTTAGTTTGCCAAGACTGAGAGACAGAGACCAGGAGCCCAAACAAGACCATGCATTCTAATTAATATTCCGTTTTAGCTGGAGATGTGTCACTACACTGAGATAGTGTCAGCATCAACTTCTGGGTCACATGGTCTTTAAGACCCCTGCAGAGCATTGAGCCGTATCTAGAACTCCAATGGAATAGGACCATGTATGAATCAGCTTAATAGATCCCGTGTTCACAATAGCGCCAGTGCGAAGAGTGAGCTGTGTAAAGATGAGGTGAGAGCAACGGTTCTCTGCGTCTGCAGCCATGGGATCTAAATGATTGCATTGTAATGAAAAACCAAGGTAATTAAATTATCTAATAAAGTAGTTTATGCAGAAAGTGTAAAAAAAAAAAAAAAAAAAAAAAAAAGCATAAATTTTGGATCTGGAAAACAGAACAATTCTCTGGCTAACTCCCACAAAACTTGATATACTCCATTTAACCACATGAACCCGACGAGTGAACTTTTCAAAAGAAACCAGAACGCAAATATTAGTAATGTATGGACTATGCCAAAGACAGAAAAATAAATCTTGATACATTACTATTGCAGAAGAAAAAAAAATGCTTTAAATTTAACAACAATGCTTTACAAGCCAATTAAACTTCAACTGCTATTGAATACTGTAAACGCATCTCGCTTTATCTATTTACTGGCTTACAGCTTTATAAGTATCACTTTCATTTAATGCACTTGTGGCGCTTGGACATAAATTGTATTCTCTGCAAGATTATATACTCACACGTTCAAGATAAAGCGCCGGGCTTTCGTGCTTATCTAGCAAACTTGCACTGCATAAATAAGATGTTGATCAAATTAATGTATACGATTTTTTAATAACTCGTTCATAACGAGGCATTTTAAGGCTTCTCAATAAAGGCTACAATCTTTTACGCGATTAATAGTTAAAAGATAGCGATCTCGATCTCGAGTATTTTTTTGTCCAATAATTAATATCTCTGTCTTATCCTAATTTAATTGGAGAAAATTATTGGTCATCCAATCTTTTACATTTTAACACACTCTGATAGCCATGTGTTTTGACTTTACAGAATTTGTTCTGACTTTGACGTTTTTCCAAACAATGTTTATATTATAGTATATTATATTATATTATATTACTATCTGTTTGTTTATTATTATTATTATTATTATTATTATTATTATTATTATTATTATTATTATTATCATTGTCTGTTTGCTTGTTTGTTTCTGAAAGGCTAGAAAAGCATGACATGATTAAATGCGGCTCCATTGAGATTGGTCAACTTTATGATATCTATGACCCAAACAAAGATTTGTCATGAGTGAAAATGACAGCAAACAGGTTGCCCAACGCTATCTCATGGCCAATTCGTACGTATTTTACGAGGCGGCTTATTCGTACAAATTTGTACGACCTCACTCGTACGATTTTATACTATTTGTCTAAACCCCAGTGATGGTTAGATTTAGGGGCGGGGTTAGGTGTAGGTCATTCGTACAAATTCATACAAATTGTGCAACTCGTAAAATACTATCGATTTGGCAACAATCGTATGAATTTGTACAAGTGTGGTCGTACGAATTCGTACGAATAAGCCACTTTACTTCTTGGCTGACAGAGAAGATTTCAGAATTAGAGACACGCATCCAAACTTTAATTGAGGACAGTAAGAATGTTAGGGCTCTAGATATGGCTTTGGATGCGTCTAGCTCAGGGATTCCTGTACATTGTCCGGTTCCAGCAGAGCCCCTGCAGCAGGGCAACTGGGTGACGGTGAGGCAGCGTAGTCGTGGGTCAAAACACCGCTCTTCTGTTCCGATCAAAACATTAAACAGGTTCTCCCCACTCAGTGATGCACCCACTGAGAAACCTGATGAAAGTGCTCTAGTTATTGGTGATTCTATTGTACGGAACGTGAATATAGAGACACCAGCCACCATAGTCAAATGTTTACCGGGAGCCAGAGCGCCTGACATCTTAGCAAATTTAAAAGTGCTGGCTAATGCTAAGCGTAAATACAGTAAGATTGTTATTCATGCCGGCGCTAATGATGTTCGACTTCGCCAGTCGGAGATCACTAAAAATAACTTTAAAGAGGTGTGTGAACTTGCAAGCACGATGTCAGACACTGTAATATGCTCTGGCCCCCTCCCTGCTTACCGTGGTGACGAGATGCATAGCAGATTGTCATCACTCAATGGCTGGATGTCTAAGTGGTGCCCACAGAATAACATAGGTTTCATAGACAATTGGACAAGCTTTTGGGGCAGACCTGACCTTTTTAAAAGAGATGGTCTTCATCCCTCCTGGGGTGGCGCCACTCTTCTGTCTAGAAATATGGCACATAGTCTTAGTGTTTATACTTGACTAACTGGGGCCCAGGTCAGGAAGCAGACAGACTGGCTAAACCGACCGTCTGCTAGCTGCCTCCCGTCACAGAGGTCAGTTAATTCTCAGCACATAGAGACTCTTTCACCTAGATATCACACTATAGAGACTGTGTCTGTTCCCCGAACAAGAAAATACAAAAAACGTCCAAACCAAGTTAAGGTTAACAATTTAATTGAGGTTCAACAAATAAAAAACAAATGCAATATGGATAAACAAATGATAAAGATTGGCTTATTGAATATCAGATCCATTTCTACGAAAACACTTTCTGTAAATAATATGATAACTGATCATAATATAGATGTGCTCTGTTTGACAGAAACTTGGCTAAAACCTGATGATTACATTATTTTAAATGAGTCCACCCCCCAAGATTATTGTTATAAACACGAGCCGCGTCTAAAAGGCAAAGGGGGAGGAGTTGCTTCAATTTATAACAACGTTTACAGGATTTCTCAGAGGGCAGGCTTCAAGTATAACTTGTTTGAAGTAATGGTGCTTCATATAACATTATCCAGAGAAACCAATGTTAATGATAAATCCCCTGTTATGTTTGTACTGGCTACTGTATACAGGCCACCAGGGCACCATACAGACTTTATTAAAGAGTTTGGTGATTTTACATCCGAGTTAGTTCTGGCTGCAGATAAAGTCTTAATAGTTGGTGATTTTAATATCCATGTCGATAATGAAAAAGATGCATTGGGATCAGCATTTATAGACATTCTGAACTCTGGTGTTAGACAACATGTTTCAGGACCTACTCATTGTCGAAATCATACTCTAGATTTAATACTGTCACATGGAATTGATGTTGATAGTGTTGAAATTATTCAGCCAAGTGATGATATCTCAGATCATTATTTAGTTCTGTGTAAACTTCATATAGCCAAAATTGTAAATTCTACTTCTTGTTACAAGTATCGAAGAACCATCACTTCTACCACAAAAGATTGCTTTTTAAGTTATCTTCCTGATGTATCCGAATTCCTTAGCATATCCAAAACCTCAGAACAACTTGATGATGTAACAGAAACTATGGACTCTCTCTTTTCTAGCACTTTAAATACAGTTGCTCCTTTACGCTTAAGGAAGGTTAAGGAAAACAGTTTGACACCATGGTATAATGAGCATACTCGCACCCTAAAGAGAGCAGCCCGAAAAATGGAGCGCAGCTGGAGGAAAACAAAACTAGAGGTATTTCGTATTGCTTGGCGGGAAAGTAGGATATCCTATAGAAAAGCATTAAAAACTGCTAGATCTGATTACTTTTCTTCTCTTTTAGAAGAAAACAAACATAACCCCAGGTATTTATTCAATACAGTGGCTAAATTAACGAAAAATAAAGCCTCAACAAGTGTTGACATTTCCCAACGCCACAACAGTAATGACTTTATGAACTACTTTACTTCTAAAATCGATACTATTAGGGATAAAATTGCATCCATTCAGCCGTCAGCTACAGTATCACATCAGACAGTGCACTATAGACCCCCTGAGGAACAGTTCCACTCATTCTCTACTATAGGAGAGGAAGAATTGTATAAACTTGTTAAATCATCTAAACCAACAACATGTATGTTAGACCCTATACCATCTAAGCTCCTAAAAGAGGTGCTTCCAGAAGTCATAGGTCCTCTTCTGACTATTATTAATTCCTCATTGTCATTAGGATATGTCCCCAAAACCTTCCAACTGGCTGTTATTAAGCCTCTCATAAAAAAGCCACAACTTGACCCCAGAGAACTTGTTAATTATAGACCAATCTCGAATCTCCCTTTTCTGTCCAAGATACTAGAAAAGGTGGTATCCTCACAATTATATTCCTTCTTAGAGAATAATGGTATATGTGAGGATTTCCAGTCAGGATTTAGACCGTATCATAGTACTGAGACTGCTCTCCTTAGAGTTACAAATGATCTGCTCTTATCATCTGATCGTGGGTGTATCTCTCTATTAGTTTTATTGGATCTTAGTGCTGCGTTTGACACAATTGACCACAACATTCTTTTGCATAGACTTGAACACTTTGTTGGCATCAGTGGAAGTGCATTAGCATGGTTTAAATCGTACTTATATGACCGCCATCAGTTCGTAGCAGTGAATGAAGATGTATCATACCGATCACAAGTGCAGTATGGAGTACCTCAAGGCTCAGTACTAGGGCCGCTACTCTTCACGCTTTATATGTTACCCTTGGGAGATATCATCAGGAAACATGGTGTTAGTTTTCACTGTTATGCTGATGATACGCAGCTCTATATTTCCTCGCAGCCTGGTGAAACACACCAATTTGAAAAATTAATGGAATGCACAGTCGATATAAAAAATTGGATGACGAGTAATTTCTTACTGCTAAATTCAGAAAAAACAGAGGTGTTAATCATAGGGCCTAAAAACTCTGCTTATAATAAACTAGAACACTGTCTAAGACTTGATGGTTGCTCTGTCAATTCTTCGTCATCAGTTAGGAACCTAGGTGTGCTACTTGATCGCAATCTTTCCTTGGAAAGCCACGTTTCTAGCATTTGTAAAACTGCATTTTTCCATCTCAAAAATATATCTAAATTACGGCCTATGCTCTCAATGTCAAATGCAGAAATGTTAATCCATGCATTTATGACTTCAAGGTTAGACTATTGTAATGCTTTATTGGGTGGTTGTTCTGCACGCTTGGTAAACAAACTACAGCTAGTCCAAAATGCAGCAGCAAGAGTTCTTACTAGAACCAGGAAGTATGACCATATTAGCCCGGTCCTGTCCACACTGCACTGGCTCCCTATCAAACATCGTATAGATTTTAAAATATTGCTTATTACTTATAAAGCCCTGAATGGTTTAGCACCTCAGTATTTGAATGAGCTCCTTTTACATTATACTCCTCTATACGTTCTCAAAACTCAGGCAATTTGATAATACCTAGAATATCAAAATCAACTGCGGGCGGCAGATCCTTTTCCTATTTGGCGCCTAAACTCTGGAATAACCTACCTAACATTGTTCGGGAGGCAGACACACTCTTGCAGTTTAAATCTAGATTAAAGACCCATCTCTTTAACCTGGCATACACATAACATACTAATATGCTTTTAATATCCAAATCCGTTAAAGGATTTTTAGGCTGCATTAATTAGGTAAACCGGAACCGGAAACACTTCACATAACACCGTACTTTCTACATCATTAGAAGAATGGCATCTACGCTAATATTTGTCTGTTTCTCTCTAGTTCCGAGGTCACCGTGGCCACGAGATCCAGTCTGTGTCCAGATCAGAGGGTCACTGCAGTCACCCGGATCCAGGACGTATCCAGACCAGATGGTGGATCAGCACCTAGAAAGGACCTCTACTGCCCTGAAAGACAGCGGAGACCAGGACAACTAGAGCCCCAGATACAGATCCCCTGTAAAGACCTTGTCTCAGAGGAGCACCAGGACAAGACCACAGGAAACAGATGATTCTTCTGCACAATCTGACTTTGCTGCAGCCTGGAATTGAACTACTGGTTTTCGTCTGGTCAGAGGAGAACTGGCCCCCCAACTGAGCCTGGTTTCTCCCAAGGTTTTTTTCTCCATTCTGTCACCGATGGAGTTTCGGTTCCTTGCCGCTGTCGCCTCTGGCTTGCTTAGTTGGGGTCACTTCATCTACAGCGATATCATTGACTTGATTGCAAATAAAAACAGACACTATTTCAACTGAACAGAGATGACATAACTGAATTCAATGATGAACTGCCTTTAACTATCATTTTGCATTATTGAGACACTGTTTTCCAAATGAATGTTGTTCAGTGCTTTGACGCAATGTATTTTGTTTAAAGCACTATATAAATAAAGGTGATTGATTGATTGACTTTGTGAAAAATGTACGAATTGCCCTGAGATTGGGTTGGGTTGCCTACTTTATATGTCAGCTGAGCAACAGACATACATTTTTTATTTTTATTTTTTTATTGTGAATTACTCAACATCTTCTTTCAGGTGAAACTTTTTAGACTCATTTTTATCAATAATAATAATTAAAAATAAATAAATAGCATGCAGCATGTCTGAGCGTGAGCAGTCAGCACAAAAATTAAATACATACATACATAAATACATAGATACATACATAAATACATAGATACATACATAGCAGAAGTAAAAAAATCCCTGAAGGGAATGAGTAGATTCCTCTGTATCACTCTGATACGCATGAGAATGCTGCCTCGTCTGGACCACATTCCTCTTACTCCTGCCCACAGCTGGGGGAGGAGTGCGAGTCACGACACTAGCCTTCTGTGCCTGTCTTTGATCCTCAGATCGAGACAGGCCAGGACCCCTATGTTGTTCGGGCTCGGACCTGGACCTTTCTGGAATGAAGGATCTGAAAGCAGCAGAGCACGCCTTCATCTCCCTGAACTTCTCGTTCACTGTTTCAACGGAAATACCGATAAGTTCAGAAGGCGAAACCTGAGCATCGAGAAGAAAGCATTTTCTTTCTTCCCAATGTCTACCATGTTCTTCCACAAACGTCTCTCCACTGCCACCATGGTCGCCATAGTCCTGCCCATGGCGGAGTCGGCCTGCTTGGTAGCATGGAGAGAGGTCCGTGGTGCGGCGTGGGTACCTGATCAGGAGAAAGGCCCTTGCCTCCATCCAGGTCTCTTAGCAGATCAGCCTGATATGCTTGAAGCACCACCATCACGTGTAACAAAGCCACAGCCTGACCTGCTGCTGCGTATGCCTTGCCATCTAAGCCAGATGAATTTCTGAAGGGGCTAAGATTTCAAGGATGGAGCTTAAGAGAGGATGTCTCCCCCGCAGAAAGAAATGTTTTGTATTTTGTATTTTTTTTTTTAGCTTTTTATACAGGGGGCATCCCCTCATAGCCGCTTTCATGCATCACCTCGTTGTCGGCAGATTTATTCTAATGCCGAAACCGAGGGATGCTAGAAGAAAACGGCCTCTTTCGTTTCTTTTTTATATCTGTATGGCGATCATGCAGAAATGAAAGGCTCACCTGAGCCGGAGGGCTATGGTCAGAAAGGAAACACTTTTTCTATTTTATTTTTTATTGGCCTTACATTGTCATCTTGTTTGCGCATTTCCATGGCAAGTCCAATTTTGCTGTGGCACGATCCATAACCTACATACGCAGGGCAGGAGAATTGAGAAGGCTCCGCCTCAGCTTCTTCACCATCCTCAAATATCTCCTGCCTTCCCTGGGTAAAAACCCAGCAGAGAACTAACCTCAGTATCAGAGAATTAAAGATATAACATCATCCTCCTGAGGCTCTCTCTCGTCCGCCGCCATTATGAGCACGAAAGGGAAAATCCCTCTTTAAAACATTCAAACAGATCCACCTGTATTCTCACAAGCTCATTATCCTCCATGTCTCAGCAGCGCCAGGTCCTGAACCACGGGGAGCAGAAGACTGCAAATAACGCTGACATAAAACTAAACACTTGCTAGTAGTCGCCATGATAGACAGAGAAAGATCGCTTTTACCGGTTCTTTCAGATGCATGCTTCAAACAGAACAGTCAGTGAAGACGAAGAAGAGAATGACGTGGTCTCCCGGTGCCTGTTTATAGTCACGCCGGTAGTGACGTCAGAGGTTGACGCCGGCCAACAAGTTGGTGTTTTTTCAATGTATGCTTCAGACACAGGTCACGAGGTGTTCCACATAGCGGCCACTAGAGGACCCAGTTCGAAGTTCCCTTGAAAGGAAATTAATTTCATATTGATCAACAACTGTTTTTGTTACAAGAGTAGCTTGTCACAAACTATCTACAATTTACCCAAAGGATGCACATAACTAATGAATACTGAGGTACACAATGGGATGCATGAAGGCAATATTGGCTTTTGTGTTGTTTAATCAAAAGCACATTTTCTCTCTCTCTTTTTTTTGTTTATAATTGTTCACACCTTTTCTTCTCCTGGCCTAAACTCTAAGAGTACTGTTGAGGTTGATCAGTTTAGTGTGTGTGGGAGAGAAAGAAAACTTGTCACACCACTTTTATCAATCAGCTTCACAGAGTGATGAATGCTGCAGTTTACGACCTATGCAAAAACCTGCTGTTGCCTGCAGAAAGAGTCTGTATATCTGAAGTGCCAGTCACAATCTTCCCCTAGCAAGAGTGATTCACCAGGATCAACACTGCAGTGTAAGAATACTCAATAGGCAATCCCCCTCTTTTAGCCGGCCAGAAAATCCCATCAAAAAGTGCTGACTTTGAGTGTGTGGCAGTGCTCGTCACCCTAAGTGCAGTTTTTATTGAATTGTTTCCCATTCGGCTCCCTGTTGATCCTCAAAATAGTCAAAGGAAAGCTTAGCATCTGGTACCTGGGAAGCACAGCTCTATTCTGTCAAACCGATTTTAGGATTAACATTCACTGCTTTGACACTGAATTGAACTCAAAGTCACATGTCACACAAAGCTGGAAGTGACAATAAAGACATTTTTGAAGTGAGCTTATAATACTAAGCAGCAAAATATTGAGTTGGGCACAATTCATAACTTAAAATGGAACTTCCTTCATTTATTTATTTTCTCACTCTCTTGGCATTCACCATGTGTCCCGATAAGCCCCATGAGCCCAGCCATCTGTCCCCCACACCCTCCATGGAGCCTTTGCCTGAGCCCATCGCAGACACAGAGCCCAAGCCTGCCGCGATTGTTAGTGCCAGATACAAAGCATACGTCACTGCTCCAAGTCTCCTGTGTCTCTAACGATCCCACCTCCTCTACCAAAGAAAGCCAGGCCCTGCCTCTGCTGGCTCCTGTCAGTCATTCTGCTCCTCCTTCTTTAGTGCTTCTCATTGCCATGGATTCACCTTCTGGTCCCCAGATCCACTGTTGGCCATCAGTCCACTGGCTCTAGCAGGCTGTCTCATCCCTCCAGCTCTGCCTTGGTCAGGTTTTACACTGGTTCCGCCATTGGATTCTGGGCCTCCAGCCCCACAAAATAAAAACTATAATCAAAATATATTTGTAATTTTCGTCAAAAAAATAAATAAAAAAAATACTACATAATATTGTTGTGGATTCCTTTACATGCCTCTACTATGCAAGCTTTCATATGTGAGGTTGCCAGATATGAAGAGTTCAAATCACCAAATTAATTAATGCTTCTCTGTTAAATGAATACATTTTTTGCCTGGTACTCTAGTTTTTGCAATCTGCCAACCTTTAGTACGGAAGTGCCTTATGGATGATCTTAAAAAAAAAACACAGATAAACAAGTAAGCTGACGTTTAGCGATCTCCATGTGGGATGTTCAGTTTAAATGAAAGTGTCATTCAGCCAATGTGATTAAGTTTTCATTGACTAAAACTAGACTAAAATGCTCAGATATTGTCAACTAAAACTTGACAAAATAAAATCAAGACAAATTTGACTAAATAGGATAATAACTGAAAAGCACATTTAACACAGGGCTAATGCCCTGTTCAGACTACACAATTTTTTGTCAGTCACAACTGTGTCAGCTTATGCGACTTTGACTCATAAAATCGTTTTATGTTGTGAACAAGAAACATGTCAGGCTATACAATGCTACTCGAGCATTCATCGCATGCCGTCATTAACAATGTGCGTACTGTCATCAATAGCACAAGAAAATACAGAAAGGTGCTATCAGCGTAAACAAACAATGGCTAGCAAACAGCGTGTTTTGCCTTGTATTGTCATCAGAAAAGCCGCCCAAAATAAAGAAAACCTGACAATGGACAGAAATCTGGATGACATGAAGAAGATGGTATGGACTGTCAAAGAGAACGGAGGTAATCGCAGCAGTCCCTCATCATAAATGCAGGATTAGTGTTGCTGTAGCTCCACAAACATTGTAAAATTACACCTAGCAGGACTGATACCATTGTCTACCTTTCGTTTCGGCATGTTTGAAAGCTTGTACAAAGGCGTTTCTGTGCTTCTATTCGCCAGTGTCATAGCTGGGTTGGAACTTGTGCATGACAAAAAAAAAAAAAAAAAAAAAAAAAAAATTATATTATAGACATTATAAAGCATCACAGAGGCATCATGCACGGTGACACACTACACAAGATGAAATGATTGAATCGTGCTTCCCGATGCCCATCGGTCTCCACCTCCATCAGCTCTGTCTCAGTCTGCCGTCTCTCTGGTCCTGCCTGCCAAGTCTCCACCATAGCTCTCCCCTCCCTTGATTCTGCCGTAGACATTCGTCCTAGCTTTGTTCTGGTCCCCCACATTTTTCTTCCTGCCCTGTCTCCTCCCACTGTAGTTTTTCCCTTCGCCAGCACCTCGTTTTCCACCTGATCCCACATAATAAGCAGCAAAATTATTAAGCAACAAAACTTGGTTCTAACAGAATCAGTAATAGTTGATTAAGCTTGGCATCACAGGAACAAATTGTAACTTAAAATAAATTGAAATAGAAAGCTGTTCTTTAAATTGGTAAGTATAAGATAACTTTTTTTAAACATTAAATATATATGTAGCTTTATTTAGCTGTTTTTAATAGTAGACAATACATTTGATAATTGATGAAAAATCACTAATCCAATTGTCAAATAATATGGCCTCCAAACTGAATAAAATATTTTTGAAATGAGAAAATGGAAGCTTATCTCATCTCTGACTCTGAGGCGGAAAAGTGAATTATTTGCTTAGAATTACAATTATAGAGCTCTGAATATCCATTTGCTTACTTGTCTTGCCATGCTTTGCCTTCATTTGGCATTCTGATCATGGAGCAGTGACTAAATGTATTTTTTTTTTGTTTCAGGAAAGATGCATCAAGGATGGTGAGTACACTCCTGACTATTATTCAAAATAGAAAACACAGATTAGTAGTATTATAATGTTTGTCTGGCTTGGTTTGCAGTGATTTTCAACATTCCTTTGATTAACTATTGGTCTCTGTTTATTTATATTGGTCTCTCTCTTTCAGAGAAGCAGTTTAAATGCAGGTTATTCCTGTTACTATACAGTCCCTGCTGAATGCTGTTACTCTTTCACCTTAATGTAAGTATTTCTATATAACAAACATTCAAACATATTGTGAGGTTAAACTTGGACACATTGACTTTTATTAGTTATTAACTATAGCTTGATAGTCGCATATTTATAATGAATTAATTTCCTTCTTTGCAAATTTTGAGATTAATATTTGATCACCTACAATGTACAAAATTATGCTGTAATTTAATAAAAAATACAGCTCGTATAAAAAAAATAAAAATAAAATAAAATAAAATAAAAAAAAAACTTTGGTAACACTTTACGTAAAGCCTTTATGTATAATGCATCATATAGGGTTAATAAAGGGTATGCATGTTTTATGCTCTTGTTTTATGTACCTGTTCGTTAGTTATTGCATTTGTAAAAACGAGAGAGCGAGTCAGTGATACCAGGATGTTATTATTAAATAACTTTTCACATAAGATTAAATTGAGTTTTAATATATTATTAGCTAACCAAGCGCAAAGCTTCCACCAAGAAAAACTGTTCCTAACAAGCGCATAGAGCTGATATCAGTTACCTCTGTGAGCTTGTACCAGTTGTTATCAAAGATTATAACACAACTCTGGAATAATTGATTCTGACTGGTCAGTCCCAACATTCCAAGGTATGTCCCTCGATAACATGTTTTGCGTCGGGGTCCTGATCATCCTGTTGGGGGTTATTCTGCGATAACAACCAGCTGGATGTACATTATCCTTTACATAACAGCTTGGAATGTCTCAACTGACCAATCAGAATCAAATATTCCATAGAGTAGTGTAATAAAATGTATTAACCGTTGTCACAATTATTCATGAGATTGTACAGTGCATTATAAGTTGCATTACAAGGATTAATTTATGCATTAAAACTACTTTCATTATACATAAAGGCTACTGGTAAGGTGTTGCAGGTTTTAAACCTTTAAATGTTCATTAGCAGAGGAGCAAATAGTTTGTTTGAAGTAAAAATTTGAAGCAAGAAATCAATTCTCATTGATGTTATTAAAGTACATTATTGGCAATATTGTTGTCAATAAGACAATGTCAGATTTGCAAAGTGTAAAAAACTTTACTCAAATAGACTGTATTAGTACAAATAATTATGTGTTAATGGTAATTAAAGGGACAATAAGTAACTTTTTAGGTATTTTATTATCTAAAATCAATATTTTTATTCATAAATATGCCCTCAATGGTATACAAATACCTATGCCAATGTTTAAACTAATCCTTGTAAATGAAGAATTTATTATCTTTATATACATGGGACGGGTAGGTCGACGGAGGCTTCCATGTAGTTCCGCCATCTTGCAAAACTATAATAGCAGAGAGGGACAAAAAGTACTAAGCCAACGCTTTTCCACAACGCCTTTTCGGTCAGAGCCAGAAACGCAGGTGCAGAGCAGTGAGAGGCACTTGAAACTGCACCGGCAAGTTTAAAAGTCTGGATTGCATTCTTATTATGGATCAGACATATGCCGCGCCACAAGAGAAGAAAACATCGTCGCCAAAACAGTCAAAAATAGAACGTAAAAGGAAACGTGACCTTAGATTACAGAAAACAAGAGTTAATGTCGGTGAAGCTTTTTCTAGGTGGAAAGAGCTAATGCTTGATAAAGATTTCAAAAGAGACGCTGAAGTGGCCAGTTTTCTTCTCGACAGGTAAGTCAGTGTTACAATCTATATTATAATATTTTTTTTATATCTAACAATGCATATAATTCAGAAAATATAACGAATAAATTAGACATAACTACTAATTACAATATTTCATGTTTTCCACAGTCAGTAATTCATACTGTAACATTCGTTTGTTAGTTGTCATGTTGCAGTTTGTTTGAAATAACACACCTGTTCACCTGAAGGAAAACTCGACGAAGTGCTATTAGAAGACACACTGTCAAAGCTTTTTGGTATATGTCGCCTACCGTAGATGCAACGCGCATTTGAAAAAGAGAGGCGCTGGAGAGCAAAATTAGTTTGAATGCAAAATACAATTTCACCACTAGATGGGAGTAATTCCTACTTAGTGTCCCTTTAAAATAACTCCTTTTTATTTAGAACACTGTAAAAAGAAAAACAGAAAACGTCTGTACATGAACACACCACAGCTGGTGAAAAACTGGTGTTTAAATCTTCAGAAAGAAACAGGGAAGCTTTTATACAAACATGCATCAGCAGCATAATTGGGCTTAAAGTAACATGCAGCATTCAGAGTGATTAAAGGCATGAGCCAATTTGCTTTTAGAGCATATTGATCCCTCGAAACAAGATTAATATCAAACAGAATGTTTGCTGAATTGTGATGAAAACTCCTTGCCAATTCTTTTCATGAGACAGGCAAAAATCTGTGGGATGATTATTTTACTGGCAATTATTGGCATCTAAATCTAAATGCTTTCAGTGGGATGCGTCTTCAGCACTGTCTATTGATTTCAAATATAAATTACCCTTTGAATATATAAGAGACACACGCAAATTTTCATGAAATAAGTAATCAAGTTTGCATATGTGTGTCAATAAAACAATTATGCTGCATGTTCAGTAAAGGAGAACAGCATTTTAGCTCCTTTTTCAATATTTCTTGATCTCCAGTTAAATTAAATGGCTACTGGAACAGTTAAGAAATTTATATTTTGGTAGACATTAATAAAGTGATATTCAATGAAAATAAGTAATAAATAGCCTTAAGCAGGATTTTGCTACCATCTCCTCTCTAAAAGCCTTTTTCCATTGACAGCTTTTCAACGTTTCTATAGATTTCTATTTCCAGTTAATAATTCCCAATCAAATTTTGTTCATTAAATAATCCAGAACAAAATACACTTTCATAGTTCTGACACTACATTAAGTGACAATCATTTTCAGCTGAGATAATAAGACATGTTTCTTGAGCAGCAAATCAGTATATTAGAATGATTTCTGAAGGATCATGTGACACTAAAGACTGGAGGAATGATGCTGAAAATTCAGCTTTGATCACAGCAATAAATTACATTTAAAAATGTATTCACACAGAAAAAAATAAATAAAATATTACATTATTTGACAGCATATTTTAACAAATAAAGCCTAAAAACATATATGTATATGTCACGGTTCACTTGGGAAGGAGTGAGGAAACCCAGAAGAATTCTTCAAGATATAGCATTTAATCATCAACAGGCATACACAGGAACTAAAAGACATTTAAGGCATTCAAAAGCAGACCAAGAAAACTCAGGAAAACTGTGTTTAAATGGACAGAAACTAAGGAGACACACTTGGGAACATTACAAACTAATAATCAAACACAACTGGAGGGAAGTTCACATAACATACATGTTCCGGGTTTCCTTATTTGGTCCTTCCTGTCCTCTTTTTTTTGTTTTTGTTTTTTTTACATAACAAATCTTACTATTTCAAGACACTAATACAATACACAATAATAATGAACAACTTGTTGAATGGTCTTTATCCCACTGTTCTGCTCTGTATTTTTTTTTTTTAAGTTCACAGTGAGCTTTTGTCCGTCCTTGAAACTGCTCAGGACTGTACAAATTCTGGGCTCAGATTCTCAGCCCATGCATGGAGGGAGACTAATTGTGTATCGGCTATATTGTAATTAAAAAATCATGTCCAAGAATCCTATGGAAATACCTATCCATAAGTTAAGAGTTAAATGTAAAAATCAGTCAAGTGGCATATGTACCTGCCTCATTTATTACTATAATAACATATTTATATTCCTGCAATAGTTACACATTAAGAGACACTGGAATGCATATGTTAAACTAGTATAAGAGAGGGACACACCTTACATCATTTGAAAAAAGGTTATATGTGACATTAGGTGCATTTATATATATATATATATATATATATATGAAACTTGTATATTATATTCATTCATTACACACAGTCTGATATATTTAATATGTTTATTTCTTTTAATTTTCATAATTATAACTGAAAACTAAGGAAAATCCCAAATTCAGTATCTCAGAAAATTAGAATATTACTTAAATGGTTAGTTCAGCCAAATATAAAAATTATGTCATTAATAACTCACCCTCATGTTGTTTCAAACCCATGAGACCTCCGTTTAACCTCCTTGGAAAGTATGTTAGAAAAAAACTGTCAGTTATTTCTTAAGTGAAAGTAAAAAAAAAAAAAAAAATATATATATATATATATATATATATATATATATATACAGTATTTTTATTTATTTTTTTGAATGCGTTAATCGTCTCTTAAAGTGACTGCGCCTTATTTAGCTTTAGCTGCTGTAATAATCCAAGAAAATGAACGAAAAACACTCACTGCTCTTGACTGAATTACTTTGTAGTTTTAACATGAATTAATGCACAGTCAGACCAAAAACTATCCAGACACCAGGTTTAAATTTAGTAATATATATTAAATTGGGACCAAAAATTATTCAGCACCTTATAAAGCACTATGTATTGCTTATGCGTTTTTTTTTTTTTTTTTTCTGAATTGCTAATGCATCCTTTTCACACCACAGACGGAACAAAATGAAGCATTGCTTGGTAATTGGTCAACAAAGTATTGACAGTTGTGTAAATATTGTCATATTAACAGTTGTCTGTGGTTTTGGTTGATTGTAATCCTTTACCTACATTTCTATCAAAGTTATGACATTATGAAGAGGAATTTGTTCTGACACAGTTTAAGAGTTATTGTCATATTTTATAACCACTT
This sequence comes from Carassius gibelio, assembly GCF_023724105.1. Taxonomy (NCBI): domain Eukaryota; kingdom Metazoa; phylum Chordata; class Actinopteri; order Cypriniformes; family Cyprinidae; genus Carassius; species Carassius gibelio. The sequence goes on along the minus strand of NC_068380.1, from coordinate 18,839,269 downwards.
TACAAGTGATAGCAAATACATTTTGGTTTGATTGTATATTTCATTTTTACATTGAAGACTGTCCATTGCTATTTTACATTTAATTATTCGGTCTCTGTACCTGGACACCAACAGATCAGAGGACTCCAGGCTTAGGATTGCATCCTGATCACCGCTTAGCTTAGGCTTCTTCTGGCCGGAGGCCTCAGGCTCAGCGCACCATGGAGGAAACATGTAACCAGAGGGTTTCTGCTCACTGACTGGCCACCATGGCCGCCACGTAGACCTTCAGGGTGGAATGGGTCAACCCTGCGGAGAGCCTGCAGGAACTCCAGCACTGTACCATCCGGGCAGTTAACTGGGTCGAGCTGGCAGTCTCCGCACCAAGAAGTGAAAAGCTTCCACTTCAAGGCATAAAGTTTCCTCATTGAGGGAGCTCTGGATTGGAGAACGGTCTTACAACCTCGGTTGAGAGACCGGAAGCTAAGAGTTGTGCCTCCTCAGAGACCACACATACAGCCTCAAAGCTCCATGCGGGGGTGCAAACTCCGCCTGCGAGAGGAGATCTCTCCTGACAGGAACCTCCTATGGAGTGTGGTCAAAAAGAGAAATCAGGCCCAGGAACCATTACCGGCCAGAATGGTGCTACTAACAGCAGCCGGACTCCATCCCGGCGCACTCTCTCCAGAACTCCCGAGAGCAGAGCAATCGGGGGAAAAGTGTACAGATGAAGCCTCGGCCAAGTCTGTACCATGGCGTCCAGTCCCAGTGGAGCTGGATGAGTCAGAGGAAGCCAGAGGGGAGAGTCTGATGTCTCTGGAGTCGCAAATAGATCCACCCGAGTCTGGAAAACCTCTCCAACTCTGCGTCATAACCTTGTGGTGAAGCCGCCATTCCCCGGGCCTTGGCCCCTGCCTCAACAGGAGGTCTGCTCCCATATTAAGATGCCCAGGAATGTGAACTGCTCTGAGCATGAGGAATTCGTCCTGGGCCCACACAAGGATCTGGTACAATAGTTGTATAAACGGCATGAGTGCAGACCTCCTTGGTTGTTGATGTAAGAGACCACCGCTGTGTTGTCGGTGGGCACCAACACATGGTGACCTCTTAGGTCTGGGAGAAAATAACGAAGTGCACAAAGCACAGCCAGCATCTCCATGCAGTTGATGTGCCATGTCAGATGGCAACCACTCCACAGACCGTGGGCAGGGTGGCCTCTCATGACCGCACCCCAGCCAGTGAGGGACGCGTCCATCGCTAGCATCCCGCGGCGACAAGGAGCTCCCAGCACCGGGCCCTGAGACAAGAACCAAGGCTTCCTACACATATCCAAGGCACGTAGGCAGCCCCGCGTGACCTTTAGCATGTGAAGTGGGTTTCCACTCAGGGAGAACTCCTTGGTCTTCAGCCACTACAGTAGGGGTCTCATGTACAGCAGGCCAATAATATTCACGTTGGACGCAGCTGCCATCAGCCCCAGCAATCTCCGTGACTGCTTAACAGTGAGTGACCGGCCTTCTCTCACTCTCACGACTGCAGTGAGAATTGTCTCGATCTGAGCAGGTGAGCACTTTCCTTGGCATTAAGTCTTAACCCCAGCTCTTTCATGTGAGCGAGAACGACACCTCGGTGCCGAACCGTCATCTGCTCAGATTGAGCTGATATCAACCAATCGTCAATCGTTTGACCAATCGTTTGACCAATCGTTTGACCAATCGTTTGTGGGGAAGTCGTGGCCTAATGGTTAGAGGGTTGGACTCCCAATCGAAGGGTTGTGAGTTCTAGTCTCAGGCCGGACGAAATTGTGGGTGGGGGTAGTGCATGAACAGCTCTCTCTCCACCTTCAATACCACGACTTAGGTGCCCTTGAGCAAGGCATCGAACCCCCAACTGCTCCCCGGGCGCCGCAGCATAAATGGCTGCCCACTGCTCTGGGTGTGTGCTCACAGTGTGTGTGTGTGTGTGTGTTCACTGCTCTGTGTGTGTGCATTTCGGATGGGTTAAATGCAGAGCACAAATTCTGAGTATGGGTCACCATACTTGGCTGAATGTCACTTCACTCAATGTGGTTGAGACGTGAAAGTGTGGGGTGAGAGTGCAAGGCCAATGGAAGATCCGTATTGGTAGGCTTTATCCCCCTAAAGCAAACCTCAGGAACTTCCGATGAAGAGGATGGAGATGAGTGCATCTTTTGAGAGATCGTGACACACCAGTCCTCGGACTTGGCCTGTGCAGGCGTGCTAAACATCAGTCCCCAGACTGAGAGGTTCAAAAAGCACAGATCTAGAAAAGGAAGTGGCGCACCGGCAGGAGACAGCCGAACTAGCTGCTCTGGAAAGCTCCCAGGAGGTTGCGAGCCTCTTAGCTCCGCTACGTTTCCAGGCGGTAACTGAGAGAAGCGCTCGCTGGAGACCGCTGCACCCTTGAACACCAGCAGGGTTGGCAGATCGATCTCCTGTGGGCACTGAGGAGAGATGGGCACCGTGTAATGCGGTGTACACCGCTCTTCCCCAGAGGGAACTGCCCTCCAAGGGTCTGAGCCGCAGCATCAGGACTCTTGTAGCTGAAGTCTCCTAAAAACGACGGTCCTCAGACCCACATCGTCTGATAGGAAGACTAGACCAGAGCCTGCTCGGGGCAGGACCCCGTGAAGTACACTTGGCAGGGGCTCCCACACCACCATGTGACCTCCTAAGGGAACCGGTTTCGTGAGACTGGCTTCTGGTGCGCCTAGAGCCACTAGCTCGGTGCCCTGAAGTGGTGGACTTTGAATCTAGCATCTGCGGAGTACAAAAGTGACACGCCCGGCACGAGGGGCTGGAACACGGTTGGGACTGCTCCGCCCAGCAGCCCCTCACCGCCTCAACCTCCTCAGAGAAAGAGCGGTACACACGTGTTCTCACACAAGAAATTACATCCCTAGAGCCCCTGTACATCTAACTTCACATAGTCAGATAAATGTCATTTTATTCCTTAGAATTAAATGTACTCAGCAACCAAATATATATATAAATAAGAAAGTAAAATCAAGTCATTTTCATCGTTTTACCATGTTGCTTTATTTAACATTTCTCACTTGCCCACAAGGCAACAGCACAATGGCAACGCTCTGACAAACCTCTGCTAGAGCTTTAATGGATTGTTTGCACCCACATTTGAACCTGACTGTGTTAAACGCTGCATACTCAAGAACATCAAAGTTCAGCTTACATTAATGTGTAATATCAGAAAATTCAGCTAAGAATTGTGTGTGCATGTGAGTTTCTCTGTTTTTCATCAATCAAATCAATAAACCTAAACCAGCAAAGAAGGTGATATAGCAATGTTCTGACACAACTCTGATCCTGAACGTGTTATACACACAGCATAGAAGGGAAAATAATAATGATTAAAGAAAATCAGCTAATCAGCTGTGTTTGGGTCAGCGTACAAAGAAGGAAAAATTTAATTCAGCTCATTTGAGTTACAGTATTAAGCCACTTCCTCTCACATTGAAATACAATCAAAGGCAGGAGAAAATGCTTTCAGCTGAATAACACCATTCTCACACACAAAATCAATGTGTGACAACTCATGTGTGTGTGTGTGTGTGTGTACTGTACTTCAATTCATTTCAATTCAATTCAAATGTCATGAAGTCTTTGGCGGAAAGCTGAAGGTGATTGCTGATAGGCTGTCCCAATCAGTGGTGCCTGCATAAAACCTGTTTGAGAAATGATTTTTGCCATTTTATTTGGGGATGCTAGTGACACACAAATTCCACACTTCACCTAGAGTTAGTTGGAATGGAATTGAGATTAATTAAAATTCTGTCTTGTTTCACTTTCACAACCTTCATGACTTTCTTCTCAAGTCACACACTAGTTTAGTTACAAGCTACAGGTAGTCCAAAATGCAGCAGCTAGAGTCCTTACCAGGTCAAGAAAATATGATCATATTACACCAGTTTTACAGTCTCTGCACTGGCTTCCTATTAAGTTCCGTATCAGTTACAAATGATCATTACTTACCTATAAGGCCCTAAATGGTTTAGCTCCTGCATACCTAACTAGCCTTCTACCAATCCTTCTTACAACCTATCACGCACCCTAAGGTCACAAAATGCTGGACTTTTGGTAGTTCCTAGGATAGCAAAGTCCACAAAAGGAGGTAGAGCTTTTTCACATTTGGCTCCCAAACTCTGGAATAGCCTTCCTTATAATGTTCGGGGTTCAGTCACACTCTCTCTGTTTAAATCTAGATTAACAACACATTTCTTTCGCCAAGCATTCGAATAATGTATCTCTTAAATTGTGACTGCAGTTGCATCTGATCAAATGCATATTCTTATTCTTTAGCTTGGGTTAAACTAATTAATTTTACTTTGTTGGAACAGCAGCTACGCTAATTATGTCTCTATTTGTCTCTCTGTTTTGCCACAGGATTCCTGTAACTAGGATTTACACAAGCTCCAGTCTGGATCCAGAACACCTGAGAAGAGATGATGCTGACCCTCAGAGGACCCCAGATGATGCCATCCCTGAATCAACAAACAGAACTAACAAATATTGCTACAAGTGTGACTGCATCATATAATAATTGCTGTTAATAATGTTCATCTTGTTGACTATGTCTTGTATAAATTGTTCTGAAAAATCCTGTCATTTGTGCACAAACTGATAGTCACCACTTATAAGCTACTACTAAATATTGTAGAAATGTAATTTTCTGTAAAGTTGTTTTGTAATGATTTGTATCGTGAAAAGCTCTATACAAATAAACTTGAATTTAATCAAATTTAGTCTTAGGAACAAACTAAAATTGTTAAATTAGAGACAGGGAGTTCTGATCTGTGAATGAACTAAACAGGTGAGCTGGATGAGAATGAAAAATGTGTTCACAAATCTGCTTTTGGCACATCATGAATGTGCCAAGGAGATTTAGGGCAAGATTTTACGAGGAATAGCAACTGTGTGTGACAGTAGAGTTTCCTTATAAATCACACAAACAGGTGTCAAAATTAAGGGTACTGCACAGTTTGACATTTGTCTGTGCAACTTGTGCTACAAATAGCAGTGTATAAAATCTGTCCTAGAGATGTGACAGTGACCTACATCAGGATACAGTAACATGGGACATTAGGAAGCAAAAGAAAACATCTAACGTTGAAGAGATGCTGCAGCCAAAGGACAAATTAAATCATATGTGAATAAAGGAACAGCGGTGTGTCAGTCACTATCTGGATAATTTGTGTCGTATTTGATTTCATACTGTGCCAGACAGGGTTTTAGACTCAGACAAGGCTTTTCATCATTCTGAAATATACAGTAGTATAAATCAAGCAAATCAAGTTTCCTCACAGACTCATCTCTTGGCAAAGATGCAATAAGATTCCAGAGGCATAACTCACAGTCTGCTGTCATTAGATTGTTGTCACAATCGGCTGACAGTTGACAACTGATTGCTATTTGACAAAGGTGTTGCAGAATATTAAACACACCATTTTATCAAGACACATTTAGACTCATAAATAGACTAAGAGTAGCTTAAAAAGAGTGGTTTAACTGAATCAATATGATCAATTTATATAATGGGAAGACCTATTTAAGTGCTTTCAAATCAAATCAAAACATTGATTAACTCATGCCTAAATTGAATTTTGTGACGTCAATACCTGAAAGTGATGGTATGAGCTATGCTTTATATTCTGTATATGAACACTACTAACAATAGACAGCAGACTTTTTATGCTTACAAATTTAACTGGAAATCTCCTTACTTTTAAACCTTAATCTGGTAATCTTTCCTGTAACAGAATCATAGTTAATTTGATGAAGTATAGTTGTGGTTATTACTGGACACTTAAAGTGCCTTTTTCAGGTTAGAGACCCCATTGAGTCGATGTACAGGTGCATCTCAATAAATTAGAATGTCGTGGAAAAGTTAATTTCAGTTATTCAACTCAAATTGTGAAACTTGTGTATTAAATAAATTAAATGCACACAATCTGTAAAGTAGTGTAAGTCTTTGGTTCTGTTAATTGTGATGATTGTGCCTCACATTTAACAAAAGCTCCTAATGTCAATCCCAATTCCCGATCTCAACAAATTAGAATACTTAATAAGACCAATAAAACATTAAAAAAAAAAAAAAAAAAGACTTACGGTGCACACTTTTCGTGGAGCAGTATTTCTGACAGAACTGTGATGCATTATGAGTCTCACTCACTCCTTGCTTCGGTATCCCACGTTGAACTGCATCGCCGGGATTATAAATAATCCTCTGGTGTAAAGTGATCGCTAAATTACCCACCACGGTGAGTGTGATTTCACCAAGTACAACATGTTTCTGGATCAGCATCCTTGTTGATCCTGGAGCAACATTCCAATCAACCAATCAGAATTGAGATTTAACTTTTCAAGACATATCTGTTTTAGGCTTAAAATCAGGGTTAGGTGCTTCTACACTCTTGTTAATCAGCCATCATTTCCCACTGATTTTAGGAATAAATTATGGGAAAGGTTAGGTTTAGGGACAGGGATTGGGTTAAATTCATAATTTTGGACAATAATGTTGATCCAGGATCGTCAAAAGATGTCTTACTTGGCATAATCACGGTGTCCTACACATCACCTTGTTTCTTGAGGCAGATGCATTAGTGAACTCCCGTACTCTTCACATGCACAAACACACCCAGACCGTAAAATACAGTCCTTTTTCTTGTTAGGAAACCTGTGGACTCTGTGTCCTGACAGGCTGGAGTTAGTGCATCCTCCACAAACACAATAATTTACCATGATGATGATAAATTGAAATAAAAATAACTACTGAAAACACAATGACTCACGCACAATGCAGAGCGAAGCACACGACTCCCTCTCTTGACAAAAAAAAAACAAACAAAAAAAAAACACTTTTTATTCAAATAAGATTAAGAAAACTGCTTCTTCACTTGATGTCGTTCCTTCTGAGATTATTAAGGCCTCTTTTTCTGAAATCGGTACTTCCATTCAGTCATTAATAAACTCGTCTCTGAGTGCTGGGGTGGTCCCAAAATGTTTTAAGCATTCTGTAGTTCAACCTTTGCTTAAGAAGCAGGGTTTGGATGAAAATTGCCTTGATAATTATCAGCCTGTCTTTAAGCTTTCATTTTTATGAAAACTTTTAGAAAAAGGTGTATTCACAATTGGTTTCCTTTTTAAATGCAGCCAAATTAACAGAACCTCTCCAATCTGGTTTCTCTACCCATCATAGTACTGAGTCTGCTTTGCTTAAAGTTTTCAGTGACATTTTGCTTATAGTGGGTAGTGGTAAAAAATCAGTTCTACTGCTTCTTGATTTTACAGCTGCTTTTGATACAGTTGATAATGATATTCTTCTCTGGCAGTTAGAACATTTGTTTGGTATTGGGGGTATCGCTTTGCATCGGTTTAATTTATATCTTAGAGACAGGTCTTTTTCTGTTGAGTTAGGTAAGTTTTCTTCATCTATTGCTCCAATTATCTGTGGAGTGCCCCAAGGATCCATTTTAGGGCCAGTTCTTTTTAATATATATATATATGACCTTTGGGAGACAGTATTAGGAGACATAATGTTTAGTTTCATCTATATGCTGATGACACCCAGTTGTACATACCATTGAAATCTGGCGGGACCATTGAACCCTTATTGGCCTATCTTGGGGACATCAAAAAATGGCTGTCCAATAGCTTTCTTCGATTAAATGAAAATAAAACGGAGGTAATCGTCTTTGGCCCTCCTAATTTGAGAAGTGATCTCATAAATGAGCTTGGCAAGCATTTCCCCTCAGTCTCCTCCCAGGTCAGGAAGCTTGGTGTCATTCTGGACTCTGAACTTTGCTTAACTAAGCAAATTAATACAGTTGTCAACAACATTTTTTATCAGTTACGGATCATCTCAATGACTGAAATCATTTTTAACTTTTAATGATCTGAAGAAAGTCATTCATGCTTTTATTACCTCCCGCCTTGACTTCTGTAATTCATTATATCTGGGTCTTCCTCATTAATCCATTGCACGCGCACAGATGGTGCAGAATGCTGCTACAAAGAAAACAGATCACATTACACCAATTTTAGCTTCTCTTCATTGGCTTCCTGACTAATTTAGAATTCAATTTAAAATGTTGTTGTTTGTTTTTAAAGCTCTTAATGGTCAAGCCCGATCTTATCTTTCAGATCAGCTTATTCCGATTTCATCCTCCAGATCTCTAAGATCTTCTGATAGAGCTATTTTTCTTGTCCCTCATTCAAGCTTAAAAACGAAGGCTGATCGAGCTTTCTTTATTGCTGCCCCCCGTCTCTGGAACCAACTTTCACTGTACATTCGCCTTTCACCTTCTATTACAAAATTTAAAATGAAGTTGAAAGCATATCTTTATTCCCAGGCTTTTTAAATTTTTACATTTGGATTTTATCTATGTTCCATTGTTTTACTGTGTCATCTGTTTTGTTTATTTTATGTTTATCTTTAACTTTGTTCAGCGCTTTGGTCAGCTGTGATAAATGTGTTTTGAAATGTGAGTATTAGAAACCAAAAACACAGTTCCTTGTGTACAAATTGCATTTGTTGAACTACTATAGAGTAAACTGTTGAAGTGTCGAAGATATAAAGATGCTAAATATAGTATATTTATAATTTTGCTGTAAAAAAAAAAAAAAAAAAAAGTTTTATTATGTACTGTATAGCTAATAGCAGAGCTCCAGTAAGCACAAGTTTGTCTCCTAAGTGCATTTACATCCATCAGATCGCAATGTGCTATTAAAATGCCTGCTTTTGTTTTGTGTTTGTGCATTTTTATAGTATTTGAAATGTCCACAGACTGGTGTGGGCACTGAGGATGGGGATTCCACAGCAGCATTCTGGAAATGCCATGGATGATGCAAATGGGGGTAGACGCTCCATCACTCCACCTGCCCTTGTTGTCTCATCTGGGCCAGATGTTGCTGTGGCCTCTTCATCCTCAGTGAGTTAAGAGCCAGTGAGAGCATCTAAAAAAAGACCCAATGATATTGAGGATGTGATGAGAGAGATGGAGGAGAGAGAGGGCACAGCTGACGAGGAAAGATGATTGAGAGAAATGGAGGAGAAGGAGGATGGAAAAGAACGAGACAGACAAGATAGAGGAAAGACGAGAAAGAGAAGACATGACACCAGGAAGCAGAGATAGAGAGAGAGAAAGAGAGAGTGAGAGAGAGGCAAATGAAAGTGGAAAAGAGGAAAGAGAGATGAAAGATTCCTTTGCCTCCTTGAAATTATTACAAAAAATAAAAATAAGCATAATAAATTATAAGATGAAAGCATTTTCTGATAATTTACACATTTGGACTTGTGTAAAGAACAAACATATTTTAAAATCTGAGAAACTTCAGTAGTTTTCTTCAGTTCTTTTCCATTCCATTAAAGTTTCAGAATGCCAGGTTCCTTCGTTTAGTCAATTGCGAAGGAGGTCACACTAAATACATGCCAATTTAGCCTAGAGAAATTTTTTTTTTTTTTTTTTTTTTTTTTTTTTTTTTTTAAAGAGGCTGATAATTAATTATATACAGCTATTGTAGCATCTGTAAATCAAATGGTGACCTGAGACTTTTGCACTTTGAAACGTTAAGATAGTGATAACATTCATGAATCAGTTTAAATATAAAGTGTAGTGTGTAATGTGTAGTGTTTACCATTAAAACAACAATTATGATATTATCGCAGATGATATATTGCACACTCCGCACAAGTCTTTTTGGCTAATTTGTGCAAAACCTCTTGCTAAAATGTCAAAGCTTAATTTTAATCACCAATGCAACGATGCAATTATTTAGCTTACCTCTACATGCTTTCGAAGGGTTGATGTCTCGTCGAGATTTTATAAGCTGCTAGTCTCCCTGGGTAAGCACAACCTACACTGCATAATAAAGCATAAATATGGCCAGGGGTTCACTTCATTTCCTTCGAGTTCAACTTCAGAATATGACAGGGTTTCGTTTTCAGCTGTGTCTGCATCAATAATGCCTGTTTTGTCAGTCTGCATCTTTCTTGTGATTTTAGCGCCAGTTTGCCCTCCTGCCCATTATTTACTGCAGTAGTTTCCAGGGAGCGATTTTATTTATTTATTTTTTTATTTATTTTTTTACTTTACACTATTTATGTGCTTTAAAATGTAGCAAAGTACAATACTTCAAACCAAATATTCTTAAGTAAAAGTAAAATTAAAGATTTCAAAAATTACTTTAAAAAGTAGAAGTACACAAAAAAGCTCCTCAATTACAGTAACGTGAGTATATGTGCTTTGTTACTTTCCACCTCTGGTAATCAGTCCAATGGATGGACGAGACCTCATAGGCGGTTGACGTCAGATACCAGGAAGCTTAAAAGCACATGCGGCGAAGCTGGCATTTAGCCTTCTGTCATTCAGCAGCAATCTGTGTGTGTCAGTTGCTATCTGTTTGTGAGCTTTATTTATTTTTGTTTATCAACTGATGAGCTCCATTAAGTCAAAGCTTCAGTCAATAGAAGTTTTAGGCGAGAGCAGGCAGCGTTCAGGCAGTGTGTTTTTCCCTGACCGTGAAAGAAAAAGATACTGGAGTAGGGACACACACAGTTTGTGTTTTTTCTGTTTGAGAGTGCAGCACGCAGAATAAGCTCTTGAGGGAGTTGACGATGTGAGCATTTTTTACTGCTTTGCTTCACTCTCAAAAGGTTCTCTTTGAGGAGGGAGCTTTCACTTGTGTTTCGTACGATGCCGGCCCCGCTTTCGCCGAGGTGGAGTGTGGGCTGTCCCTATCTTCTTCCTCAACCACCAGTCCGATGACCACTCAGAAGCCCGTGCTGCGGCAATTGCCCAAGGGGAGAGGAAGCGACGCTCTGCCTGTCTTTCTCCAAGGAGATTGATATGGAGGGCGTTGATGAGCTCGCCAGTTGCACAAGCAACAGTTACACTAGCATATTATGCCTGATATTATAATGAGCATCATTAAAGAGGAGTGGAGCTCGCACAGACGGCTCTTGGGGACTGATTGTGCTTTTCCCGCTGTTAAGCATTCCACTCTTGCCAGGCATGCTCTGTCTGCTGGGCGGGAGCAGTCCCAGCCCTACTGTATTCAAGCCCCTAGTGCTGGGGTTGTCAGTGTTCCAGGTCACAGCGTTCTCCGGTGAGCGATACTCTCAGTTACTGCCTGGCAATGTAGTGGTACTAAAAGGCTTGCTACCTCACCGGAGGTCTCTAGAGCAGCTAGTACAGTCATCCCCTAATGGTCCACCACTTCAGGGCACCGAGCTAGCTGCACTAGGTGCAACAGAGTCCAGTCTCATGAGACTGGTTCCCATAGGTGGTCACAAGGCGTTGTGGGAGCCTTGGGAGCCATTGGGTCCTGCCCAGAGCAAGCTCTGGTCTAGTCTTCCTAGAAGACGATGTGGGTCTGAGGACCATTGTTTTTAATAGAAGATTTCAGCCTTGAGAGTCCTGATGCTATGGCTCAGGACCTCAGATGACAGGCCCCTCTGTGGAAGAGTGGTGTACACTGCATTACACAGTGCCTGGCTCTCCTCAGTGCTCTCAGGAGATCGATCAGCGAACCCTGCTGGTGATCCAGGGTGCAGCGGTCTCCGGTGAGCACTTCTCTCAGTAACCTCCCGGAAACATAGCGGTGCTAAGAGGCTTGCAACCTCCACAAATGTTTCCAGAGCAGCTAGTTTGGCCATCTCCTGCCAGTGTGTCACTTTAGGGCACCAAGGTAACTGCTCTGATGACTCCAGAGACCACTCTCGAGAGGCTGATTCCTCTGGTAGACTATTTGGCAGTGTGAAAACTACTGCCAAACATGTCTCAATGGGCCCTGCACACTGTAGAGAAAGGCCACATAATCCAGTTTGGTTCTCCTCTGCCTCATTCAAAGGTGCCTTTTCCAACCTGGCAGGCCCAGAGCAGGCTCTGGTAATAGAACAGAAGTAGACACTCTCTGAGGAAGGAGGCCATCGAGGTGGTCCCTCCTCGCATTGCAGAGTGCGGGCCTGCAGCCGATACTTCACCCTTAATAAACATAGGAAATTCCAGAGGTTTGCTTTTGGTGGCAAAAGCCTACCAATACTGGTTCTTCCCCTGGTCAGATAAGGCTGGTCACTCACTGTCAAGCAATTCCAGACTGCTGGGTCAACGTGAAACCTCTTGGCCTGCTATACATGAGACCCCTACATGCATTGTATTGCATTACATGCATTGTATGAATTGCAATCCCTTAATTTTTAATATTTGACATGTGTTGCTGTGCATCCCTGTGTTGTAATCCGAATGAAACATGTATACAGGCACAAGACTACTGCATATATAGCAGGTCAGTGTCACCTACTTTATAAAAAAAAAAAAAAAGTCAATTTATTAAAATGTTAATGCAGTCTCCTGTTTTGCCTAAACATTCATAGTTACTTCTGCCGGTTTGCTCTGGCAAGCTATGTAGGCAATTAAAGGCCTTTATAAGTTATTTAAATTTTTCATTAATAAAATTACTCAACTAATGCCTCAAATGAACGACTACAAGTGGACCAGAAAAATAATTAAAACAAGGATCCAAAAAGGAAATAAACCAAATGCCACTACACATAAGACCAGACCATCTTGGGGAGAACATGCAAAGCATATATAATGTCCTGGTGATGAAAAGATCTCTGGCAGGTGAGGCTAATTGATGACAAGGGACACGTGAGAGAGCATGAAGGATTGTGGGTAACGGAGTCCATGGGAAAAAAAAAAAAAATGTTTAAGGGACAGTGACAGTACTTCCCTAACCTTAAGGATTCAGGCTTGGGGAGTGCTGTAGTGGTCTACACATCATGGGATGGAATAACAAAGACATCACGGGAGTCTTGATCCAATTCTCCAACACAGAAACTGGAACCCATTATTTTGAGGACTTCTTTTACTGAAATCCAGACCGTTCATAAGCATCGGTCCATAAGAGTTCATAAGCGCCAACTCACCCAATGGACATACTCCGAACACCTCCACATAACTCTCCAGTGGACGGCCATCTTGGAGGAGATGGAGAAGCAGATACTCCTCTAAAGAGACATTGTAATCTATATTGTGGGTCTGGCCTTCGGTCACACCTTGCTACAGACCAGAGACCTGAAACAGTAGAAGACTTATTAAAACAAATACAAACAGGAAATCAAATCAGATTGTGGGTAATTGAGTCCATGGGGTAAAGACAAAGGAGAACAAGGCATGAGAAAGGTCAGGACCGTGACAGTAGTATTGTGAGGATTACTTTTCAGTTAAAATGTATATGGTTAAAGTTGTTCTGTGTATATGACTACATGTATTACATACAAGATCAGACAAATAAGGAGCAAATCCCTCAGTAAAGCCTTCACAATAAAACATTAATGGATATGAATAAAGTGTAAGTAAGTGATACATAAGTGTAAATGAAGGAAGAAAGAGCATCTTTAGGTTATAAGATGGAACAATTTTAACCCAGGTTTTGATTTTCAAAGACTAACATTTTTTTTTTCCAAAATGCAATAAATCCATGTGATTTTTATATTGAAACTGTCTGATGAAGAGTACACATAGTAAGTTGAACCACATATGACAGCCTCTGAACTTGGTCAACACTAATTTTATACACAGGCACTAGACCAAAAAACACATTCAGTCGTTGCTTCCAAAATAAATTTAACGGGTTATGTTAATGCTATATTACAGCAAGAAAAAAAAATCATAAACAAGGACAACAATATCACATTAGACCACAGAAAATCCAAAATGACATTTTCCTTACATTCTGTTGCGATGAGAGTCAGAGACGTTCAGACAGGCAGAAATCAGGAATGGCGTCAGGTATGTCAGGGATAACCAGAATCAAAACAAGCAGAGATTGGGCCGGCAGCAGAGAAACAGAATACACAATCTAAAGGTCAGACACAGAAGCACAAACACAGGCAAACCGCTTGGAAATGCTAGATAGTGCTAAACAAGACTTCTCAATGAACTGGCGCGAGTGTGCTGCTTATATGGGTGTGTGTCTATTAGCTGCAGGTGTGTAATCGGATGCAGGTGTGTAATCAGATGCAGGTGTGTGTGTGTTTGCAATCATTGCCAGGAATGAGGCAGGGTGGGAAATGGAGTTTGAAAAAGGGGATGGAAACAAAAATGCAGCATACTGAGTAGAGTGCGCTCTATTGGAGATTATGGGCACTCCAGTTAATGATCCTGACATTAAAAAAGGGAGACTGGCGTGTGTCACGTTTTGGGGAAAAAAAAGGGAGAAAATATGACCTAATAACTCTGTGCATATCACATTTTGCGTAAAAAAAAAAAAAAAAAAAAATCTATACCGACCAGATTCAATAATTTTATGTATTTATTTTCATATATTTTTGGGCTTTAATGTTTGTAATGTGTGGTTAGTTCTGAGGTCTAGCAAAAATGTGTTTGCAGATGCTACATTGTTTGCTATTTTATATACAATGCAGAATCAACGAGCAGCAAAAAAATAAATAAATAAATAAATAAATAAAAGGTTTATTATTCAGCAGAATATGATGATTTCTTCAGAACCACCAATGGATTGTCTATATCCAAAATGAAAAGTTTTATTAGCTCTTTCATAAAGTTGTGGATATGCTCACTAAAAGCCATCTAAGCAGTCTCATTCAGTCCAGTTATGTGACAAAACCTAAGCTTGTCTCTTGACAGACTGTATTGGAAAATGTATTGGATCACCCTTAATGCCCTGAACAGCATGACTATGATGAGATGTGGGCAGGCTGCTGAGCTTTGAGACCTTGAGAATGAGCCCTATGTGTGTATGTCAGCATAATGTTAGGTCACTTGACAATTATGCTCCAGCACCATGGACAGCAGCGTGACAAAAGTCACAAGGAGGGTGGGACACTTAACACCCATTAGCAGTAAGCACAAAAGGAGCACTGACATCCAAGATATACAGTATATATACTGGTGAACAAGGAGACAGCCCCCTTTCATATAAAGTCCTTTGAGTGCTTAGAAAAGCACTATATAAATGTAAATATTTATTTATTTATTTATTTATTTATTATTATGAATATTTAATATATGCCTGTTTCTTATAGAAATATAACTATTTTGCAACCATGATAAAGGTCACCAACAACATAAAAAAATGAAAATAATAAATACCAGAGAATAAAAGTTTGATCTATGTGATTTAAACATGCAGACAGACGCTAAATCCCAAAGTCAATGTGAGCATCTGTTGTTGTTGCAGTCTCAGGTATTGTGTTGTTGTTCCATATCTTTAGTTTCAATTTCTACTGTGAAAAAATGGCCCGCACTATTGTTGTCCAAAATATGTTGTAATTTTCTGTTTATACCTTTGTCTTGTAATAGCGCCTAAACCAGTACAATACAAAACTTTCTTCCATCACATCCATTCTGCTTTTCACATCCTGCTCTCCATCTGTATTTTGCATGTCATCAGAATAATGTAATTGCAAAAAAGCTATTGTCCAGTTATCCCTGGGGCTTTTCACACTGCACCTAACCCCTGGTTATCGTCATTCTGAACAGCGCTTTTCAGCCCTGGTAAAGAAGTGTTTTAAAAGCACCACTTTTAAACCAGGGTTATGAAACCATGGTCCCGAAGCTGGGTTGGCACCGCATTTGGGGTGTTAACCCCACATTGCGGTTCTAAGTTTGTTCAGTGTGAAACAGAGCAGTGTTTACTTGTTGCTGATGGAGACTTGAACTGCTAGTCTGTTACTCTTTACATCCACCTTACTACCTTTGATTCAGAGATGTTGGCCCAATCAGGCTTTTTCCTGGTATGCGTTTCTGACATCAGTGGTGGACAGACACAAGTTGTTGTTACTACATTATATTTATGCAGCCCATTCATTCTTTCTATGTGATATTATACAATGGAAAATTGACTCTTCCAACAAAGCATTTATGATCTATCGAGAGAAGAAAACCCTCTCAAATGTTCCGGAGAACGATCAGTTATTTAGCCATTACTCTTATTCTGGCGAATGAAGTTAATCAAAATCCAGGACCTAATTTTATTAAAGACGATGCATTTACTTTTGTAGTTGACTCTCTACAAGTTACTTTCAAACTGCATGCAAACATTGAGAAAAAGGATTTTCATCTGTTTGAAGCAAATCACGAGAAACTTTTTATGGGATTCGCGTTCAAAGCCCAAAGAACAACTTATGGGACATTTAAACATCAGAAGCGTTGCGTCAAAAACTGAACAACTACTTACAAATTCGAACTTTGATTTGCTTTTCTTGTCAAAAACGTCACCAAACACTGCATATCTGGTCCCGGAATATAATGTCTTCAGAAAGGATAGAAAATTTGGAAAAGGTGGTGGACTGCTTATGCATGTGAAGGACTGCATTAAATGTAAGGAAACTGAATTCAATAGTTCAGTGGATATAGAATATATTGCTGTAACAATAGTTTTATCCCCTTGTATAACATTTACTGCAGTGGGCATATATAGACCTCCTTCATCAAATAGTATTTTCTATGATCATCTGAGAAATCTTTTGAAGGGGTTTGATCGAAATAAAGAGTTAATTTTGGGTGGAGACTTTAATATAAATATGAATAAGAAGTCAAATAGGGAAAAAGCTTCAGGAGATAGTAACTCATCTTGACCTAGTACAGTTAATTAGGGGCCCTACTAGAATTACCTCATCCTCTGAAACTCAAATTGATTTAATATTTAGAATTAAACCAGAAAGAATAACTCAGTTAGTAAATTTATTAACAGGGCTATCAGATCAAAATCTTATATTAAGAAAATTAACGAAGCACAGGTTTTTATATCAACGAGAAAAGGAAAATGTGCTAAATATTATACCAAAAATACTAAAAAAACGAATTTGAAGAGGAATTAAAAAATCTAGATTGGAATGAGACTCTGTCTACAGATAATTTAGAAGCTGCCGCTGAATGTTTAATTGTTACAATTAATAAGATTAACAAGGGTGAATTTAGTAAAAAAAAAGTCACTTTTTCTAGAAAGAAGCAGAATTTGCATTGGTTAAATGAAGAGCTATGGATGTTAATGAAACAGAGAGACCATGGTTTAAAAATAAAGCTTAAATCATGGTTAGCTCATGATAGAAGGACATTTCAGAACTTACGTAATAAAGTTGTAAAGGAATTGAGAAAAGCGAAAGCAATAGAGAAGAAAGGGGAATAGAGAAGTATGGGAGAATATCAATAAAGTACAAGAGAAAAATAATAAAAATTATAAAGGTATTGAATAACAGGTTTGTAGGGAGGCCGACCAGTTGGAGTGGAAAAGGGAAATGACGTGCTGTACAAAAAGTTGATGCAAATCCAAAAACGTTGTTTTATTGGAAGGTGCAAAAATATTTTCAGTGCAAAAGAGAAAACAAAAATAAACAAAAACTGTACAAAAAGAAAAGAAAACAGCAACAATGTGCTAATTTTGGCTAAACCAAACGGCCCAAGTTTGCAACACTGCTCAGCATTAGAGTCCACAATCAGAACTGAACTTCTTTCAGTCATACAGCCTATTTATAGGCTGAAGCCCCGCCTATAGAGCATACCAACTACGTACAAATGTTTTAGTCTTTGAGTGATCAAATTAAATAATATAAACACCCAACACAACAATCAAACCTTGCAAACAGGTAAAACAACAACCATTAACAGAGACAGAGCTGAACAACTAATCAAATGGCAAAAGAAGATTTTCCTAAATCCCATCCCCCTCTGACATCACACCAAAATGGTATCTTCCACAGGAAGTGATGTGGCTATTGCTTTAAAAAGACAGATTGACCTGGATTATGGGTTTGGTCGTACAGAGGGTGAACCTGGAAGTTTAACTGCAAAAAGGTATGTGGAAAATATGTGAAAAATAAAGGTAATTATCCTATGAATTATTAAGTGTCCTGGCATTCTGTTATTTTTAGAAAAATGATAGCAAACTTTAAGGAAAACTATCAAGATTTGAAAACTATGACTAACACAGATGCAACAAACTTTAGATTAAATAAAACAACAACTCCATAAAACTTTCCTGAGG
The DNA here is from genome assembly GCF_023724105.1 of Carassius gibelio. NCBI lineage: Eukaryota > Metazoa > Chordata > Actinopteri > Cypriniformes > Cyprinidae > Carassius > Carassius gibelio. Next base: position 18,821,246 of record NC_068380.1, on the reverse strand, counting down.
TGTACACAGATGTTAATGATGCCGGCAATGCACAGTTTCAGTGAAATGGGTGTATGTTTTAAAGTCCAAGTTTATATAGTCACCAGGCTAACCTGTGACAAGGTTCATGGAAGTTTAATTCAAGATAAGCATCGAATTCTTAGTGTATGTAATATTTTTTTTTATGGACTCAGTTCAAGATTTAACACATGGATTTGGTATGAGAAGTAAGGATATTATATTAAGGAAGTATCTGAGTCCTATATTATTAGTTATAGGGCCAAATATGTTTTTAATTGTGACTCTGTATTTGTTAAAATGTATGTAAATATTGTTAGTAAACTTATAACTCATTTGGTTAATTTGTTAATAAAACGATGACATTTCCCAAATGCCTGGAAGTCAGCATTAATAGCATCTATATTTAAGAGTGGTGAAGAAACCCAGGAGGGAGGTGGACCGGTGGAGGATCAGGGGGAGGGACAGAGGGCCAGGTCCATAGCAGGAAACAGAAAGAAAGACACATACAGAAGAACAACAAAAAATAAACACAACAACACAAGTCCAAGAAGGACATCACGTGAAGCCCACCAGGGCAGAGCAGAAGACCACCATAACCGTGTGGTCAGGACGGAAGCCCCCCAGGGCGGAGCAGAAGACCACCACAACCGTGCGGCTGAACCAGACGCCCCCCACAATGCTGACTTGACTCTGCTCATGAAGATTATTGGTGATTTACATTTGTTCATGAAGATCAATGATGACTTGCCTTTTTTCATGAAGATCACTGGTGACTTGAATTCTCCCATGAAGAACCCCGCTGACTTGACTCTGTCCTTGAAGATCACCGGTGACTTGACTCGGTCCTTGAGGATCACCGGTGACTTGACTCGGTCCTTGAGGATCACCCGTGATTTGACTCTGTCCTTGTGGATCACCAATGCTGATTTGACTCTGCTCATGAAGATTATAGGGGACTTGCCTTTGTTCATGGAGATCAATGGTGACTTGAATTCTCCCATGAAGAACCCCGGTGACTTGACTCTGTCCTTGAAGATGACCGGTGACTTGACTCGGTCCTTGAAGATCACCGGTGACTTGACTCGGTCCTTGAGGATCACCAGTGACTTGGCTTAACTCTGGAAGGTCAACAGGAACTAACCCTGACTCCGGAGGGTCCACGAGCATCTGACTCGACTTAGGAGGGTCAACCAGAACCTGAATCAACTCTGGAAAGTCAACAGGCACTGACTCGACTCTGGAAGGTCAACAGGAACTAGCCCTGACTCTGGAAGGTCGATGGTGATTAACCCTGACTCTGGAGGCTCCACGAGCATCTGACTCAACTCTGGAGGGTCAACCGGAACCTGACTCAACTCTGGAAAGTCAACAGGCACCTGACTCGACTCTGGAAGGTCAAAAGGAATCTGACTCGATTCTGGAGGATCAACTGGAACCTGACTCAACTCCGGAGGGTCCACTGGAACCGGACTCAACTCCGGAGGGTCCACTGCAACCTGACTCAATTCTGGAGGGTCCACTGGAACCTGACTCAACTCCGGAGGGTCCACCGGAACCAGACTCAACTCCGGAAGGTCAACCGGAACCAGACTCGATTCTGGAGGGTCAACAGGAACATGACTCGACTCTGGAGGGTCAACGGGAATATGACTCGACTCTGGAGGGTCAACGGGAACCTGACTCAACTCAAGAAAGCCCACTGTAGCTGCCATCCTCTGCAGTGGCTCCGGGCTGGCAGCCATCTTGTGCAGCGACGCTGGGTTGGTGGCCATCTTGTACTGTGGTGCTGGCTCAGCAGATGTGATGTGAACAGTCTCTGGATCAGCAGACGTGACATGAACACTCCTGGGAATCTCTAGGATCTTTGACAGCATGAATAAATAATCCAAAAACGTCTCAGCGGCCATCTTGGGCGTTGGCGCTGAGCTGGCGGTCATCTTGCACCATGGCACTGGGCTGGTGACCACTTTGTGCTGTGGCGCTGTGCTGGCGTCCATTTTGCCTCGTGGCACTGGGTTGGTGGCCAACTTGTGCTGTGGCGCTGGGCTGGCGTCCATCTTGTGCAATGGTGCTGGGTCAGTGGCCATTCTGCGCAGCGGCGCTGGGCTGGTTGCCATCTTGTGCAACGGCACCGGACTGTCAGCCATCTTGTGCAGCGGCGCTGGCTTTGCAGATTTGCACCTCCGTTCCCCTCTCCGTCCACAATGGTGAGACGGCGGTTCCCATCCGAACTCAGGGTCGACGGGGGGCCATATTGGAGAGTGATGCCGGACCTCCTCTCGACCACTCACTCCTGAGCGACCTCACCTGGTCCCACGAAACACGACCAGGCGAGTACCCTCGAAACCATTACTCACCCGCTCAGTGACTGACAAAACCAAAAAGATAGTCCAAACAAAACATACAAAGGAAAGGGACAGGAAAAGGGACTCGGAATACAAGAGGACTCGGAGAACGAACAGACAGGAAGAATCTCGGGGGACGAGAATGCTGGACAAACGAAGGGTAAGGACTCCATACAAACAACAGGAAAAGACTGGAATTAATAGGTAGGCTAATGACCATAGAGTGCTGCACCTGGTGCAAATAACCGGATTGCAATTACTGTGATGACAGGACAAGACTATAGGAAATCTAGTGCCTACGGTGAAGTGCCTAAGGGGAAGTGAGCCCACTAGTGTACACCCAGGGAAACAGAGACTACACAGCGTGACATTAACTATAGACATATCAGTATAATACCAGTTGTTTCTAAAGTAATTGAAAAGGTAATTTGCAATCAGTTAGTAGAGCATTTAAATCATGTTTCTTTTCCATTACATCATACGCAGTTTGGATTTAGGGTACAAAACTCTACAGAGACAGCAAATTGTTATTTTGTTGAACAAATTAAATCCAGTCTTGATAGGGGAGGTGTTGTTGGTGCTGTCTTCCTTGATTTAAAAAAAAGTTTTTGATACCGTTAATCATAATGTTCTTTTATCTAAATTATCAAAGTTTTATTTTTCTACTGATACATTAACATGGATGGAGTCATACTTAAATTTAAGAAAACAATATACACAAATTAATGAAGCATGCTCACCATTCCTTGACTGTAATATTGGAGTCCCACAGGGTTCGATTCTTGGACCATTTATTTTTTTTTTTTCAGTTTATACATTAATGATCCAGAGTACCAGATTCAGATGTATGCAGATGATACAGTTGTTAATGCTTATTCTAAGACAAAATAACAAGCTGCTATCAAACTAACTGCTGCACCGAACAAAGTCCCAGATTGGTTATGTCATTCTTGCCTTACTCTTAATGTTTTGATCAAGAAAGTTGATGAGTGTGGTCCAGATATTCTATTTAAATGAGAGGTAATAAATATTTCTGAACATTTTAAATATGTTGGTATGATTACGAATTCTAAGTTAAATTTTTATGAAACATATTAAAAAGGTCTCTAAAAGTACTAGAGCAAGTTTGATGATCTTCAGGAATATTAGGCACCAATTGCCTGTGGCTGCTGCTAAACTCTTTTTGTATACAATGATCCTTCCTCATTTATCTTAGTGTGCTACAAGTTGGTCTTATACAACTAAAACTGTTAAAACCATTATATACTATTTATAAACAAGCTGTAAAAATCTTAGCTAAAAAAGCCAAGGGGTTATCATCACTGTAACATTATTAAAAATTATAAATTAATGATGTTTGACATTTTTTTTATTATTTGCTGATGTGTGAAATACAAAATCTTTCATGATCTTGCACCACCACCTCTTAAACAATGTGTGACTATCTGCAAGGACAATATCAGGCAAACTAGGTCATCAGTTAGAGGTGACTGTTCAACTAAATTTAAGAAAACAGTTTTTGGACAATCAGGTTTTTCAGTTAGAGCAACAGAAAGATGGAATTTAATACCTGTTTATATTAGAGAGTGTACAACACTTAGTATTTTTAAACCCACGCTTAAAGTATGGCTTAAGGAAAATCTGATATGTGATCATTGACTTGGATTTGTACTCTAATGTAGTATGATGTGATATTGTATGTGTATTGTATTGTTTGTCACTTAATATTTTGCTTTTATAATTTTGTAACAACATCCTGCCCAAGGACTGCAAATGCAAATTTGCTTTATAGCTAACTCTGGCACAACAGTGTTGTTGTTTGTTATCCCTTTACAAATAAACAAATAAACAAATAAACTAAACTAAACTAAATACATACATAACTGGTAGAATCTTGTGTGGGTCCAAGTTTCACAGCTGGCCTAGATTGTACAATAATGGCTCTTCCCTAAGCAGCATACAAGCATCCAAATAATGATTTACAAAGTTTTGTTCTTCTTGGCCAGGAAAACATGCTGTTGGTATAAAAGACACTGAACTGCAGCCCAATTGGTTGAAGCAGCAGCACTATCAGAAAGTGCCCAGAAAGTCTTCAGGGACACTTTGGGAGCTCTGATCCTGAATGTCTGAAATCATGATTTTAAAACACTATCTGAGAGGTGAGTCCATTTAACATAATGTGTGATAAAAATGGTCTTCAAGTAATATAAATGCTTTTGACTTTATTCACCAGAATCAGAACATATTCAGAGCCACATTTGTTGCAGCTCTAAGAGATCCATTCCAATATGTTTAAAGGACACTTTGTTTATTTTGAGTGGCATCAGAGCACTGGGTGCTAATTGGCCTCGAACAGTTGTTAAGCCTAACCTCTGCCTCTAGTCATAGCTAGGAGTAAAGATGCGCTCACGCCATTTCACAGTTCCCATAACTATGAGATTCCAACTTGTAAAAAGCGTTCACATCTTCGTAAAACTTGTAATTACAACCTGATTACTGGGAGTTTTCTGTGAGCTACAACTTGCACCACATGACCGCTGTGCCACCTGACTACAGCAGGCTCTGTTTAGGCGTTGATAGTGTTGCCATAGAAAAGCATAAATCTGAGTCTGAGGACATGAACAGCTCCGTGGAGAATGTCACGTGCTGTCATCTCGAAATTATGGTAATTACAATTACTGTAATTAACGTCTGTTTTTTATTCCTAAGTATTATTCCTTGCATTTGTAATATTTCAATATTTTATAATAATAATAATAATAATAATAATAATAATTAAGTAAGCTAAAGACAATTCATACTGCGCTGAGAGATGCTGACAAATGGCAAAAGACACGTTTGTTGGGGTTTGTCAGATCAGGGTGCTTCCCCTTCCAAGTGTCATTTGGCGGCGGGCAGTGCTTGTTTTCACCAACTGAACATTTGATTTGAACAGTTGATTTGTTGGATCTTAGAATGTCTGAGAAGTGATGTACCGTGTTTGGTCAGCTGTGGAGTTGGCATGCGTCTGTCAGTGCAATGTGAACTGGCCTTAATACAACAACACATTAACAGATATTCTGTAACCCAAGGACAATTGAAAGTGTCAAACATGTGCCTCTGGCAAACTTAACTCAAGAAGTTTTTACTGTAACCTGTCACCCTCATGATGATCTCATTCCATCACCTGGAGTAACAGATCACATCCTGCATCGATATTATGAAAACTATTTTCAGCCTCTCAATCAATCCCTGCAGCAAGAGTACCAAATGCAGTCAGGGCATTTTTCTCAAGCTTTTAGAGCAACTTGTTGTTTCTGCTGCAGTCTTGATTTGCATATCTCTTGGACTCAGGCCAGTCCCAGCCAGTGGAAATGGCAGCAGGAGCAGTCAAATAACCCAATGTTTACTTGCCATTCTCCAGTTGGCAGATGTTCAATGAGACTGTTGAAAACTGGCTGGCCTCATGATGTACACAGGGTGCCAAGAGCAGGAGAGGTGGGTGGGTTAATGCTGGGATGGGACAGGGGGATTAAACTGATAAAATCAATGTAGTATGCTTACTACATACTAAGGAAGTTGGCATATTCAGACACATCATTACCTTGATTATAGTACCTTGATTAATTTGTTCAGTTAATTTGTTCAAGTGTGTTTGATTAGGGTTTTAATTAAACTGGGATAGTAAGGATAGTAAGCAGGTCTGGACACCCCTGGCCTAGGGCCACTTGGGGCAAAGACATAATATCACTACTTGGGCCTCAAGGTTCTTTGAAGGACAGTTCACACTTCACATTTATATTGCTGTATGCCGACATACAGCAATAGAAACAATAGTTGGGTTTTGTCAGTTTTTTTTGCATCTTTCAGTTCAGGGTCATTTCAGCATGCAGTGTATGATAGGACTCAAAACTATGTAATAAAGTTTTGCACTGGTTAGTAGGGGTTACCTCCAAAGATCTGTACCCAGAGTCTAATGAGGATGATGATTCTGCCCTGATAGTGACCACTTGTATGTGTAGCCTGAGGGAATTCTACATCCTCCACTGATTCACTGCAATCTAAAACCTTATTTTCCAGTTGTACTGGGGCTTGTTCTTTAGAGAATGGTTGAACAACGTTTACAAGGATTGGGAATCACATGGCATTAAATTGCTGAACATTAACCAGACAAAAAAGTAAGGCACAGTACCTGCCAAAGTGAGACAGAAAGGTAAAATTGCTATAAAGTATTCAAAGTCATGGCGTGGACCAGTCCATTAGTTGACCATTGTGAGATCTTCAGGGTGGTCTGGGTTAGCTCAAACACATATTTTATGCATTTCAAGCTTTTTTTTTTCTTTTCAAGAGAATGAAGAGGAGCTATAATAATAAAAGATTCAGGTATCTGTATATTAGAGTATTGGTCTGCTCAACTGTGTCTGCTGTGATCTACGAGTTCAGCGAGCTCTCTGAAGTTTTGTGTGTTGGCGGGATGGCGCCTCAGGGGTGGTCATTCCTGTGTCGAGTGTGTTGCACACTTCAGGCTGCACTACCCCCTGTCGTGTTGCAAGCAGCCAATTCCTCTGTGTGCCTCAGCACTAAAAGAGCATTTCCTAAAGAGCACATTTCTTTAAAAGAGCTTCACGGGTGTGACGGTTCGTCCATACAAGGATGCCGTTTCACCCATGCGTTTCTGGGTGCAGTCGCTACATGGCAACGTGTGGTGGTCACGATCACTGCCTCACGTGTCCGGGCGTCGAACACGCTGAGGTAGCCTTCGTGGATGAGTTATGTTCCCTCTGCGGGAAGATGACCATCATGAAGCTGTGAACCAGGCTCTGCTACCTTCAGGGGGGTGGAGTCCCATTGTCGCTGCCACGATCTGGGACTTGTTCTGGCAGCCGACAGACAAGAACCACTTACGGCAGTACCACAGGTGTTTGAGGATTACAGTGGTGGCAAACCTCGCAGGAAAACAACTCTCTGGGGACCATCACTTCTCTTGCACCTCCGATCCAGTGGAGCAACCCACGGAACACGCGTGGCCCTCTTCAAAGAGTGTACCAGCGGTATCCAGTGGGCCTCCCCCCGAACAGATGTCGATCTCAGCATCGGAAAGAGAGCTGTCAGATGAAGATTCAGACGTGCTGCTGCCCTCCGGGATGGTGGCAAAGCCTGAGTTGGATCCAGAGATGGCAGCTATGCTTTCACGGGCCGCCGCCGAGATGGTAGGGCTTGATTGGAATTCTCCACTGTGTCCCGAGCCATCCAGGCTGGATGATTGGTTTCCCAGGGCTGCCCGCGGTCCACCTCCTCCTGGCGTGGAGACCTAGTACTGCCTTCTCAGGCCTGTAAGCATTTGTCGGGTCTAAATGGCGGTGCCTATGTGGCTTGCGGGGAAGCTGCTTCTGCCTCTACACGCAATGCCATTATTGCAGGACCTGCCAAGGGTGGTCACGATCCAGCAGTTCTGAAAGAACTCTGAACAGCCACTGTCCTCACGCTGTCCCGTGAGGACTGTGGTGGTCACCACAAGTTTGCTGGGTCTTGTGATGTCCACGTTAGTTGTCCAGGAGTGCCATCTCTGGCTGTGTCTGGCAGACATAAGGGACACCGACAAGGTCTGGTTTCTAAATGCCCCCGTGTCCAAGACCGGCCTCTTCGGTGACACAGTCGAGAGCTTTGCCCAGCAGTTCTCGGCTGCCCAGATACAGACTGAGAGTGAGACACCCGTAATCCAGCCGCAGTGGCCTCCTGCGTCCACTCCCGAGCCGCATCTGCAGCAGCCTCCAACAAGTGGTGCCATAGAGCTGGGCGCAGACAGGCCACCCTACCAGTCCTGGCCCCCGTCAAACCTGGCGCTGAGCGGAGGAGCAAGAGGCCCCTGGATGGGCAGCCCAGAGAGAGGTAGCAGCTTTCTAGGGGATGGTGAAGGCACCTCTACCTCCCCTGGAGGAGGGCCAGGTGGAGAATTTGGAAATCTCGACGAGAGAGCAGTTTTTTCTATCTCTGGGACCCAGGAGGGCACAGAGAGTTGTGGATGGCCAAGCACCGAACCTCACTCAACCTCCTTCTTTGCCAGATGGCAGCAGTGGGTGGTTCGAGAGGGTCAACAAAGGCCCTACTCATGCACCTTCTGCCAACCTGTGCAGCCTTTGTGTAGAGTCGGTATCCTCCTGTGTTTTCACCTCAAACTGGTAGTGGCACTGAGAGGCCCCGGTCAGCTTCGGCTTGCTAAAGCTGCTCCAGAGTGTCCATACTGTAGACCCTGTTGAAATCCCCTATCACCCTAGGCAGCTAGATGCCACGGATCGTCTGCCGCCAGGCCTTCATTATGAATCCGTGAGAACCATGGAAGGCTGGGTTGCACATTGAGTCCATATTCCGTATAGTCCATGGTATAGCCTTAGAGCCCATGTTTCCCTGGCAGACTTCTGCCTTTCCCAAGAGGGTTTTAATCATCTAAAATTTCTCCATATACACCTAAACAGATGCTATATGTGTATTTGCTCCCGAGACTTCCTTCTGGAAGGTTGGGCCTTCCACAGCGTCCCTGTTCACAATGGGTACGTTTTACCAGTGTTATCCAGTCTTATCCAGTGAGGTTGTGCTTTGACAATGGTGAGTGGAACTACTTGTTCTGAGCCCCGGCCTACACCGAATGGGGCGCAGGCGGCTCGCACAGGGCACTGGAAGGGGCAGCACCCATGGCGCTTTGGTAGGGATCCCATTTTCGTTGGTCACTGACGTGCCATAGAGAGTGACCGACTAAAAGGGAGCGTCTAGGTTATGTATGGTATCCCTCATTCCCTGAAGGAAGGAACAGAGATGCCAAGTCCCGTCGCTATGGTTGCTGTACCGCCGCTGAGTTGCCGGGTCTCCAGCTCGGGTCCTCAGTGAAAAACTGGTATGCATTGCACCTGCTACCTTTTTATACTCAAGCTGCATTCAGCGGCAGCGGGATGCAATAAGTAGAATCAATCGAAGCGATATCCCAATTAGTAGAATCTATCAAAGCAATATCCCATTTTCGTCTGTCACCGACGTGGTGTCAACATTCCCTCCTACAGGGTTACCATATGTAACCAAGACGTTAATATTTCCATAATTAATGATTTATCTCTTTCACCTGTGACACACCTCCAATTAATCAGAATGTATATATATATATATATATATATATATATATATATATATATATATATATATATATGTGTGTGTGTGTGTGTGTGTATATTTTATTACCTGACTCAGACATTATCTGCAGCACCTGTGGATATAACTGCAATCCACGCATTACTTCCAGACATACTGAATGCAATCTTTACTTAAATGTCTTTTGTGTGTGTGTGTATATGTGTGTGTGTATATGTGTGTGTGTCATTCAGTACATGGCATCGTTTACAGAGTAATCATGTGGTCAATGTTGAAAGAGTGGTGTCATGCAAAACTTCAACTTAACAGAAATCCCTATAAATCCCAATACAAGATATATCCCTATATTAATCTTGCACAAAATCACTATCCTTGTACAGACTGTAGCAAAGCATGATGGGAAAATCTGATTTCCCTCTTTATGCACACATATTTATGTAAATATGTCTAACTTATGCATGCTTTTAATTGTTGTTAAAGATAAATACATATTATATAAAACAGTTATTGTAGTTATTGAAACTTATTGAAAATTCCATCTTTAATGGAATTTAAAAAAAATAAAATAAAAAAAATAAAATAAAAATAAGTATAACGCCAGATGCGCCAGATGACCTGGCCTCCACAGTCACCGGACCTGAACCCAGTCGAGATGGTTTAGAGGTGAGCTGGACCGCAGACAGAAGGCAAAAGGGCCAACTAGTGCTAAGCATCTCACTGTGACGACTGGGTGAAGGAGGAGCTGGAACAAAGTGCGAGTCAACGATTTAATGATAATTAAACAAACAAGAGTAAAAAAAACAATGCTGGGAAGACGACAATCCAAGATGGCGGTGAGGCGGTGAGTAATCCGGATGGTGACGGTGAGAAGGCAGCAGGAGAGGATGGCACAGGAACTGCGGGGAATAGAGCCGAAGGTAAGTCTTGATGCTTTGTGAAAGTCCGGTGAGTGGATGAGGTTCTGGGGGAAGACACGGACATCCAACGCAAATGACACAGAAGCAAAGACAAAGGTTCAGACATTAAACAACGTTCTCACAAACATAAGACATGAGACAAACCAATATATAGGGAGAGTACAATGAGTGACAGCTGCTGCTGATGACAATTAATGGAGATGCCCACCGAGCCTGCCTGGAATTTGAGTCTTTTGGCAGTTCTAATGTAATCTAAATTCTTATGATCGTTCCAAACAATGAAAGGTACCCCTGAGCCTTCCAACCAGTGACGCCACTCCTCTAAAGCCAATTTGATGGCCAACAACTCTCTGTTACCAATGTCATAATTGCGTTCAGCAGGAGAAAAAAAACGCGCAAGGATGTACCTTATCGTCCAAAACAGCATGTTGGGACAACACTGCTCGTACCCCCACCTCTGACGCGTCGACCTCCACCACGAACTGCCGTGTGGGATCAGGGGCCACAAGGATGGGAGCCGAAACGAAGCGGCTTTTGAAGTTAGTGAACGCAGTCTAAGCTGCGTCTGACCACCTGAATGGAGTACTGGGAGAGGTAAAGGCTGTCAGAGGTGAGGCTAGTTGGCTGAAATTGCGAATGAAACGGCGATAGAAATTTGCGAATCCCAGAAACCGCTGTAGGGCCTTACGGGAATCTGGAGATGGCCAATCTATCACAGCCTAAACCTTGTCAGGGTCCATACGTATTCCTTCGGACGAGACGATATACTCTATGAAGGGAACAGACTGTTCATTGAATACGCATTTCTCTGCCTTGACAAAAAGCCCATTCTCAAGTAAGCTCTGGAGCACTCGTCTGACGTGTTAAACGTGTTCCTGGAGAGATTAAGAAAAAATCAGTATGTCATCCAGGTAAACATATATAAACTGATTTACCATATCTAACAACACGTCATTCACGTGTGCTTGGAAAACCCCTGGCGAGTTGGAGAGCCCGAACGACATCAAGTATTCAAAGTGCCCTCTGGGGGTAGTAAAGGTGGTTTTCAATTCAATTCAATTAAGCATTATGTAAATCCAATTTTGTGAATACGGATGCTCCCTGTAACCTCTCGAAAGCTGAAGACATTAGTGGTAATGGATAAGTGTCCTTTATGGTAATGTTGTTCAGCTCTCGGTAATCAATACAAGGTCACAGAGAACCATCCTTCTTACCCACAAAAAAGAATCCCGCCCCCGCTGGAGAAGAGGAAGAACGGATGAACCCAGATCTAAGGAATCAGAAATGTATTTCTCCATGTCCTCCCTCTCAGGAATAGAAAGAGTATAACTTGCCTTTAGGCGGAGACTTACCTGGCATTAAAACTATGGCACAGTCGTAGGGACGATGCAGAGGAAGAGAAGCAGCATGGGACTTACTGAACACCTCCTTCAGGTCCAGATACTCTGCGGGCACGTTTGGCAATACCATGTTCTCCTTCTGCAAGACAGAAACAGGGACAACAGGACGAGCAGAAACCAGACAAAACTCATTACAACTTTCACTCCACAATGCGACTGTGTTGGAACCCCACTTCACTCGTGGATTATGTTTAATTAACCAGGGGTGACCTAACACAATGGGAGCTACAGGGGAGTCCATGAGGAAAAAGGATATGGTTTCACGATGATTACCAGAGGTGAGCAGTGTGATGGGTTCAGTGTAGTGTGTGACGTGAGGCAGTTCCTGGCCGTTGAGTGCGGTGACATGGATGGGAAGAGACACAGGCAGGACAGGAATGTTCAGGTGATGTGCAAGGAGTGAGTCGATGAAATTACCTTCGGCTCCGGAGTCCAGAAGGGCGTGACAGTCATGAGTGTGATTTTCCCAATGCAGTTTCACCAGAAGGAGAGTCGATTATGTAGTTGAGGACTTCCCAGCGGAGATGCCACCCGATAGTAGCCTCAAGTTTACTACCGGGCTGGCTCTTTTACCGGGCAGGATAAGATGGTATGTCCTGAGCCTCCACAGTATAGACATAGTCCTTGGGACCTCCGCCGTTCTCTCTCCCTCCGGGACAGCCGAGCTCTACCCACCTGCATGGGTTCGTGGTCATCGACGGGACCGACCCCGTTCTCTCGACTCGAGCGCCCCCTGACCGGAGAGATGGTATGGCACGTTGGACTGGTCTGACGACCCAGGCGATTAATCCGTGCATCAACTCTTAAGGCCAAGTCGATAAGACCATTAAGTGTGGGGGGCAGCTCGAGGAGGTAGATCTCCTTTTGAACACGGTCGGACAGCCCATGCAGGAATCGATCCCACTGCGCTGCCTCGTTCCACTGGCACGCGGCCGCCAGTGTGCAGAGCTGATGGAGTAATCCGTGAGCGAAGATGTTCCCTGATGAAGGTCTGAGAGCTGGTGAGCGGCCTGCCTGCCGGCCGCGGCTCGATTGAATACCCTCCTCATTTCCTCCGAGAGGGTGTGGAACGAGGCGCAACACGGATGTTGATTCTCCCACACTGCCGTCCCCCATAGGGCGGCCTTGCCCGACAGTAGACAAGATGTGACACAAACCAATATATAGGGAGAGTGTAATGAGTGACAGCTGCTGCTGATGACAATTAACGGAGGCGCCCACAAACTAATCAATGCAGACGCGAAAAACACAGACTTCACCACAAAGTGCAAAACCCAGAGATAACGGTTTACCAACCGTGACACTCTCGGGGAAATCCTTCAAGACTGTTGGAAGACCATTTAAGGTGACTACTTCTTGAAGCTCATCAAGAGAATGCCAAGAGTATGCAAAGCAGTAATCAAAGCAAAAGGTGGCTACTTTGAAGAACCTAGAATATGACATATTTTAAGTTGTGTCACACTTTTTTGTTATGTATATAATTCCATATAAAATTCCACATGTGTTTATTCATAGTTTTGATGTCTTCAGTGTGAATCTACAATTTTCATAGTCATGAAAATAAAGAAAACTCTTTGAATGAGAAGTATGTCCAAACTTTTGGTCTGTACTATAATATATATATATATAAAATATTAGTCATATTTTTATTTCTTTTTTATTAAACAAATTTCTATAATAAATGCTTACTGTATACAAAATTAACTGTTGGATTTTACAGGCACTTATCTTAGTTCATCCAACTCAAACAATTGTTAAAGTGACATTCAGATATTTTATAAATAAAGTATAGCTTTTTATTATTGTGAAATTTATAAAGCCACTGATTATATTTAGAATAAAATAATTAGTAAAATGCTATTTTTATTTGCTGAAATTACAACATTTTCTGTTCAAGGCTTCTGAGTCATTAGGCAGTAAACAGTCAAGTTATTTATGCTACAAAATAATGTGTTTATGATTATGACAATGCATTAAAATTATATGACAACAAATAGCCGTTTCCAGTGTCAAGCCGCAAAAGACTCCTTCTGTACTGGTAAATAAACTGGAAGTGGCTGATACTGGAAGGCTCACACATTTAAGTTACAAATGCTGCACCCACTTCTACTTACAAAAGATGGTGGATATTAATAGATCTTACCCTTTATGGCAATCATATTAACAGTCATGACACGGAATCAGAGAAATAAACAAATCCACTTTGAACCTCCAACGTTTTACTTTCTTATAATGCCACCTACTAAGTTGATATCCAATTTATATTTAATTGAACTGCATGATATGAGACCAGCATACTGTTATTTTATTATTCGCCACCAGCAGAACTAAAATCGTTAACGACTAAAGGGCTGTACATCAAAATGCCATATTCTTGCATATTGATGTACTTTTCTGTGAGTAAATACATTTCCCTTAAGTATGTTTGACTTTGAAACATATAATTAGTTTTATAAACATGCTTTATTTTTTATTGAGAACTGTTATTAATTGTGAGAAAAGTGGATGGAAGGGAGTGAAAGCAATTAGCTTTAAAGCCTTTGGGTTCAGACTGTACGCTTGGATTTGGAATAGCTCATTTTCATGACCTCAAAGTAATCCCCGATATTTGCGACATATCAAAGATTTATGATGGCATATGTATGGTAGTAAGCGTAACTCCTTTTGCACTGGAGCAGCCGTCTGTACGTGTGAAAAACTGTTACAAAAAGAGCCAATTAGCTTATGACAAGACATTTCAACATGTAATCTGACACAATATTTGAAGTTCACATTCTAAAACAACCTCCAGTTTCACCTACAGGCTATGTGCTAAAATAACTCAATTAAAATAACTCTTTCTCTCTCTCAAATTATTATTATTTGTTAAAATACAATAAAGATTCCCTTTTCAGCAGAGAAAAGTCACTTCAGTGCAAATGGATCAGCTGTCGTTGGGCTAGATGAGTGCTGTGAACACAAAAAGATTGAATAAATCTTTTGTGTTTGCACTCTTCTTCTAGTAAGGGCTAATATGTCCCACAGGCCAATCTCTTTATTCTGTTACGTTGCTGATTGCTCGTGCACTTCTTTAGAAGCACTGTTCTCCACGGCTCATTTATCAACCCCACTCCAGTATGGATCCATTGCAGTGAACCCTAAAGACCGGCTTTCCACAATGTTCCACACTGATGTGGTAAAAAAGCACCTGTCTGTTTGCATGTATCTAGTTTTGCAAACACAATACGATTTAATGTAATGCCTAAATGAGCCGGTATGTGTTTAAAATAAAAAGAATGCTGACTTAACGGACTTCAAAATTGACTTGGAGAGATAAAGGATACGACAGTTATTGATTTCTAAGGACTTTTCAGACAAGGGTGGGCAAAATGATGAGTCAAGCTTTTTCTTCCATTAAAAATGCATTACCATTTCTTTCAAATATTTCTCTTCTCCTGGGCTCAGTCTCATGATATTATAAGGTGACTTTTGATAAAAGGCAATCTAATGGCTCAGTCTTAAATAATTTATTTGCCAATACAACAACAAAAATGAAAAACAGTGAATGTGGTGGAAACTGTTCACTGATATGCTCAAGAAGCTGCATGTTTTGTCATGTGTCTTGACTACATAATGTAATGCAGTATTGCAATCATTCATCCATCCATCCATTTGTGAACATTTATCACAATTTCTCATGCCACTAGTTAAGAACATTTACACTTTTAAATTCATCACTAGAATCACTTGAATGTTCAAAAAATATGTTATGTGAAATTAATCTGTTAATGTTAAATTTGTTAAAAATATAAAAATGTATTAATGTATGTAAACCTGTACCTGTAACTATATGTTACCACTCATTAACCATATCCAGAACTTTATTTAGATTACAATAAACATTAAAACAAACTGTTCTCTTTCTTTTACCAAATGTTTGTCCTGAGAGCAGATTGCTTTATTGCGCAGCAATGGTCTGCAAAAAAAATAAAACAATTACAAACAGCCCAATTTCTATTAAAACTGGGACTAATGGTGCTTCACACTTCGGTTAGTGATGGGAAGTTCGGCTCATTTTACTGACTTGGTCCTTTGAGTCTCATTCAGCAAAATAAATGGAACTTTTTTTTTTTTTTTCGAGTAAGTTCGTTCATTTTAGCAAAATGTAATTAAAATGTTACGTGTTACTTCCCTATCACATTAAGTACATATGCAAACATTGATCCCACTACAAAAAAAATACAAAACTATAATGCTATAAGAAACAGAAAAGATTCATTCATTATTTACCTGGGTCGGTAGATTTGCTCCCCTCACCTCTTATCTGACATGTCTTCAGGTTTGAGTCCTTCCCAAATCACATGACAGCCCCATAAACTAACCAATGCAGTCTGAACCGGAAAGATAATTGATTAGATCCCCTTTTGAGTCTTCGGGTTTGAGTCGTTCCTTCATCACGTGACAACACCATAAACTAATCCATATGCTGTCTGAGCTGGAAAGAGAATAGATTAGTTTATCTTTTGAGTCTTTCGAGTCATTCTTTTGTCACGTGATGTGACCGCATTGGATAGAGAAATTAATTTCCTTACAGTTATTATATGCCTAGTTATTATTATTATTATTATTAATATTATTATTATTTACTCACAGTTACGTGATGCGTTTTTGGTCTCTTTTTTAGCTTTTTATTTCTTACAGTATATAAATGTGGGAATTTCTGTCATGATGGTTCTTTTCCATAACACTGAATGCGGTGACAAAGGTAATAAAGAGTTGGTTATTATTATTAAGTCTCTTTCGGGCTCAGACTGCATAGGTAAAGCTTATGGGGTTGTCACGTTATGAACAAATGACTCGAAAAACCTGAAGACTCGATAGATGAACTAATCAATTATTTTCCATTTCCAATGCCCCTCTGTAACAATTGTATAAAAGTAGCAACAAATGCACATTTACATCTATCCACTGTAATTATGGGTGCTCCAAAGTGACAAAAATACATCGTTATTTATTTATTTATTTATTTATTTTTATTTTTTTTTTATTTTTAAAGCGATAAAAGTCATCTTGTTTTTACAGCTGTGATCCATACTGTTCAAGTATCTAGCATTCAAGTAAATTAATTTCTGAAGGTCATATTTCTATATTTCACCTAGCCTACTATGAGTTTTTGCAAATAATAAACACATTTTGTAGAGAAAAAAAAAGAAAAGAAAAGAAAGTTCCACCAAAACATAAATTCGTATTTTTTTTTTAATTTCTTGGTAGATAAACATTTATATATTTATTTACTTTTTCTTTCAATCCTGTAACCCTTTTTCTTCAAGTCTTTTCCATGTATGATTTAGCAAAAACCATATAAATTCAACTACAGAAATACCTCATAGACTTCATGAGAATAGAAGCTTTAAAACAGTTATATTTATTGATTTAATACAATAATTCACTTATTAGTCTTATTTATTTGAATACTGTATATGAACAACTTCAGTAAAGTTATTCTGTGAAGAAAGAATCAACATCATAATCTATTATATTCATTTGTAAGTGATGCTAATATATATATATATATATATATATATATATATATATATATATATATAATCCAACCCTAAATGCTGTTGGCATCTCAGAGGGAGCTAGCACTGAGATATTGCACCAGTGTGGCAGCAGTTCAGATGTCAATTCTTAGAGGTGGGACTCTGAGGAAGACCGGATCGTTATTCAGACATAGTTCATTAATTTTATGGCGACCCAAGCGAGTGAGCGACTCACCCTCAATCTATCTGATTTCATCACTCACCCGATATCACACAACAATCTGTGGGAATTCCCAGCATGCAGTGCAAACAGGCGAATACAATTTAAGGTAATGGAAGTCTTTGGGGAAATAAGCTCAGAAACAGGAGAGGTAAGGAGAGGGGGCAGTATTAATGGGTCGGCAGACTATCATAAAAAAGACTGTCAGAGATGGTCGATAAGATCAAATCAGTCTGTCATCAAAACACAATTCAAATGCAAATAATGCCTGTCTGAAAACAGTTTGAGTGAAATTCATAAACTGTTACCTTTTGGTTTGCAACAATAACAAAAACAAACACACACACACACGCATTATAATTTTATTTTTATTTTATTTATTTATTTATTTTTATTTTTTTCTGAAATTATTTTAGATAAAATCTTAATCATACTAGATATGTTGGACCAGGTAACAAAGAGACCTTTGAATGGAAGACAGTGAACAGAAGCAGTCAAAATTACACTTTACAATTTATTTATTTAATTGTTTGTTTGTTATCATGTGGCCACAAGACTGGAATAGTGAGGCGTAATCTCAGAATAAAAAACACTTTTGTACATTGTAATTTACAGACTCATGATTTCGCTACATTTTATAATGTGTATTCCCTGGGAATTGAACCCATGACCTTGGCAATGCTAGTACCTTGCTCTATTTGCATCTCTAGCCGTGATCACAAGTGGTCAATGATGTTGCATTTAAGATGCTTGTACTGTGAATATGAGGTGTAATTCTTAAACTGAGCTTGTCTGACACTTGGGAATACACTAAGTAAAAATGAATCCACTGACATTTAATTCTGCAGAGTAGCACTCAAGCTAAGGATATTACCCACACTCTGACAGGGTCAGATATGTACAAGGCTGATCGCTCGCTTTAACAAGATCCTACTTGACAGAAGTGACAACAAACATCTTAAGTGGATTCTAACTCAAAGATTAAACGACATACAGCTGTGTGGAGAGACCATTCTCAGCCCTATCAGGGCTAATGCCTGAACCAGGACATTATTAAGCTTGATCCGAGAGAGAGAGAGAGAGAGAGAGAGAGAGAGAGAGAGAGATAAATAATTGCTTCATACGGGGTATTTTTCTGTCACAGGATGAGAGATAATATGTTTAGGCTGTTCCAAGCCTGATAAGGATGTGTCTTATTTTAAAGGAAATCTGTATACCTGCCTTGAGCTCTTTACTCTGCAATGTCAGAGTGGTGTCAGTCAGAATAAATTCATATACATTTGTTTATATGAGTGCTAGATGCAATGTTTTGGAAAGGGCACTTTATGCTGTAATATATCAGCTAATTATGTTTGCACTAAGTACTGCGTTTGAAACCTTTCATTTAAGGGCTTTGTTGTTACAGGTTTTACTCCAGATAATACAGGGTTGATTTCGACTTTTGATCAGTAGTGTTAATTTACCTAAAAGTAAATAAATTGATTAATTAACAATCCCTGACAATATTTGTAACTGAATCTCAATTTGCATTTTTTTATGTATAATATGGTCGTGGTGAATTTCATTGCTTATCTGGGACATCATGTAATTACTTTTATTATTTTAAATTCATATGGAATTATGTCCATGTATTGCATTCTCATGTTGAGAGTATAATTTACATCACTGATATCAGAATATCAGCTTAATTTTGTTCAGATGCGTCAAATAAATGGGAAAAAGAAAAGTATGGTTCTGTAACACCGTAGTCGATCTCTCAGTCACGAACAATTCACCCCTCACACTGTGACAGCTGGGATGTTTATCACAATTCCGCACAACTCCGACCTCTGTCCTTCAGAGAAGCCCTCTACTGCCATGCACTTCGTTTCAGTTACCGACTGCTATCTCTGTTTCAACACCCCTGGGGACGCGCTTTTATTGGCAGCTGTCCCGTAGGTCTGCCTAGAATGACATCCAACATCTCTTTAATCAGAGTCGCTTACAAGAATCTCAACACATACGGCTCTCACACAAGGGCTCTGGTCCAAAACCTTAGTGAGCTGCCCTGCTGTCGTCTGCTGCCTTCCACAGCAACATCTTCTGTGACTGGTTTGGAAAGTTCCACCTCACGGTTTTCAGCTACTTAGAATTGAATTGAGAACGCCTTTTAGAATTCCAACTCAGTTTATGAATTTAAAATTAATTTGTATTGGGGGAAGCAAAACTGCATTTTGCATTTTAAATATAATAATAATAATAATAATAATAATAATAATAATAATAATAATAATAATAATAATTAATGGAAAATGTGCAGTTTCATTTTTGTATTTACTATACTTAGTTGTAATATTATATTTTATATATACAAAGAGAAAGAAAGACAGACATAATTGAGTATGTAATCTTGTGATGCAGGTTTAATATATATCTTAAATGATATACCTTCATGCATTTAGCAGACGCTATTAGCAACTTACAGTGCATTCAGACTATACTTTTTTTTTTTTTTTTTCTCTTTTTTTTACCAGTATGTGTGTTCCCTGGGAATTGAAATCACAACCTTTTGCGCTGCTAATACAGTGCTCTACCACTGAGCCACAGGAACACACACATAAATAATAATAATAAAAAAGAAGAAAGAAAGAAACAAAAAACAAACGTAAATTGGAGGACACAGCATTAAAAATGCTATTATTTTACATGAAATTGAGAAATGGAGTTTGATCAGTAGTTCTAACAGAATTTAAAATTAATCATATTTTAGTGCACTGTCACCATACAGTATTTCCAAGAAATTTAAGAAGTAGTTCTTTCTTAATATTAATTACACATTGAAGAACATTTAAGTTGGTACAAGAAGCTTTGTTGTAATGATAGTGTGTTTCAGGTTATAGCTCGTAATATAACACTGTATGTTAGAGCAGGGGTCTCAAAACTCGGTTCTGGAGGGCTGGAGTCCTGCAGAGTTCAACTCCAACTCCAACCCTAATTTACCCTAATCTTTTACTAGACATACTAGAAACTTCCAGGCAGGTGTGTTCGGCAAGTTGGAGCTAAACTCTGCACGACACCGGCCCTTAAGGACCAATGTTTGGAGACCACTGTGTTAGAGTATACTGTAATCCGTGATCTAGTAAGAGCTGCCACATGACCCATTGTAGGTCATTATTTTTGTGATGTCATGTCAGGGATTATATTGATTAGCTAAAGGATTACACTTAAATTTATAGATTAAAATAATCCTAATGTAAATGTGGAAACAATAAGACATTGAATTCATGCTCCACTCCTCTACCTGCCATGCCTAAAAACAATTTTGTAGTTTATTTCTTATTTATATATTGCTTATTATGCTGATGCAAATACTCAGAGTTTAGCATAACAAATTCACACTTTCTAGAACACTTTTGGTCAACAGTAAGTGGAGTTTTATATGGGCATCAGCTGGACTTGGATTATTTCCAGTACATCATATCCCAGGAAGTTTTTATTTGACAACTTTATCCGCTATTTCTGAAGTGCCATATGACATTTTGGACCTTTCAGACTTATCAAAGGAAAGTTCATGCTGGAAAGGAGATGTTTGACAGCATAGCAGAAGAAACTGAAGGAGTGCATGTCCCTGAAACTCGGTGCTCTATTACTTCTGCTGTGGAGGACACTGTAAAATTCAACAATTAAACCTCACCGTCTGACTCGTATGAAAGATTATACAAGGTTCAGTATATTGAGAGCTTGTTCACAATACAAATATTACTAAAAATTAAATGTAACAGTAAATGTAAAATGTAAAAGTAATTAAATGTAAAATGTAACATAACACACACACACACACTTATATATATATATATATATATATATATATATATATATATATATATATATATATATATATATATACCAAATGCACTGTAAAATGAAAAAAAAAGTAATTATATCACAAAATACATGACAACTTAATGAAATGCTGGAATAAATTAATATAAGCTTAATGAAAAGTACAGTATATAGGTGCAACTAAATAAATGTAGTGCTGGTGCATGCTTTATAAATAAATGAATAAGATATGGAAGCATCTAGGCCAAAAAGATAACTTGCTGAAGGCATCCTGGAAGAAATCACTACAAAGATCACATGTTCAGTCTTATGTATTGATCAAGATTTTTAAAAAGGCTCAAGGTTCTGCCACGAATGCCTTTTGTGGCAACCATTATTATTTTACAAGAACACTGCACAACACTTGTTCTTTGGCAAACATTTTGCTTCTATTTTGTAAGTTTATTGCTTATATTTGCTTTTTAGACAGTTCCATTTTTCTTCCCAACCACTGCTTCTCAACTTGCTTTGACTTAAAAAAATGTCTGTAGTGAATAACCTCAAAAGGAAAACATATACTGTATAATTAATTGAAATTAGTTATATTATGTACTGTATATCAACTGCCAGCGAACTGTAGCGAAAATTTTGTGTAACTTTAAAAAAAAAAGTATTTTCCTGGTCACAGAAAATAACTTAGTCCTAAGGCATAAAATAATAGTCCTAAGGCGTTGTAGCATGTAGCAAGCATCAGCTCATAGAAGCTTTTTTTTAAGCATTAAACAGAATCAAAGTCAAGTCAGTGTACACAAAAGTTAAATTAATCCAGGAATTTATGAATGTGTGTATAGGTATAAATTTAGAAATAAAAAAGTAAATTATAAATGATATGTTTGGTCCATTGCTCTAATAATAGCTTGTCTCTTGGCACATGTTGGCAGCTGCAGTATTATAAAATGTATAGTTTAACTGCAGAATGGCTGCTAAAAAGGACAACAAAGTCAGCAAATCATAGTAACAACCTTGCACCCATGGAAAGGTGGTAGGCCCTTCTGTCGCCACCAGATTTTTCTGCATGATCTGCTGGTTTGGTGAGACTGTCCACCTATTCCCTGAGTAGATTCTAACTTCTTTTTGTATACTGAATTTATACCTGTTTTAAAAAGTGTAGCCCACAAAAAAACTTGCAATCCAAGATGTCTTTACACTGATTTACGGTGAAATAAAATAAATGAAATAGCATGAAATAAAAAAAAAAAAACTAAAACAAAGACAAATATAAAGCCTACTTGGTATCATAGCATAAACGTACCTGGGGGCATTTTTTAGAGAGACGTGAAATATATACCAATAAGTACATATCACTGCAGTTTCCAAAATAAATGAACACTAGAGGCAGCAAAACTCTGACACCTTTTATTCCTGTTCACACAAATTTACAATTTGAGTTTCAATTAATAAAGTATAATTTTCACACAATTACTTGAAGAATATCATGTTATGACTTTATAACAATATTAGTATGCTGGGAGATTTGAAAGCTGATGCTTTTAAACGTTAGCATTGCACATATCCAGCTTCATATCTATGGGTTTTTAAAGATGGTAGGTTTGTTCGGTAGCTCACTGAGAACTATGATGTACTTCAGAGGTGAGAAGCTCCAGTTCGGTTGTTCCTCACTCAAGCCACAAGCCATTCCTCACTCTAGCCTCCATACTTTCCTCACTCAAGCCACTGGCAGTTCCTCACTTAATCCACAACTTTTTCCTTACTCTAGCCCCCAGCCTTTCCTCACTCTAGCCTCTGACCGTTCCTCACTCTAGCCCCTGGCCTTTCCTCTAATCCCCAGCCTTTCCTCACTCTAGCCCCTGGCCTTTCCTCTAATCCCCAGCCTTTCCTCACTCTAGCCCCTGGCCTTTCCTCTAGCCCCCAGCCTTTCCTCACTCTAGCCTCTGACCGTTCCTCACTCTAGCCCCTGGCCTTTCCTCTAATCCCCAGCCTTTCCTCACTCTAGCCCCTGGCCTTTCCTCTAGCCCCCAGCCTTTCCTCACTCTAGCCTCTGACCGTTCCTCACTCTAGCCCCTGGCCTTTCCTCTAATCCCCAGCCTTTCCTCACTCTAGCCCCTGGCCTTTCCTCTAGTCCCCGGCCTTTCCTCACTCAAGCCCCAGGCCTTTCCTCACTCTAGCTCCCGGCCTTTCCTCACTCTAGTCCCCGGCCTTTCCTCACTCTAGCTCCCGGCCTTTCCTCACTCTAGCTCCCGGCCTTTCCTCACTCTAGTCCCCGGCCTTTCCTCACTCTAGCCCCCGGCCTTTCCTCACTCTAGCCTCCAGCCGTTCCTCACTCTAGCCCCTGGCCTTTCCTCTAGTCCCCAGGCCTTTCCTCACTCTAGCTCCCGGCCTTTCCTCACTCTAGCTCCCGGCCTTTCCTCACTCTAGTCCCCGGCCTTTCCTCACTCTAGCCCCCGGCCTTTCCTCACTCTAGCCCTCGGCCTTTCCTCACTCTAGCCTCCAGCCGTTCCTCACTCTAGCCCCTGGCCTTTCCTTTAGTCCCCGGCCTTTCCTCACTCTAGCCCCCGGTCTTTCCTCACTCTAGCCTCCGGCCGTTCCTCACTCAAGCCCCTGGCTGTTCCTCACTCTAGCCCCCGGCCTTTTCTCACTCTAGCCGCAGGCTGTTCCTCACTCAATCTGCAACTCATTCCTCACTCTAGCCCCTGGTCATTCCTCACTGTAGCACCCATCCTTTCTTCACTCTAGCCCCAGGCTGTTCTTCACCTTAAGCCGCAGCCCGTTCCTCACTCTAGCCCCCGGCCATTCCTAACTCTAGCCCCCAGCATTTCTTCAATCTAGCCCCTGGCCGTTCCTCACTCTAGCCCCCAGCCTTTCTTCACTCTAGCCCCTGGCCGTTCCTCACTCAAGATGCAGCCTGTTCCTCGCTCTAGCCCCCAGCCGTTCCTCACTCTAGCTCCCATCCTTTCTTCACTCTAGCCCCAGGCTGTTCTTCACCTTAAGCTGCAGCCCGTTCCTCACTCTAGCCCCCGGCCGTTCCTCACTCTAGCCCCCGGCCATTCCTCACTCTAGTTTCCAGAACTTTCTTCACTCTAGCCCCCAGCATTTCTTCAATCTAGCCCCTGGCCATTCCTCACTCTAGCCCCCGGCCTTTCTTCACTCTAGCCCCTGGCCGTTCCTCACTCTAGCCCCCAGCCTTTCTTCACTCTAGCCCCCGGCCGTTCCTCACTCTAGCCCCCTGGCCTGGCCGTTCCTCACTCTAGCCCCCAGCCTTTCTTCACTCTAGCCCCTGGCCGTTCCTCACTCAAGCTGAAGCCTGTTCCTCGCTCTAGTCCCCAGCCGTTCCTCACTCTAGCCCCCAGCCTTTCTTCACTCTAGCCCCTGGCCGTTAATCACTCAAGCCACAGCCCGTTCCTCACTCAATCTGCAACTCGTTCCTCACTCTACCCACCAGCCATTTCTAACTCTTTGCTTCTGACTCACAGTCTGTCAGTAATGTTATGTTTACACATAACATTTTTCTGATCACAAATGCAGACATGGTTTTATGTTTATGCTGCGCTATACGCAACGTAACACATAAAAAGACAGTATAAGTCATTAGAATTTGTAATTATGTCCCCACTGGATGCAACAATTGCCTCGTTTATAATAGGTTTTTTTTTTTTTTGTCCCATGTGCTGGTGTCCTGACTGGTAAGACCATAATATCATGATGAGGGGCATTACATTTCAGGTATTCAACCAATCACAATGCACTGGATAGCTGGCCAATCAGAGCACACCTCGCTTTTCACACCAATAAGCTTTGTAAAAATCAATGCATTTCAGAAAGGGGAGGGGGGGGCATAGAGGAGAAAAATTAATGTACAGTATGTGGAAATTAATGTTTAATGTTTTTTACTTATACTGCATAAACCCATTTCTTTACAACAAATACACAAAATAATGTTCTTTTTGGCAACATCATATGTATTTTTTTTTATTTATTTTTTTTATAATGATTTAAAACAAGACTAATCCTTATATTCTGAACTTTGTCCTCTACATGTTATGTACCTGCAATTTTCTAGTAACTCTTAAGACTTCAGCCTGCTCAGGTGTCTTTGATTATGGTCGGAGCTAAACTCTACTGTTCAACTGCCATTCAGGGCCAGGTTTAATGAACACTACCATATTTGCTTGCATTTCCTGCAGTGTATAAAAGGATCACGTATGAATTTCAATTACAGCTAATGCAAGAGTGGACATTTTGGAAATCATTTTTTACCATGAGAAAAAGATTTTCAATTTGGTTGCTCATTCTCATGGAAAGGTTATGTAATTGAGTGCCTCCTCAAATTATGACGCACAGTGTCAGAGTAGGAAATAAATCTATTTGCATAATGTTTAGTTTGCTCCCAGATCATCACTCATTTATTTAAAATGAAGCACAGCCCACCTGGAGAATGGGCTGTTCTGAGAATGTCACTAACCCTGGTGGTTTCTCATTTTAAATCGCCACTTGAAGTCCTGCAGGCAAGGCATAATTGGATTTTGTTCAGAATTATATAATATAATTCATTTATTATTGATCAACAAGGAGAAAAAAATGGGGAAAAAAAGTATTGTATATGTTCATGGTGCACTGAGTGAAATGCACTCATGGACATATTTATTTAGAATCTTTCATATATTGCTGGTATTTTAACCTGTTTTTTTTTTTTTTTTTTGGTGTACAAATTTTCAGTTCATTTATTCATATATATATATATATATATATATATATATATATATATATATATATATATATATATATATATATATAGTATGCAAGTCTACATTATTATGATTTTAATAAATTAAATGTGTGCATCAACACTGTTACAACATACCCATGGATAAACCGTCCATTCACTGCAGTGTACTCTTCTATCAATCTGATGTAAATTGTTTTGAATGGCCTTTTATATCACATACTGTTATTTCGCTTATTTAATGAAAGTATGGTTAATTAAATCATGTCATCATTTAAGGATTGGGTCCCTTTGCTCACTAATCAATAACTAAAACAATTAGTCTAACAAGGTTTACATGACTGTAATGACCTACAGATTTGTTTAGAAGGGTTTTTTTTTTTTTTTATGTATTCAAATGTTATGCATCTAATCCACTCAGCTGGGCTCTGGTTAAATTTTGATTCATTTATGAACAAAATAAAAACCAAGTGAAAGTGTGGGTCAGGTTAAGGTTTAGAAGGTTTAATTCCTGAGATAATTATAATTACAAAGGTCTCTCATGAGAGTGATCTCATTAGTAGAAATGCCTGATAAAACCCTGAAGATGTGGCCGTCCCAGGCACAGGGTATCTTTCATGTGCTTCAAACAATTATGGACTTTAATGTGATTTATGGTGTTGATTAAAGACAATTTTAAGACACTGTAGCAAAGAGGTATACAAATTTCTCTTTAGAAGTGCTGCGTAAACACAACAAACCAATACTGCAATAATGCAATACTGAAAGTGCTTCTATCTGTATAGCCCTTTCCCCCCGTGCTGTACAACATACCATACACATGAAAAAAAAAAAAAACCTTTTACTTGTTTAAAGTAATTCGATTTACTAATTAAATATCCACCAACCCATCAGGGTTCCTCTTTTGAATTTGTGCAGTATTTGATTTACTACTTTATCTTACAGTTTCAATTATTTATTAAAGCAAGAGTCCACCGGTTACGTGTTTTGGTTCAAACATTAAAAATGATGGGATAATCCCCCATTCTAAGGCCATCCAAGATGTAGATAAGTTTTTCTTTATCTGATCAGATAAAAAAAAAAAAAAAGTAGCTTTGCATCACTTGCTCACCAGTGGATCCGCTATAGTAAATGGGTGCCGTCAGATTGAGAGTCCAAACAGCTGATAAAAAACACCACAATAATCAACAAGTAATCCACAAGTAGTCCATAATGCATAATAATGCTTCCACCAGTAAATAAGGTAATCCTATATTTCTACATTTGTTTTATTATACATATAAAAATATATTATATTTTTTTTTTTTTTTTTTTTTTTTTTACAGTGCTTATTTTTCTCCTCTGATTTAGACAAGATCACTTTTTCACTGGAAAAAAAAAACAATATTGTGAATGGAGGATTTTAGCGGAGACATGGGTTTGAAGATAAAAATGTCTCGATGGATTCATTTCTTACAAAGACTTTGTTTTTCTATTCACAAGAGGTTAACAGATGGACTGGAGTGGTGTGGATTACTTGTGGATTATTGTGATGCTTTTATCAGCTGTTTGGACTCTCATTCTGACGGCACCCATTCACTGTAGAGGATCCACTGGTGAGCAAGTGATGCAATGCTACATTTCTCCAAATCTGTTCAGATGAAGAAACAAACTCACCTTTTACTTTGTCAGAGACACTACTGGAAATACATATCCAGCATTATTTCAAGAACAAAAAAACTAAATATATATTCCTCCCACACTGACAACAGTTTGCTTTATTGATTCTGTGTCACTGGGGAATGTTTTCCAACACTTGTCCTACTGCTGTTGTTCCTCATCGGCTAGCTCATTAGTCACACTGAAGCTCTCTGCAGTCTCTCAGACTGGCGTCTGGGCACTTTGAAGTCTCTGTACAAGGCCAGCGGTTTTATGATAATTAATGCTGCATCTGTGCCACATGGATGGGTGGGCTGACTCGCAGAACAGGGGAGATGTACAGTCAACAGGGCCGAACTCCTTCTCCAGAGGCGATTTATTGATATTAAACAACTGCAGGAGGTTCAGTCTGGCAGACTGATTCCCCCTCCCTCTTATGCACTCTTGACCTGTAAAGATTTTATGGTGTGATTATATCTTAATGGAATAGTTTGTAAACTTTGCCCCATCTATCTGTAGTAAAGCATGTTGTGTTACAACCTCAGTAATCTGCTAATAGACTGGGTTTCAAAGTTTGAATGAAACCCAAAGCTGTTTTTATGAGTATTTGCAAAGCTCTTAGGAGACATTTATTTTCTCAGAGCTAGCCAAAATAACTCTATATGGTATCATTTTCATAGATTTGAATGTTTCCAGACCTCTTTCACCACATCTTGCCACACAAGCAAGTATTTTTAATAATTAGGATGTTTTTTGTTTGCGTTTGCAAAGCTTGTGTGAGGCTTAATTACATAATTGCAGAGTAAACATCTCTGCATTTCCATAAAAAAAAAAAGAAAAACTATATGTTGTAAATCTTAGTTTGAAGCTGAGAAAACTAAATGCGCAAGCAAACACCCGAATCAATAGAAAAGGCTTTGACATAATTCAAATCACCATAAATCACAGCCTACACCGTGATCAGGAACTCAGATATGTTCATCAAGCGTTTGCTGCATCTGTATTGAAGCAAAATGACAGTCGAAACAAATTAAACAAACTGAGCTGCTGAAGCAAGAATTCTGAGGGTATTGGTCATTTAAACTTCTTTCAAAAATATAAATAGAGACGTTCATATTTTGTCTCACAACAGAGAAAATTGTGAATGCAATGCAATATAAATAAATAAATACAAGTTGTGAAAGCACAGATGTCCTTGAAGGTTTTCTTTTTCATTCTCCAAATGATTAAGTTTTAGTGTATACAGTAAATGCAGAAGATATTAAAAATGGATTAAATATTGATTAGTTTATTAATTACCTTGTAGTAGAATGTCTTTTTCCACATCAAAGCCTTCTTGTCAAGTTTCACTCAGAACTGATTATTTTTATTATTATTATGTTTTTTGTTGTTGTTGTTGTTGTTTTTTAGGAACAAGAAAAGTAAAGGACAAATAGTAAACCGAATAGTAAAGGTAAAGACGGGTATTAGTTAGCAGAGACAAATAAAAAAATATTAATACAATTTTAAAAAATTATCTCAGGTTTTTGTATCTAACAACAGAATTTGTTCAACAGATCATATTTTAATTTACATTGTATACTGTTATCAATTAGTAATGAAAACCGTCAGCATTTCTTTCTCATTCAAGCAGTCTTAATCTCTATGTCATATTTTTAATTCTACAGTAGGTTATTGCCAGGGCTCAAAATGTGTGTGTGTGTGTGTGGTGGGGATCCTTTAGATTAACAATGTGTAATAAGTTCATTCAAATTAAATTTAAAAAAATATCTGCTTATGAGAATTCACAAACTAAAGAGTGGCAACTGGCAAATCAGAACTTGGTACTGTTAACAAATTAATGCAAAGGAAGAGCTGAGGTAGGATCCAAATGCAATCAGTGGAACATTTCATAAAACAATCCAAATTCAGAGACATAGAACCAGACACAGAGAAAACCAGGAAACAGAAACATGACACAACTTAGAAAAGAAAAAAGCTGTGTCCAAATTCAGGGTCTACATCCTTCGGAGGACTCATTTGAAGGATGTTACGTTACAAGCGCCGCGACGAAGGCTGTCCAAATTCGTAGGATCCTTCAAATACGGCCCACAAATGCGTCCTCCTTTTCCCCGAATTGGAAGGATGGGTGTGGTGGATCCTTTCGCGTCCTACCTATCCCATAATTCTTTTCGGCAGGACGAAGCGAGCGGTAGTGGAGTGGGGGAGGAGTATTATTTTCGATGTTTTTTAAAAACTGGCTTTTCCAAAATACATATTTTCAGTGGTTTTCTAGTTAGGCATTTTGTTTTAGCATTAAGCTTTTTTTTTTACATTTGTACGTGCATATGTAAAAAAAAAAAAAAACTTTCGTAAACTAGCTTCTTCCTTACTGCCTGTGTGAATAACCCCTTACACACAGCTTATTTGTTAGTGTTTGAAGCTGTTTTTAACGCTTCTAGGGACGAAAGAGCAGACAGAAGTGTTTATAAAGCTCCGGGGAGAGAACGATGAGCTCTTCACCAGCGTCTTGCTTAGTGCTGTCACGGTTGCTAGGCGACATGATATGAGCAACGGGTAAGGGAGGGAACTGAAAGAAGGTAAGGCTGTCCAAATTCACAAACACCGACTTCCGGTTTTTGCGGTCGTCGGAGGACCCATCCTCCTTCAACCGGGTAGGAAGGATCCTAAGGAGGATGCAGACCCTGAATTTGGACACAGCTAACGACTAACTCAAACACTGGGCTATTTATACACAGAAGCTAACAGGATGACTAGGTAACAAGAAACACTTGCGAAAGCAATCAAGACGACAAAAGAAACAAAGTTGACCACAAATGACATTCTAGACTGGAAGTAACACAAGTCCAAAACACAAGACGGGAACAGGGGCCAGGTCATTACAGAGCCCACACCAGGGCAAAACAGAAGACCACTAGGGTGGAGCAGATGGATGAGAAAACCAGGGCTGAGACCTCGGAGGAACTGAAACATAGGAAACAGACAGTTTGCTTATGGCCCCAAAGACCGAGGCAGAAGGCACCATCAGTTCATTGATAACCTCCTTGGCTGTGATAGATAGGAATGAATGTTCATTAACAGCCTCCATAAATGTGACAGGCAGAGAGTTCACATACGGCTTCCATAGGAGTGACAGGACAGGCAGAGACTGCATTGCTGTGCTCGGCAGGATCTGCATCACATCCCGCCACCTAGTTTAAACCGGAGCGAACGCCATAACCTCTGGGGACACATCAGCAAGCTCCACTACCTCGGAAGGTTCTGCAGGATCACCCACCACCTCTGGAGAAATCATAGTGGACGCCACCACCTCTAGAGTTTCACCGGTGGTGTATGCAGCCCAAACACACCGTAAAGCAACATGACTCTGGGATAACAGCTGTCATGTGACAAGACTCTAGATCCCCCTTCCTCAAATCTTACCCTGGAGGTCCAATGTACTGCAGAGTTTAGCTCCAACCCTGATCAAATCACCTGCCTGTGATTTTCTAATGATCCCAAAGACATTGATTGGCATTGATTAGGGTAAGATTGATTAGGGTAAGATCATTTGATTAGGGTAAGGTCTAAACTCTGCTGGAAAGTGGATCTCGAGGTCCAGATTTGAGGATCCCTGCTCTACATGATCAGCTGTAAATTGACGAGACATTGGAATGGCGGCCATGACAGGACGAGGCTCAGGAATGGCAGATACGGCATGAGCGCCTTGTTCCTCCTCCACCATATCCACATTATACCCAGAGCAGCTCAGTTGGAGTGCTAGATCAATGTAAAACTCCAGAGTCCAATGAGGATCACGAAAAGACATGAGTGAGCTGAGAGGTACTATACTAGTCATACTACATACTAGACATACTAGTCAAATGTGCAAATGTGCAAATGTCACATAGTCCTCGATGGTCAGATCTCCTTGATGGAGACCTATAATTTCCACTGCTGATGGATCCATACATTGATCAGTCATTCTGTAACAAGTCAATGCAAGGAAGAGCTGAGGTAGGATCCAAATGCAATCAGTGGAACATTTAATAAAACAAAAGGTAATCCATATCCAGAAATGTAGAACCAGACACAGAGAGAATTTAAATGT
The DNA here is from genome assembly GCF_023724105.1 of Carassius gibelio. NCBI lineage: Eukaryota > Metazoa > Chordata > Actinopteri > Cypriniformes > Cyprinidae > Carassius > Carassius gibelio. The sequence goes on along the minus strand of NC_068380.1, from coordinate 18,789,456 downwards.
ATTTGCTGACATTATGTTATCGTGATGGATTATAGATGATAATAGAGCTGACATTATCAAGTCACCGTCTTTGCAAAAAACAAACAAAAACATGTCTTGAGAGTCCAAAAGCATTCACTGAATAAAGCCTGATATAATACAGTTAGAATGCCCTTATGCAAGCAATGAAACATAAAAATACCCATCTTTGAGATTTTAAGTTTTTATATTCATTACACAAGCAATGTACATTTCCGAATATTACGCACATATGCACAAGCACAAATGTGCTATTGATTTTATACATCCATGCATAGCAACACAGTATTTTTTTCCTTGAATGAATCAGATTTTGAACGGATCGAGTGAGCCAGTGATTTAACGCTCCGTTTAGATGGACCCGTTTCTAATTGAATCAGCCATTTTGAACGAATCATTTGATTTGAATGATTCAATAAATAATTTATTAAAATATGGACTTGCTGCCACCTACTGGCGGTTTTGTTGTAATCATTATTTATCCATGACAGGCCTAAACCAGACAAGGTGCAAGCTTTACCAGCACAAAACACATTTAGCAAAATATTGACCAAATTTCAGGCACACCCCCATCCCCCCAGAAGGATTATTATTATTTTTTTTTTTTTACAGTTTGACCACTGGTTATTGCCATATATTGTTAATGCAGTTGCTCAAGTGTGAACAGCATAGTTGTTTTATGTTACTATATGTAAGGGATACCGTACATCCAGCCAATTGTTCTTGCTAAATTAACCGCGAGAGGATGACCTTGTACAGTATCTTCCTAAAAGGGGTTTATATTGTGATAACAAATGTTAAAATGGTGACTGAAGTTTAATTTTTGTGTAAAGTCTATAATATGAATATGTATGGATGGCACTTTTCAAGGTTTGATGTCTATGATCCGAATAAGAATGAAATTCATTCAGGATCGTCCTGACTAACTAGTTGTTGTTGTTTTTTCAAGAACAAACACTTACTACTGCATCTTGATCATTTCCATGAGTAGAAGGTCATTAGGAGGGTATTGAGTTTCAGCACAGTGAGGCATATTTCTTGGAAGAGTAGTGTATGTGATCAGCAAAATGTGAAATCCGGAAAAGTCATTTCTTGCAATAATTATCTTGGGTAAAGCTTAGCAACAGGTTTCTTGTTGTTGTGGCTGGGTTATGTGTAAAAATTTGTTCTACAACTTGTGGCCACATTCTGTCTTTTTGTCTCTATTGCATAATATTGTCTCAAAGTATTTCAAATGTACTTTTTTAAGTATATGTGATAAACATGCTCCTTTTAAAAAAAATTCAGAGTAAGAGGGAGAGATAACCCCTGGTTTACGGAGTTAATTTCCTCACGTATCAAAGAACGTGATGCTGCATGGGTTAAAGCAAAGAAAACAAATAATTTTCAGGGCTGGGTACATTACAGGACATTAAATGCAGTTTCATAACAAGGTTTCATGTTATAACATGAAAAGCATGCAAGTAAATATCTTTAGAAACTGCTTGGAAGTGAATAGCACATAACTGCAATTAATGTTATTGCCATGATCATGTCTATTGGTATGTTTTACAAGACTAAATGATGTTCATTGTTTTCAGAAGCCTCTGTTTCCAAAGTCTATACTACAATGTGAAACCAGTGTTCCAAATTTATCAGTTTTGGAGGCTGCTTAAAAAGGCCGGAAGGCCAAAACAAGAGGAATGATGCTTTTCCAACAGGAACGTACTAATGTGGACAAAGGCTTAAGGAATTGTCAAATTAGGCAACCAATCGCTAAGCTGGCAACACAGTAGACAATGCATTATTTTTTTAGGTTGCCCCATAAAATGTTACTAACCGGTCTACTCTTCCCACAGCCAAGGAGGGGGAAGATGGGCCTTGTGGTTAGAGAGTTTGACCCATAACCCTAGGGTTGTGGGTTCGAATCTCGGGCTGGCAATACCATGACCGTGGTGTCCTTGAGCAAGGCACCGAACCCCCAACTGCTCCCCGGGCGCTGCAGCAGAAATGGTTGCCCACTGCTCCGGGGGTGTGTTCATGGCGTGTGTGTGTGTGTGTGTGTGTGTGTTCACTGCTATATGTGTGCACTTGGATGGGTTAAATGCAGAGCACATGTTATGAGTATGGGTCACCATACTTGGCTGAATGTCATGTCACTTTCATTTTTTTTTTCACTTTCAACAACTACAGCAGTCGAAGCAAGCTAGCAAGGCCAAAGCAGCTATCTCTCCTCTTCTTCTCATGCTCCCCTTTACTTATCTGTTTTCCATATCTCCTCACTGCCGCAGCAGTGTCTGCTCCCGCAGGAGCCTTTTCTGTATCTGCCGCAGCAGTGTCTGCTCCTGCAAGAGCCTTTTTTTTCGTTGGTTCTCTTCTGGCAAAAGTCGACATCACCTCCGCTTCTAAGTTATGCCTATTCATCCTAGGTGGTGGTGATCGTATTACGTAACGATTATAGTCAAGACGATATTAGACTCATTCTCCTATTATTGTATTTTATTATCATTATTAGGCGGCCACTATAATTCAGCTACCAAACTGCTCCGTTATTCCATTTCACGCTTGCCCGTGCTTGCAAGGATGATTTGAGCACTGTAACAAGTAATCTGGTATGCACAATATTTTAAACAAGCCTCACTAACTAAGTTTAATGCCTCAGTTATGTTAGAATGTATCTCATTCTTCTGTTTCTGTGGTGTTGTGTCGGTCTCCTCATGAGGCGCATGGTCCGGAGCACGTACGACCAATGCATCAGTTTCAACTAAACCTTACTCCAAATATATTTACCGGTTTTGAATACTATATTTAACATGTTTGTTTATGTCCATATTAGGGTTTAATTGTTGAACTTTAAATAAAATCCTCTATTGTTTCACCATTGACCGATTTCCAGATCATTTAGATAGATAACTTCCATGTGCAGATGCGGCAAATCTTTCACAAGATAAGCGAGATGACCGTAGTACCCGATTACATGAACTAGCTGTTTTAAATATAATAATTTCATATTTAACATCAGTTTATCAGTGCATCTGAAAGTATATTCTTTTAGACTATCGGTGATTCCATAGGCTCTCTTTCTTTCACCTGCATGGTTTAAAACAGCAAAAAGTCATGCCATGACAAGAACAGAGTCTCTCTCTTCCTCCACCCAAGCACGATTACATACGTATACGTATCGTCGATCTCACACACTGACAAGATGATGATTGGACAACCTTACCTTTTCCTTTCTACGGTTGGCGAGACTTACCCGTTCGGTGCCTTGAGTATTGAGCTCCTATCGGACGTCAGCGAGAGTCTCACGGCCACCTAACTTTTCGTTCCTGTTTGATGGGTGAAAGTACTCCCTGTACGACGACAAGAGTCTCCACCTCCTGCCAAACTCTGTCCAAATCTTTTCCCCCCGCCTGGTGAGGCTTACCCGTTCGATGTTCTGAGTCCTGATCTCCCATCGGATGCTGCAAGAGCCCACGCAGTCGGGTTTTCCTTTTCCCGCTCCCCGGCCGTCGAGGCTTACCCGTCTGATGCCGTTGAGTATTGTGCTCGTGTCAGATGTTTGCGAGAGCTCTCCCGGTCTGGTTTTCTTTACTTGCTGCCCACAAACAGGTCTTATCCATCTGATGCCGTGAGTATTGATCTCCCGTCGGGTGTCACAAGAGTCCTCTTTGTCGGCGGCCCAAAGCCTGTTTATCTGCTCAACCGAGAGGACTTACATGTCCGTCGTCCTGAGTCTTGATCTCCAGTCGGAGGCTTCATGGGTCCTCTCGGTCAGGTATCTGCCCTGGTTGCCCACTGACTAGCAGGGGCTCATTAGCCAGTAGGGCCCGTACGCCAACACCGTGACCTATTCGAGACAACTCGGGCCCTCCTGGTCGGGCAATCCAATCACGTCCCTCCTCCGCTATCGGCCGGTGGGGCTCATCCATTCCAATGCAGTGAGGTGCTCCGATTGTGCAACGGCTTGAACCCCCCCCGACCGGGCGCCCTAAATCACATAGTCTGACACAAGCAGCCGGTGGTGCCTATTCCTCCAATAGGTAAAGTTGCAATCACTGGAGTGCATGGGCTCTACTGACCTACCTTTTTTAAATATCAGTCCCCGCCAGATGTCAAAGCTATTGTGGGGGGTCCTTAGTCTGGCGGCTGTCCTTTCCGCTATTGCTTTTTGGGGGGTACTCTAGGTTCGGACCATTCCCAAGTTCGGAGCCCCTTCCCCGGACAGCACGCCAAATATGAATTATAATACTTCAGCTAATTATATGTAAGTGTGAACTCGTGAAATGCAGTTTCATAACAAGGTTCGGGAGGAGCACGTCAGATACTTAGCCTAATTAGCACAGTTGGAGCCACTTAAGATAATCAACCTTGGGGTATAAAAACAGCTGAATTAGCCTACCTGTCTCCATTGACGGTTTATCGGCATCCCCCCTCCACCCCATCTCCTCCACTAGAGTTCATTTTACACTTTTACATATATGGGGGGGGGTACTCTAGGTTCGGGCCATTCCCGAGCTCGGAGCCCCTTCCCCAGACAGCATGCCAAATATGCATTATAATACTTCAGCTAATTATATGTACGTGTGAACTCGTGAAGAAATAATAGAACAAAATTGGTAAAAAAAAAAAAAAAAAAAAAAAAAAAAAAGCTAAATGTGAATATTATTTAAATGCAATAAGTGGAAATTTGAATGATCCCTCCAAATTTTGGAAGTTGTGTAAATCAGTTTCTGCTCTAAAACCCTCTATGAGTTTACCTGATTATTTAAAAGTAAAGGAAAAAATTATAAAAGGGAAAGAAATTATTGTTGAGGTTTTTAATAATTTTTTCATTATAATAAAAGGGAATGTTGAAGCTGAAATATATCGCTCTACTCAGCTTTTTACATTTAACCCTGTTTTAGTATCACAAGTTCATAAAGCCCTAATAAATTTAGATTGTAAAAAGTCAACAGGGCCTGATAATATTGAACCTTATTTTTTTAAAATTGCAGCAGATTTTATAGCAGAACCTATAACTTCTATTTTTAATTTAAGTTTAAGGTCAAATGTAATTCCCTTTGCATGGAAATCAGCCATGGTTCTTCCTTTGTTAAAAGGGGGTGATCCTCATGAACTGGATAACTATCGTCCTATTTCAAGGTTATCAGTTATGGCAAAAGTTTTTGAGTCTTTTGTAAATGATCAGGTTAAACAGTTTTTAACAGAAAATACTATTTTTAAATGAGTTTCAATCGGGGTTTAGGTCAGCCCATAGTACAGTAACAGCGGCAACTCTTGTCACAAATGATATTATTTCTTCTTTGGATAATAAAAATTACTGTGCTGCTTTATTTGTAGATCTCTCTAAAGCTTTTGATTCTGTAGATCACAAAATTATTTTAAAAAGACTCAGTTTATTAGGTTTTAGTAAAATAAGTATAAATTGGTTTAAAAATTATTCATCCGAAAGATCGCAGTGTGTCTCAGTTGAAAATTACATTTAAAAAAAACTAGAAATCAAGAAAGTTGTTCCTCAGGGATCCATTTTAGCACCAATTTTATTTTCAATTTATATCAATGGTTTGGGTCAAGATATAACTTCAGCTAAACTGCATTTATATGCCGATGATACAATTATTTATACGGCTGCACAGTCCATGAAAAAAGCTTTAGAACTATTACAAGATTCTTTCCAGGTATTGCAATCCTCATTGTTAAATTTAAAATTGGTTTTAAATATTAAGAAAACGAAATATATGCTGTTTACTCGCTCTCGTAACAAATTCGTGATTCCACCCATTTTGACTTTGGAAGGGGACTGTGTAGAAAGAGTAAATAAATACCTATAAATATGGCATATGGCTTGATGAAAGGTTAGGTTTTAATATTCATATTGACAATCTTTCAAAAAAAACTATTTTTCGTTTAAAGAAATGTTTTCCTTTTGAAGCCAAAAAGAGAATTATTCAAAGTTGTTTTCTTTCTGTGCTGGACTATGGCGATGTGATTTATATGCATGCTAATGTATCTTCACTAAAAAAAATGTGATTGCATATACCATGCTGCAATACGATTTGTGACAAATGCTCCTACACGTACCCATCATTGCACTTTGTTTGATTTGGTTGGCTGGCCCTCCTTGTATCAGAGGAGAAAAATGCATATGTTGATGTTTATTGCCAAAGCTCTAATAGGTAAACTGCCTCTGTATATCTGTAGTCTCCTATCTTGTTGTTCTGGTAGTTATAAAACTAGATTGTCTTTTAAATTACTTTTAACTGTGCCTCGATCATACACCGAGTTTGGTAAAACTGCCTTTTCCTGTTATGCGCCCAGACTATGGAATGAAATGCAGAGTATTTTGAAGCTAAACATGCTGCCATCGTTAAATATTTTTAGAAACCATTTGATGTCACATTTGAAAGAATCATGTTCCTGTTTTACTTAACATTTATATATTACATTAATCTTGAGTGCTGGACATTTTTGTGACAGGATTTTTTTTTTTTTTTTTTTTTTTTTTGTTTTCTTTTAATGTTTGTCTTGTAATATTTTATGTGTGAAATTTTGTATGCTGCCATTTTGGCCAGGACTCCCTGGCAGAAGAGATTTTTATCTCAAGGGATTATAAAAAAAAAAAAAAAAAAAAGAGGGGGGAAAAATCTATTTCATCACTTTCCAAGCATGATGCTTATAAGATTTACCTATTATAATAGTTGTATGTTAAATTACACCTCTAAATAAACTAATAAAAAGTGTGTGGAATCACGCTGCATTGTGACAGTCATTTTTAATTATTTTTAAGGGATGGTATACCACATAGAGTATGCACAATATAGATTTTTTTTTTTCTTTCTTTTTTTTTTCAAAATCAGATGAAACTTCAAAAGTCTTTACGTGCATGACCTTTTAGTACTTGCACTTTTCGGAACAGCTTCACCTATTGGTCAGAATATATATAAAAACTGCTATTTTTACTGATAAATTCTGAAAAGTCTGACCAAAAATCATGAGACAAATTATACCCAATTTTGCGATGCCATTTTCGGTGATGACCATCAGATAATGGCAACAAAAAGGTAATGGATTTTGCATTGACAGACAAAACCATTACAAGATACTTTTCTTCGAAATAATGTGCACAAATGAATTATCCCAACATCAGGATCGTCCATTAAGTAAATAGGGTTAATTTATATTCTGATTGTGTTGTGTTGACTTTAACTGTAACCAAATATATTTGAAAAGTCTCAATACTGTTCTTAATGCATTGATGAATACTTTATGTTGGGAATGAGTGAAAGTCAAGTATCCTTATGCCTGCAGTACATTCATTTGTCTTGCATTGTTGTGCATGCAGATGAAACAGACACTGAGTAATAGATACTAGACAGATGGGAGGAACTAGCAGGACAATCTCTGCAGAGATTCCCACTGAAAGCCTTGAGTGATGCGGTTGCATTTACTTCATAATTGATTAGCAACACGTGCTAGCCTGGCCTTCACTTATTTTTGGGTATAGGCCAATACTGAAAAAAAAAACAAAAAAAACATGCCAAGCTGAAGAAGACCTGGTTGAAGCAAATCAACAACAACCTATTAAACCAATGCATCAACCTTACGGATGCCAAGGCCTTGGCCACTGATCGATCTGCATGAAGCGTGTAGTAAAAACAACAAAACAAGGTTTGAAATCCTGCAGCACCCACAGCAGTGTACGCACTCACAGGCAACTCCGTTCTGACGTCAGCTGCATAATGAACTCTTTGCCCGCCAGATTTTTTTTTTAAAGTTGCCAGTCACTGCCAGCGATTTTTGATGATTTTCACTCAAATTTGATTGCCTCCAGTATATTTTGCTGTGTGAATATTTGAATATGCAATACACCAAAATAAAGATCGCAGCCTCTACTTTTAAACAGAATATCTGCTTTATTATAGCTTAAAGCATTCTATTTTTTTTTATTTTTTTTTTATTTTTTTTACTTGAATAAAGGTAGGTTTCATAAAAAAGGTGAAAAAAAAAATTATCAAAAAACTACATCTGGATAATTTTCAATATGATTATCAAAGCATAAATCCAGTTAATCACTTTTATCAACACCTCCAAAGCTTGAACAGACATATACCACTTCCTGGATTATCATTTTACTCCATAAAATGATTATTATTATTGCTGATGATCGCATTATTTTTTCATATGCATCTGCTTACATAAGAGATCATTGTTTCTCTGTCCTGTTTAGTAGCAGAGTGGCAATCGGGAGAGTTGGGACTTTTCCCGGTGGGCCGTTAGTGTTTTGAGGCCGCGAGGGCCGGTCTGATAATAGTTATACATTGGGAGTTATATTAGCAACACTATCTGGCGGCCTGATGTGAGGCCGCTTCCCTCTGGTCAAACTGTGCAGCCTCTCTGCTCAGTAGGTCCAACCATGTCTAGGATTTTCAAAAATATAGGGGAATCAGCGAGCGGCCCCTACCCAAATGGCATAGCCTGTCGGCCTTTGATGTAAAAAGCTGCCGAACACCTCTTTTTCCTCGTCACGTTTTGGAAGTCTAACATCCGTGTGAGTGAGTTAAATGATGGAAAAGCAAAAAAGAAAACTGAAAGTTGGCGCTGAGAAGGTCAGACTCAAAAGGAAAAAAACTAAAATAATGGAGGAGGAGCCAGTGAAATGCTCTAAATGTTGAATGTTCCGGGCATCAACAAGCAAAGGTACTACAGGTGAAATAAACTGAAACACGTCGTAAAAGCTAGGCACAGATGGGAATTAGCACCAGCAACCAGCCAGCCAGCCAAAAGCTTGTGAAATTTGAAAGTAGCTGTGGTAAATATGAGACAAATTAATAGTTTACTACTGAGTGACTCTTGAATTTGTCCTTCAGTGGTTGGCAGATTTCCTAGTTTTAAAACGAGTAACTTCCCTTGGCTGCTGCTGCTATGTTAAGTGTATACGGATTATGACGTTAACAGTAGCAGAAGCTAACGGTGTCACCATGAAAATGATTGCAGGGTATTAACTTCGTAGAACACATAGAACAAAACCTAAAACATGACGTAACGTTTTGGTCCCACTCCGCCCCGGTCCTATTCATGATTGATTTTTTTTTTTTTTGGGGGGGGGGGGGTTTGCACTCATTCAGAAGATGTGTAATAGCACCCCCGAGAGTATAACAGTGAAAACACGAAAAGCCTTAAAAATGTGTCAATGACAGGGAAGCGTTTTCTTTTAAAAGATAAGATAACTCGTCGATGGTGAGGAAAGAGTTAATGATTGAATTAAAATTAGGTTAGACATATCATTTTTCAGTGTCATTGTATGAAAAACTAATGGGACACATGGACAAATATTACTTGAATAAGAGAAAACTATTCATGGTACTTTACATATGCAGATATTCCCTAAATGGAATTGCCTGTTATGAGCTAGTGATTAAATAGTAAATAATAAAAGCTATCTTAGGGCTTTTGCACTATACATTGACGTTTACAGCGACATCTGCAGTTATCATGTCTCCCTGCAACATGTTCATGCAGATGAGCAGAAACCCTGGACATCCTTCTTCTGGTGGAAAAGGTCTCTTTACTGCCCTGTGTTATTAAAAATATGAGCTTCATTACCTCCTGCTTGTAAACTGTAGAATAACTAACATTATTTTGGCCACAGCCTTTCCCCTGAAGGGTTCAGATTCTTAACTATCCACAAGCAAACCTCAATGACCAACACAATGATGTAGCATGTGTCAGATCTGAGATCAATCAGGGAGCGCAGCAGTGACTACTATGCTCACAACTGAGATAAACTGCTGCACCACCTCAATCAGCTGTCCTTCAACCATCAGTGGAACACTGGTCTGTGCGCCTCTCACTCTCATGGATCAGTCTAGGCCCTACTGATTATCTGTCTAATCTAAACTTTTGTCTCAGCACAAGGGGAGATTAGCATATTTCAGTTACAATCTGGAATGCTATTCTCTGGTAAGGTGATTGGTGAAGGTATTAACAGAAAACTGATGTACATCAGAATTTTTCTCCTTTTTTAATAGTTGAGCAGTGGTTCTCAAACCACTCCATGAAGTAACCCCACCACTGCACATTTAGTATGTCTCCGACTCTCCATATATCTGACACACTCACTTCAGATCTTGCAGTCTTCACGAATGAGCTGATGGGTTGGATCAGGTGTGATAGATGAGGGAGAAATACAAAATGGGTTGGGGGTACTTCGGGACAGGTTTGAGAACCACTGCTTTAGAGGGAAGAATGATGCTCAATTTAAAGTGGAACGGTGTCTTCCTGTCTGTGTGTGTGTTTTTGGCCAGAATCGGGGGGTCAATGTTTGGTGGGTTAATTGGCTGGTAATTACTCCAGGGTAATTAGTCACATGGCATTTATGACCTTTCTAATTGGTTGAAAAGATGTGTGCTCAGATAAAGTACCCATGAGGAATTATGACAAGCGGGTTCTGTACTTGCTGAGTAAATACGCCAGCTGATAAAATCTCCCTTTGGGATAAATGGTGATGCTTACGGTAAGTATCCCCAGGGATCTTATTGGCAAGATTTTGGTGCAATGTGAGCCAGACTTAATACCACAAGTCAAATGCAAGCATGTTTGATAGCATATGGTATTTCTAGTAGCTCTAAAAAAAAGTTTACACTATACCATGTCCGTAATTCAATTTTGCATCTTATTTGTCAGTGCCAGTTCCAATTCTGTCCAATAGGATCTGGCTATGGCTCTAATTGGCAAACTCCAGGAGGGAGATATGGGCAGTTGCTGTGAGATTGACCTGGACATCAGAGGGGGGTTTGGGAGTAAAGTCATTATCTCAGCCACCCGTTCACATTCTCACTGATGATTTGCACCAACCGGATCCAATGGAAGCATAATAACAGCATCCAGCAGGCATTATCTGGACAACTGGGTGAAAGATTCTTTCTCTTTCACACCGTATGTCAGCTGTATTTTCTGACATGCTAATCTCAGCAGATGGGAAACTTGGCTCGCTGCCAGGAATATTCCTTCCAAATGTCCACGTATACTGATGAGGCTCACTTCTTGATGAGCTGATGCTTGAGAATTCCCTTTTGGAATTGGATGGAATAGCTTATGTGATTGAATATTCATGTGCATGACATCTATTCAATTAATTTTTTACTTTTAACAATTTCTAGCATGAGACTTTTGTTGAGTCGAGATTCCAAGGATAATTGTAATCAAAATCTTCTTTTCTTAAAGTACAAGACATGGGAAAGTAAATCTAAATAAATGTGTCAGCCTCACTGTTTGACTACTGTAGATCTTTAGTCAGCCATTGTGATCCAACCGTTCCTACTATTCTGAAAAGGTAAGCACAAAATATTGAATTTGTTTTAGGGCAAAAGAACCACCAAGCCAAGCCTTTGATTGGACCTGTATATTTGATTAAATAGAGGAGCCCTCCCATCTTGCGAATTCTTTTGTACCGCCACAATCTCTGCTTGGCTTACTTGTGTAAAACACTCTCTCTGTATGTTTACAATTCAAACACTCTGCTGTCAGGTTTCTACGGAAAACTATCAATCAAAGGTAGCTGCTGGCAGTCGGCCTCTTGTAATGAGCTCTCTCCCTAAACAGCAATAGTTCAGGACAGATCATTTACAGCAAAGCACACCTCTTTCCTCCGCTGTATAAGGCCAATATGGTCCCTGAGACTGGAGGCTTGGAAGTTGAACTTTTTTGAATAAAGGAATTTATATTCACTTAGTTATCTGTTATCTGTATGGGAAACATGGTTCTAGAATATATTTGATGTACAAAATCAATATATGAATAAACCATTGTACAACTCGTAGAGATTTACAAATGAATCATTTGAGGTTCATAAAAAAATGTAATTAAAAATAATTATTAATTATTAGTAGAAATATTAGTATTAGTATTATTATATAATTTAATTAGTTGAAGTTGAGTTTATTGAATTTTAATTAAAATGTAGTGCATTTCTAATTAATGAGCCACATTTACCAAATTAATATCATATTATGAATATTATATATTTATAATATATTAATAACAAAAATGGACAATTCTAGTTGCAACCAGTTGTCAGTTGAATTTGAAACTTTTACCAAAAATAAATAAAATGAAATGAAATAAAATAAAAATATATACTTTCAGTGTCTATTAAAGCAAACATACATTTTATATACAAATACTGATTCAAATATAAAATAACATTTGCCATTAGACGTTGAAATATTGTACCAGCTACTAAAACTAAATTATGTAAAGGCTGAAGGAGTTTCTCTATCTGTTACCTTTCCACCTCAATCTTTTTAAAGTTTCTTTGTGTTATCAGTTATTTTCAAAGGAGCTTTGACAGTCAGTGGCTTACGGTTATTATCAAAGCACTGCATGCGCACTAGAAAGAGAGTGTGCTGGCCTAGATTCAGACACTTTAACAGTTCATAGAAGAAGAATAGTTACTCAGAAAAGACTTTGTATATGTGCAATTTTGATTAAATACACACAATGTTTGCAATATATATAGCAAATGTTGAATTTAATTTCAATTTAATTTATTTATTTGTAAACCTAAACATTGTATTTAAACAATCAACATGGTGTAAAATCCCTGGTTGATTGTGGAACAATTCCTTGGCATCAGACATTTCCTTAACATCACTGTCACATCAGTTCTTAAGCTTAGTTTTGATACAAGTGGAAATTTACACACATACTCCACATAGTGTGCTTGTGGAAAACACTTTTTTAACAGTGGGGACTAAATTGTCATTGTTCAAAAGAGAATCAGCAGGTGGTTTCACTTGTATACCATTAACAGTCGCAGAGAGGGAATACACCTTAAATTAATGTGATGTTTTATGTTTACAAAACATACAAATGTGTAGACGCAGTGGCTCTTTCACAAACCCAAACCAAAGCATTCACAATGTAGCAATCATGAATAATGTCAAAAGATGAAGGTAGAAAACAACTGAATCAGCATATAAATAGATGCCATTGCTTGTTTCTTTACATGTGGTGTGACATATAAACTGTCATAACAATATATACATTTTTACCAGAAGGAAATCACTTTTGATTTTTTAAATCAGTCCATGTGTCATGTTGCAGTACAATCATTCATTTGTGTCTAGTGTTGCTGCAAAGTTTTACTTTTTATTATTTTAGGTGTAATACCAAACTAGACTATATTAGCATGCTTTAATGTAAAAAAAAAAAAAAAAATTGCATTCTAAAATGCATTAATGTATTGATTTCTACAAATCTGTTGTTGTTTTTATCCTTCAGCTGAATTGCAGTGAGTCTGAAGAAGGCATGCGTTAATTGTCTGCGCTCTGTCGATAAACTGCAGGCATTTGTTACAAAATGAGAAAAGGAACCACTATATGATCTAGCAAACAGATATATTGATCCTCATATTGATGTAATGTAATGTAATGTTGATTAAATTTATTTCATTATTTAATTTGTGTTATGCGAATGTCAATTTCCATGAGTAAGACACAGAAAGAGAATGCTGATTGCGATACAAAACTTAATTGCATAAAACATAGACAGAACAGCCTGTGACTGGAGGGAATCAGCTGAATCGCCTGTGTTAATTGTGTCCTCTGTCAATAAACTGCACACTCACTTCCCCGAAGAGCCTCATGTTAGTAGTCCATTTGTGGTGCTGGGTGAAATCCGCTACAGTTATGCTTTTATTATTTTTGAATTGGGATTCTCATTATGTATTTATGTAACTCTTACGTTCTTACCTAACAAATAAAATATCTGATTTATTCTGAACTGTCCTGAAAACTTTTCACTAGTAGATTGTGTGGAGGCTGATGTGACCTCAAATCTGAGTCCAATATAGATCAAACTGAAGACTCGTGGATGAATGGAACAGTGAGCACTTTTTCGGAGACCTTTTGATTTCTGTCTATCACTGACTTAGCAAGATGTATGATACAAAGTACACTTTTTGTTCTGAGCAAGCAATAGGTGGCCAACTTTAAGGTACAGGTCAGTCTGGCACCCTCTGACTTAGATTAGACTTTATCAGAGTTTATGAACATAAACAGTTGACATGAGACTCAGGTCATCAACATTCGGTCCCCCGATGAACGAATAATTGAAAGTATGGAAAGTCTAGGATAATCAAATATCTAAATCAATATGTAACCAATATTTGCGATCAGTTTTTAATTAGAAAATTTGTCTAAATATAAAAAATTGTCAGATACTGTTAAATTGAAGAGTCAGAT